>NW_027331976.1:1742988-2047628 GCF_048418815.1 Hemitrygon akajei | reverse complement strand
AGGAGGAATGCTGAGAGGGGATGGGAGTGGAGGAGGGATGCTGAGAGTTCAGTGGAGGAGGGATGTTGAGACGGGACTGGACTGGAGGAGGGATGCTGAGAGAGGAGTGGAGGGGAGGAGGGATGCTGAGAGTGGACTGGAGTGGAGGAGGAATGCTGAGAGGGGATGGGAGTGGAGGAGGGATGCTGAGAGGGGACTGTACTGGAGGAGGGATGCTGTGAGGGGAGTGGAGGGGAGGAGGGATGTTGAGAGGGGACTGGAGTGGAGAGGGGATGCTGAGAGGGGACGAGTGGAGGAGAGATGTTGAGACGGGACTGGACTGGAGGAGGGATTCTGAGAGGGGAGTGGAGTGGAGGAGGGTTGCTGAGAGGGGAGTGGAGTGGAGGAGGGATGCTGAGAGGGAATGGGACTGGAGGAGAGATGTTGAGACGGGACTGGACTGCAGGAGGTATGCTGAGAGTGGAGTGGAGGAGGGATGCTGAGAGGAGTGGAGTGGTTGCTGAGAGGGGAGTGGAGTGGAGGAGAGATGTTGAGATGGGACTGGACTGGAGGAGGGATGCTGAGAGGGGAGTGGAGTGGAGGAGGGATGAAGAGATTGGATGGGACTGGAGGAGAGATGTTGAGACGGGACTGGACTGGAGGAGGTATGCTGAGAGTGGAGTGGAGGAGGGATGCTGAGAGGGGACTGGACTGGAGGAGGAATGCTGAGAGGGGTTGGAAGTGGAGGAGGGATGCTGAGAGGGGACTGGACTGGAGGAGGGATGCAGTGAGGTGTGTGGAGGGGAGTAGGGATGCTGAGAGGGGACTGGAGTGGAGGAGGGATGCTGAAAGGGGAGTGGACTGGAGGAGGGATGCTGAGAGTGGACTGGAGTGGAGGAGGGATGCTGAGAGGGGACTGTACTGGAGGAGGGATGCTGTGAGGGGAGTGGAGGGGAGGAGGGATGCTGAGAGGGGACTGGAGTGGAGGAGGGATGCTGAGAGGGTACGATTGGAGGAGAGATGTTGAGACGGGACTGGACTGGAGGAGGGATGCTGAGAGGGGAGTGGAGTGGAGGAGAGATGTTGAGACGGGACTGGACTGGAGGAGGGATGCTGACAGGGGAGTGGAGTGGAGGAGGGATGCTGAGAGGTGAGTGGAGGGGAGGAGGGATGCTGAGAGTGGAGTGGAGTGGATGAGGGATGCTGAGAGTGGACTGGAGTGGAGGAGGGATGCTGAGAGTGGACTGGAGTGGGGTAGGGATTCTGAGAGGGGAGTGGAGGGGAGGAGGGATGCTGAGAGGGGAGTGGATTGGAGGAGGGATGTTGAGACGGGACTGGACTGAAGGAGGGATGCTGAGAGGGGAGTGGACTGGAGGAGGGATGTTGTGACGTGACTGGACTGAAGGAGGGATGCTGAGATGGGACTGGAGTGGAGCTGGATGCTGAGAGGGGAGTGGAGTGGAGGAGGGATGCTGAGAGGGGACTGGAGTGGAGGAGGGATGTTAAGAGTGGTGTGGAGGGGGATGCTGAGAGGGGACTGGACTGGAGGAGGAATGCTGAGACGGGACTGGACTGGAGGAGGGATGCTGAGAGGGGAGTGGACTGGAGGAGTGTTGCTGAGAGGGGAGTTGAGTGGAGGAGGGATGCTGAGAGTGGATGGGAGTGGAGGAGAGATGTTGAGACGGGACTGGACTGGAGGAGGGATGCTGAGAGTGGAGTGGAGTGGAGGAGGAATGCTGAGAGAGGAGTGGACTGGAGGAGGGATGTAGAGACCGGACTGGACTGGAGGAGTGTTGCTGAGAGGGGACTGTATTGGAGGAGGGATGTTGAGACGGGACTGGACTGAAGGAGGGGTGTTGACAGGGGACTGGACTGGAGGAGGAATGCTGAGAGGGGATTGGAGTGGAGGAGGGATGCTGAGAGGGGACTGTACTGGAGGAGGGATGCTGTGAGGGGAGTGGAGGGGAGGAGGGATGCTGAGAGGGGACTGGAGTGCAGGAGGGATGCTGAGAGGGGACGATTTGAGGAGAGATGTTGAGCCGGGACTGTACTGGAGGAGGGATGCTGAGAGGGGAGTGGAGTGGAGGAGCGTTGCTGAGAGGGGAGTGGAGTGGGGGAGAGATGTTGAGACGGGACTGGACTGGCGGAGGGATGCTGAGAGGGGAGTGGAGTGGAGTGGAGGAGGGATGTTGAGATGGGACTGGACTGAAGGAGGGATGCTGAGAGGGGAGTGGAGTGGAGGAGGGATGCTGAGAGGGGAGTGGAGTGGAGGAGGGATGTTGAGATGGGACTGGACTGAAGGAGGGATGCTGAGAGGGGACTGGAGTGGAGGTGGATTCTAAGTGGGGAGTGGAGTGGAGGAGGGATGCTGAGATGGATGGTAGTGGAGGAGAGATGTTAAGACGGGACTGGAACGGAGGAGGTATGCTGAGAGTGGAGTGGAGTGGAGGAGAGATGTTGAGAGGGGACTGGACTGGAGTAGAAATGCTGAGAGGGGAGTGGAGTGGTGGAGGGATGCTGAGAGGGGACTGGACTGAAGGAGGGATGCTGAGAGGGGACTGCAGTGGAGCTGGATGCTGAGAGGGGAGTGGAGTGGAGGACGGATGCTGAGAGGGGATGGGACTGGAGGAGAGATTTTGAGACTGGACTGGACTGGAGGAGGTATGCTGAGAGTGGAGTGGAGGAGGGAAGCTGAGAGGGGACTGGACTGGAGGAGGAATGCTGAGAGGGGATGGGAGTGGAGGAGGGATACTGAGAGTGGAGTGGAGGAGGGATGTTGAGACGGGACTGGACTGGAGGAGGGATGCTGAGAGGGGAGTGGAGGGGAGGAGGGATGCTGAGAGTGGACTGGAGTGGAGGAGGAATGCTGAGAGGGGATGGGAGTGGAGGAGGGATGTTGAGATGGGACTGGACTGAAGGAGGGATGCTGAGAGGGGAGTGGAGTGGAGGAGGGATGCTGAGAGGGGAGTGGAGTGGAGGAGGGATGTTGAGATGGGACTGGACTGAAGGAGGGATGCTGAGAGGGGACTGGAGTGGAGGTGGATTCTAAGTGGGGAGTGGAGTGGAGGAGGGATGCTGAGATGGATGGGAGTGGAGGAGAGATGTTGAGACGGGACTGGAATGGAGGAGGTATGCTGAGAGTGGAGTGGAGTGGAGGAGAGATGTTGAGGCGGGACTGGACTGGAGGAGGGATGCTGAGAGGGGAGTGGCGTGGAGGAGGGATGCTGAGAGGGGAGTGGACGAGGGATGCTGAGAGGGGAGTGGAGTGCAGGAGGGATGTTGAGACGGGACTGGTCTGGAGGAGGTATGCTGAGAGGTGAGTGG
This sequence comes from Hemitrygon akajei, assembly GCF_048418815.1. NCBI lineage: Eukaryota > Metazoa > Chordata > Chondrichthyes > Myliobatiformes > Dasyatidae > Hemitrygon > Hemitrygon akajei. The sequence continues at coordinate 2,044,325 of NW_027331976.1, read as the reverse complement.
AGTGGAGGAGGGATGCTGAGAGCGGACGAGTGGAGGAGGGATGCTGAGAGGGGAGTGGAGGGGAGGAGGGATGCTGAGAGTGGAGTGGATTGGAGGAGGGATGTTGAGACGGGACTGGACTGGAGGAGGGATGCTGAGAGGTGAGTGGAGTAGAGTAGGGATGCTGAGAGGGGACGAGTGGAGGAGGGATGCTGAGAGGGGACTGGAGTGGAGGATGGATGCTGAGAGGGGATTGGACTGGAGGAGGGATGCTGAGAGGGGAGTGGAGTGGAGGAGGGATTCTGAGAGTGGATGGGACTGGAGGAGAGATGTTGAGACGGGACTGGACTGGAGGAGGTATGCTGAGAGTGGAGTGGAGGAGGGATGCTGAGAGGGGACTGGACTGGAGGAGGAATGCTGAGAGGGGACTGGACTGGAGGAGGAATGCTGAGAGGGGTTGGAAGTGGAGGAGGGATGCTGAGAGGGGACTGGACTGGAGGAGGGATGCTGTGAGGTGTGTGGAGTGGAGTAGGGATGCTGAGAGGGGACTGGAGTGGAGGAGGGATGCTGAAAGGGGAGTGGACTGGAGGAGGGATGCTGAGAGTGGACTGGAGTGGAGGAGGGATGCTGAGAGGGGACTGTACTGGAGGAGGGATGCTGTGAGGGGAGTGGAGGGGAGGAGGGATGCTGAGAGGGGACTGGAGTGGAGGAGGGATGCTGAGAGGGGACGATTGGAGGAGAGATGTTGAGACGGGACTGGATTGGAGGAGGGATGCTGAGAGGGGAGTGGAGTGGAGGAGAGATGTTGAGACGGGACTGGACTGGAGGAGGGATGCTGACAGGGGAGTGGAGTGGAGGAGGGATGCTGAGAGGTGAGTGGAGGGGAGGAGGGATGCTGAGAGTGGAGTGGAGTGGAGGAGGGATGCTGAGAGTGGACTGGAGTGGAGGAGGGATGCTGAGAGTGGACTGGAGTGGAGTAGGGATTCTGAGAGGGGAGTGGAGGGGAGGAGGGATGCTGAGAGGGGAGTGGATTGGAGGAGGGATGTTGAGACGGGACTGGACTGAAGGAGGGATGCTGAGAGGGGAGTGGACTGGAGGAGGGATGTTGAGACGGGACTGGACTGAAGGAGGGATGCTGAGATGGGACTGGAGTGGAGCTGGATGCTGAGAGGGGAGTGGAGTGGAGGAGGGATGCTGAGAGGGGACTGGAGTGGAGGAGGGATGTTGAGAGTGGTGTGGAGGGGGATGCTGAGAGGGGACTGGACTGGAGGAGGAATGCTGTGACGGGACTGGACTGGAGGAGGGATGCTGAGAGGGGAGTGGACTGGAGGAGTGTTGCTGAGAGGGGAGTGGAGTGTAGGAGGGATGCTGAGAGTGGATGGGAGTGGAGGAGAGATGTTGAGACGGGACTGGACTGGAGGAGGGATGCTGAGAGTGGAGTGGAGTGGAGGAGGAATGCTGAGAGTGGAGTGGACTGGAGGAGGGATGTTGAGACCGGACTGGACTGGAGGAGTGTTGCTGAGAGGGGACTGTATTGGAGGAGGGATGTTGAGACGGGACTGGACTGAAGGAGGGGTGTTGACAGGGGACTGGACTGGAAGAGGAATGCTGAGAGGGGATTGGAGTGGAGGAGGGATGCTGAGAGGGGACTGTACTGGAGGAGGGATGCTGTGAGGGGAGTGGAGGGGAGGAGGGATGCTGAGAGGGGACTGGAGTGCAGGAGGGATGCTGTGAGGGGACGATTTGAGGAGAGATGTTGAGCCGGGACTGTACTGGAGGAGGGATGCTGAGAGGGGAGTGGAGTGGAGGAGCGTTGCTGAGAGGGGAGTGGAGTGGGGGAGAGATGTTGAGACGGGACTGGACTGGCGGAGGGATGCTGAGAGGGGAGTGGAGTGGAGTGGAGGAGGGATGTTGAGATGGGACTGGACTGAAGGAGGGATGCTGAGAGGGGAGTGGAGTGGAGGAGGGATGCTGAGAGGGGAGTGGAGTGGAGGAGGGATGTTGAGATGGGACTGGACTGAAGGAGGGATGCTGAGAGGGGACTGGAGTGGAGGTGGATTCTAAGTGGGGAGTGGAGTGGAGGAGGGATGCTGAGATGGATGGTAGTGGAGGAGAGATGTTGAGACGGGACTGGAATGGAGGAGGTATGCTGAGAGTGGAGTGGAGTGGAGGAGAGATGTTGAGAGGGGACTGGACTGGAGTAGAAATGCTGAGAGGGGAGTGGAGTGGTGAAGGGATGCTGAGAGGGGACTGGACTGAAGGAGGGATGCTGAGAGGGGACTGCAGTGGAGCTGGATGCTGAGAGGGGAGTGGAGTGGAGGACGGATGCTGAGAGGGGATGGGACTGGAGGAGAGATTTTGAGACGGGACTGGACTGGAGGAGGTATGCTGAGAGTGGAGTGGAGGAGGGATGCTGAGAGGGGACTGGACTGGAGGAGGAATGCTGAGAGGGGATGGGAGTGGAGGAGGGATGCTGAGAGTGGAGTGGAGGAGGGATGTTGAGACGGGACTGGACTGGAGGAGGGATGCTGAGAGGGGAGTGGAGGGGAGGAGGGATGCTGAGAGTGGACTGGAGTGGAGGAGGAATGCTGAGAGGGGATGGGAGTGGAGGAGGGATGTTGAGATGGGACTGGACTGAAGGAGGGATGCTGAGAGGGGAGTGGAGTGGAGGAGGGATGCTGAGAGTGGAGTGGATGTTGAGATGGGACTGGACTGAAGGAGGGATGCTGAGAGTGGAGTGGAGTGGAGGAGAGATGTTGAGGCGGGACTGGACTGGAGGAGGGATGCTGAGAGGGGAGTGGCGTGGAGGAGGGATGCTGAGAGGGGAGTGGACGAGGGATGCTGAGAGGGGAGTGGAGTGCAGGAGGGATGTTGAGACGGGACTGGTCTGGAGGAGGGATGCTGAGAGGTGAGTGGAGTGGAGGAGGGATGCTGAGAGGGGACGAGTGGAGGAGGGATGCTGAGAGGGGAGTGGAGGGGAGGAGGGATGCTGAGAGTGGAGTGGATTGGAGGAGGGATGTTGAGACGGGACTGTACTGGAGGAGGGATGCTGAGAGGTGAGTGGAGTAGAGTAGGGATGCTGAGAGTGGACGAGTGGAGGAGGGATGCTGAGAGGGGATTGGACTGGAGGAGGGATGCTGAGAGGGGAGTGGAGTGGAGGAGGGATTCTGAGAGTGGAGTGGAGTGGAGGTGGGATGCTGAGATGGGATTGGACTGGAGGAGGGATACTGAGAGGGGAGTGGAGTGGAGGAGGAATGCTGAGAGGGGACTGGAGTGGAGGAGAGATGTTGAGACGGGACTGGACTGAAGGAGGGATGCTGAGAGGGGAGCGGTGTGGAGGAGGGATGTTGAGACGGGACTGGACTGGAGGAGCGAAGCTGAGAGGGGAGTGGACTGGAGGAGGGATGCTGAGAGTGGACTGGAGTGGAGGAGGGATGCTGAGAGGGGAGTGGAGGGGAGGAGGGATGCTGAGTGTGTAGTGGAGTGGAGGAGGGATTTTGAGACGGGTCTGGACTGAAGGAGGGATGCTGAGAGGGGACTGGAGTGGTGGTGGATGCTGAGAGGTGAGCGGAGTGGAGGAGGGATGCTGAGAGGGAATGGGACTGGAGTAGAAATGTTGAGACTGGACTGGACTGCAGGAGGTATGCTGAGAGAGGAGTGGAGGAGGGATGCTGAGAGTGGACTGGACTGGAGGAGGGATGCTGAGAGGGGACGAGTGGAGGAGAGATGTTGAGACGGGACTGGACTGGAGGAGGGATGCTGAGAGGGGAGTGGAGTGGAGGAGGGTTGCTGAGAGGGGAGTGGTGTGGAGGAGAGATGTTGAGATGGGACTGGACTGGAGGAGGTATCCTGAGAGTGGAGTGGAGGAGGGATGCTGAGAGGGGACTGGACTGGAGTAGAAATGCTGAGAGGGGAGTGGAGTGGTGGAGTGATGCTGAGAGGGGACTGGACTGAAGGAGGGATGCTGAGAGGGGACTGCAGTGGAGCTGGATGCTGAGAGGGGAGTGGAGTGGAGGATGGATGCTGAGAGGGGATGGGACTGGAGGAGAGATTTTGAGACGGGACTGGACTGGAGGAGGTATGCTGAGAGTGGAGTGGAGGAGGGATGCTGAGAGGGGACTGGACTGGAGGAGGAATGCTGAGAGGGGATGGGAGTGGAGGAGGGATGCTGAGAGTGGAGTGGAGGAGGGATGTTGAGACGGGACTGGACTGGAGGAGGGATTCTGAGAGGGGAGTGGAGGGGAGGAGGGATGCTGAGAGTGGACTGGAGTGGAGGAGGAATGCTGAGAGGGGATGGGAGTGGAGGAGGGATGCTGAGAGGGGACTGTACTGGAGGAGGGATGCTGTGAGGGGAGTGGAGGGGAGGAGGGATGTTGAGAGGGGACTGGAGTGGAGAGGGGATGCTGAGAGGGGACGAGTGGAGGAGAGATGTTGAGACGGGACTGGACTGGAGGAGGGATTCTGAGAGGGGAGTGGAGTGGAGGAGGGTTGCTGAGAGGGGAGTGGAGTGGAGGAGGGATGCTGAGAGGGTATGGGACTGGAGGAGAGATGTTGAGACGGGACTGGACTGGAGGAGGTATGCTGAGAGTGGAGTGGAGGAGGGATGCTGAGAGGGGACTGGACTGGAGGAGGAATGCTGAGAGGGGACTGGACTGGAGGAGGAATGCTGAGAGGGGTTGGAAGTGGAGGAGGGATGCTGAGAGGGGACTGGACTGGAGGAGGGATGCTGTGAGGTGTGTGGAGTGGAGTAGGGATGCTGAGAGGGGACTGGAGTGGAGGAGGGATGCTGAAAGGGGAGTGGACTGGAGGAGGGATGCTGAGAGTGGACTGGAGTGGAGGAGGGATGCTGAGAGGGGACTGTACTGGAGGAGGGATGCTGTGAGGGGAGTGGAGGGGAGGAGGGATGCTGAGGGGGGACTGGAGTGGAGGAGGGATGCTGAGAGGGGACGATTGGAGGAGAGATGTTGAGACGGGACTGGATTGGAGGAGGGATGCTGAGAGGGGAGTGGAGTGGAGGAGAGATGTTGAGACGGGACTGGACTGGAGGAGGGATGCTGACAGGGGAGTGGAGTGGAGGAGGGATGCTGAGAGGTGAGTGGAGGGGAGGAGGGATGCTGAGAGTGGAGTGGAGTGGAGGAGGGATGCTGAGAGTGGACTGGAGTGGAGGAGGGATGCTGAGAGTGGACTGGAGTGGAGTAGGGATTCTGAGAGGGGAGTGGAGGGGAGGAGGGATGCTGAGAGGGGAGTGGATTGGAGGAGGGATGTTGAGACGGGACTGGACTGAAGGAGGGATGCTGAGAGGGGAGTGGACTGGAGGAGGGATGTTGAGACGGGACTGGACTGAAGGAGGGATGCTGAGATGGGACTGGAGTGGAGCTGGATGCTGAGAGGGGAGTGGAGTGGAGGAGGGATGCTGAGAGGGGTCTGGAGTGGAGGAGGGATGTTGAGAGTGGTGTGGAGGGGGATGCTGAGAGGGGACTGGACTGGAGGAGGAATGCTGTGACGGGACTGGACTGGAGGAGGGATGCTGAGAGGGGAGTGGACTGGAGGAGTGTTGCTGAGAGGGGAGTGGAGTGTAGGAGGGATGCTGAGAGTGGATGGGAGTGGAGGAGAGATGTTGAGACGGGACTGGACTGGAGGAGGGATGCTGAGAGTGGAGTGGAGTGGAGGAGGAATGCTGAGAGTGGAGTGGACTGGAGGAGGGATGTTGAGACCGGACTGGACTGGAGGAGTGTTGCTGAGAGGGGACTGTATTGGAGGAGGGATGTTGAGACGGGACTGGACTGAAGGAGGGGTGTTGACAGGGGACTGGACTGGAGGAGGAATGCTGAGAGGGGATTGGAGTGGAGGAGGGATGCTGAGAGGGGACTGTACTGGAGGAGGGATGCTGTGAGGGGAGTGGAGGGGAGGAGGGATGCTGAGAGGGGACTGGAGTGCAGGAGGGATGCTGTGAGGGGACGATTTGAGGAGAGATGTTGAGACGGGACTGTACTGGAGGAGGGATGCTGAGAGGGGAGTGGAGTGGAGGAGCGTTGCTGAGAGGGGAGTGGAGTGGGGGAGAGATGTTGAGACGGGACTGGACTGGCGGAGGGATGCTGAGAGGGGAGTGGAGTGGAGTGGAGGAGGGATGTTGAGATGGGACTGGACTGAAGGAGGGATGCTGAGAGGGGAGTGGAGTGGAGGAGGGATGCTGAGAGGGGAGTGGAGTGGAGGAGGGATGTTGAGATGGGACTGGACTGAAGGAGGGATGCTGAGAGGGGACTGGAGTGGAGGTGGATTCTAAGTGGGGAGTGGAGTGGAGGAGGGATGCTGAGATGGATGGTAGTGGAGGAGAGATGTTGAGACGGGACTGGAATGGAGGAGGTATGCTGAGAGTGGAGTGGAGTGGAGGAGAGATGTTGAGAGGGGACTGGACTGGAGTAGAAATGCTGAGAGGGGAGTGGAGTGGTGAAGGGATGCTGAGAGGGGACTGGACTGAAGGAGGGATGCTGAGAGGGGACTGCAGTGGAGCTGGATGCTGAGAGGGGAGTGGAGTGGAGGACGGATGCTGAGAGGGGTTGGGACTGGAGGAGAGATTTTGAGACGGGACTGGACTGGAGGAGGTATGCTGAGAGTGGAGTGGAGGAGGGATGCTGAGAGGGGACTGGACTGGAGGAGGAATGCTGAGAGGGGATGGGAGTGGAGGAGGGATGCTGAGAGTGGAGTGGAGGAGGGATGTTGAGACGGGACTGGACTGGAGGAGGGATGCTGAGAGGGGAGTGGAGGGGAGGAGGGATGCTGAGAGTGGACTGGAGTGGAGGAGGAATGCTGAGAGGGGATGGGAGTGGAGGAGGGATGTTGAGATGGGACTGGACTGAAGGAGGGATGCTGAGAGGGGAGTGGAGTGGAGGAGGGATGCTGAGAGTGGAGTGGATGTTGAGATGGGACTGGACTGAAGGAGGGATGCTGAGAGTGGAGTGGAGTGGAGGAGAGATGTTGAGGCGGGACTGGACTGGAGGAGGGATGCTGAGAGGGGAGTGGCGTGGAGGAGGGATGCTGAGAGGGGAGTGGACGAGGGATGCTGAGAGGGGAGTGGAGTGCAGGAGGGATGTTGAGACGGGACTGGTCTGGAGGAGGGATGCTGAGAGGTGAGTGGAGTGGAGGAGGGATGCTGAGAGGGGACGAGTGGAGGAGGGATGCTGAGAGGGGAGTGGAGGGGAGGAGGGATGCTGAGAGTGGAGTGGATTGGAGGAGGGATGTTGAGACGGGACTGTACTGGAGGAGGGATGCTGAGAGGTGAGTGGAGTAGAGTAGGGATGCTGAGAGTGGACGAGTGGAGGAGGGATGCTGAGAGGGGACTGGAGTGGAGGATGGATGCTGAGAGGGGATTGGACTGGAGGAGGGATGCTGAGAGGGGAGTGGAGTGGAGGAGGGATTCTGAGAGTGGAGTGGAGTGGAGGTGGGATGCTGAGATGGGATTGGACTGGAGGAGGGATACTGAGAGGGGAGTGGAGTGGAGGAGGAATGCTGAGAGGGGACTGGAGTGGAGGAGAGATGTTGAGACGGGACTGGACTGAAGGAGGGATGCTGAGAGGGGAGCGGTGTGGAGGAGGGATGTTGAGACGGGACTGGACTGGAGGAGCGAAGCTGAGAGGGGAGTGGACTGGAGGAGGGATGCTGAGAGTGGACTGGAGTGGAGGAGGGATGCTGAGAGGGGAGTGGAGGGGAGGAGGGATGCTGAGTGTGTAGTGGAGTGGAGGAGGGATTTTGAGACGGGTCTGGACTGAAGGAGGGATGCTGAGAGGGGACTGGAGTGGTGGTGGATGCTGAGAGGTGAGCGGAGTGGAGGAGGGATGCTGAGAGGGAATGGGACTGGAGTAGAAATGTTGAGACTGGACTGGACTGCAGGAGGTATGCTGAGAGAGGAGTGGAGGAGGGATGCTGAGAGTGGACTGGACTGGAGGAGGGATGCTGAGAGGGGACGAGTGGAGGAGAGATGTTGAGACGGGACTGGACTGGAGGAGGGATGCTGAGAGGGGACTGGACTGGAGTAGAAATGCTGAGAGGGGAGTGGAGTGGTGGAGTGATGCTGAGAGGGGACTGGACTGAAGGAGGGATGCTGAGAGGGGACTGCAGTGGAGCTGGATGCTGAGAGGGGAGTGGAGTGGAGGATGGATGCTGAGAGGGGATGGGACTGGAGGAGAGATTTTGAGACGGGACTGGACTGGAGGAGGTATGCTGAGAGTGGAGTGGAGGAGGGATGCTGAGAGGGGACTGGACTGGAGGAGGAATGCTGAGAGGGGATGGGAGTGGAGGAGGGATGCTGAGAGTGGAGTGGAGGAGGGATGTTGAGACGGGACTGGACTGGAGGAGGGATTCTGAGAGGGGAGTGGAGGGGAGGAGGGATGCTGAGAGTGGACTGGAGTGGAGGAGGAATGCTGAGAGGGGATGGGAGTGGAGGAGGGATGCTGAGAGGGGACTGTACTGGAGGAGGGATGCTGTGAGGGGAGTGGAGGGGAGGAGGGATGTTGAGAGGGGACTGGAGTGGAGAGGGGATGCTGAGAGGGGACGAGTGGAGGAGAGATGTTGAGACGGGACTGGACTGGAGGAGGGATTCTGAGAGGGGAGTGGAGTGGAGGAGGGTTGCTGAGAGGGGAGTGGAGTGGAGGAGGGATGCTGAGAGGGTATGGGACTGGAGGAGAGATGTTGAGACGGGACTGGACTGGAGGAGGTATGCTGAGAGTGGAGTGGAGGAGGGATGCTGAGAGGAGTGGAGTGGAGGATGGTTGCTGAGAGGGGAGTGGAGTGGAGGAGAGATGTTGAGATGTGACTGGACTGGAGGAGGGATGCTGAGAGGGGAGTGGAGTGGAGGAGGGATGAAGAGAGTGGATGGGACTGGAGGAGAGATGTTGAGACGGGACTGGACTGGAGGAGGTATGCTGAGAGTGGAGTGGAGGAGGGATGCTGAGAGGGGACTGGACTGGAGGAGGAATGCTGAGAGGGGTTGGAAGTGGAGGAGGGATGCTGAGAGGGGACTGGACTGGAGGAGGGATGCTGTGAGGTGTGTGGAGGGGAGTAGGGATGCTGAGAGGGGACTGGAGTGGAGGAGCGATGCTGAAAGGGGAGTGGACTGGAGGAGGGATGCTGAGAGTGGACTGGAGTGGAGGAGGGATGCTGAGAGGGGACTGTACTGGAGGAGGGATGCTGTGAGGGGAGTGGAGGGGAGGAGGGATGCTGAGAGGGGACTGGAGTGGAGGAGGGATGCTGAGAGGGGACGATTGGAGGAGAGATGTTGAGACGGGACTGGACTGGAGGAGGGATGCTGAGAGGGGAGTGGAGTGGAGGAGAGATGTTGAAACGGGACTGGACTGGAGGAGGGATGCTGACAGGGGAGTGGAGTGGAGGAGGGATGCTGAGAGGTGAGTGGAGGGGAGGAGGGTTGCTGAGAGTGGAGTGGATGAGGGATGCTGAGAGTGGACTGGAGTGGAGGAGGGATGCTGAGAGTGGACTGGAGTGGAGTAGGGATTCTGAGAGGGGAGTGGAGGGGAGGAGGGATGCTGAGAGGGGAGTGGATTGGAGGAGGGATGTTGAGACGGGACTGGACTGAAGGAGGGATGCTGAGAGGGGAGTGGACTGGAGGAGGGATGTTGAGACGGGACTGGACTGAAGGAGGGATGCTGAGATGGGACTGGAGTGGAGCTGGATGCTGAGAGGGGAGTGGAGTGGAGGAGGGATGCTGAGAGGGGACTGGAGTGGAGGAGGGATGTTGAGAGTGGTGTTTGAGGGGGATGCTGAGAGGGGACTGGACTGGAGGAGGAATGCTGAGACGGAACTGGACTGGAGGAGGGATGCTGAGAGGGGAGTGGACTGGAGGAGTGTTGCTGAGAGGGGAGTGGAGTGGAGGAGGGATGCTGAAAGTGGATGGGAGTGGAGGAGAGATGTTGAGACGGGACTGGACTGGAGGAGGGATGCTGAGTGTGGAGTGGAGTGGAGTAGGAATGTTGAGAGTGGAGTGGACTGGAGGAGGGATGTTGAGACCGGACTGGACTGGAGGAGTGTTTCTGAGAGGGGACTGTATTGGAGGAGGGATGTTGAGACGGGACTGGACTGAAGGAGGGGTGTTGACAGGGGACTGGACTGGAGGAGCAATGCTGAGAGGGGATTGGAGTGGAGGAGGGATGCTGAGAGGGGACTGTACTGGAGGAGGGATGCTGTGAGGGGAGTGGAGGGGAGGAGGGATGCTGAGAGGGGACTGGAGTGCAGGAGGGATGCTGAGAGGGGACGATTTGAGGAGAGATGTTGAGACGGGACTGTACTGGAGGAGGGATGCTGAGAGGGGAGTGGAGTGGTGGAGGGATGCTGAGAGGGGACTGGACTGAAGGAGGGATGCTGAGAGGGGACTGCAGTGGAGCTGGATGCTGAGAGGGGAGTGGAGTGGAGTGGAGGAGGGATGTCGAGATGGGACTGGACTGAAGGAGGGATGCTGAGAGGGGAGTGGAGTGGAGGAGGGATGCTGAGAGGGGAGTGGAGTGGAGGAGGGATGTTGAGATGGGACTGGACTGAAGGAGGGATGCTGAGAGGGGACTGGAGTGGAGGTGGATTCTAAGTGGGGAGTGGAGTGGAGGAGGGATGCTGAGATGGATGGTAGTGGAGGAGAGATGTTGAGACGGGACTGGAATGGAGGAGGTATGCTGAGAGTGGAGTGGAGTGGAGGAGAGATGTTGAGAGGGGACTGGACTGGAGTAGAAATGCTGAGAGGGGAGTGGAGTGGTGGAGGGATGCTGAGAGGGGACTGGACTGAAGGAGGGATGCTGAGAGTGGAGTGGAGGAGAGATGTTGAGACGGGACTGGACTGGAGGAGGGATGCTGAGAGGGGAGTGGAGTGGAGGAGGGTTGCTGAGAGGGGAGTGGTGTGGAGGAGAGATGTTGAGATGGGACTGGACTGGAGGAGGTTTCCTGAGAGTGGAGTGGAGGAGGGATGCTGAGAGGGGACTGGACTGGAGTAGAAATGCTGAGAGGGGAGTGGAGTGGTGGAGGGATGCTGAGAGGGGACTGGACTGAAGGAGGGATGCTGAGAGGGGACTGCAATGGAGCTGGATGCTGAGAGGGGAGTGGAGTGGAGGACGGATGCTGAGAGGGGATGGGACTGGAGGAGAGATTTTGAGACGGGACTGGACTGGAGGAGGTATGCTGAGAGTGGAGTGGAGGAGGGATGCTGAGAGGGGACTGGACTGGAGGAGGAATGCTGAGAGGGGATGGGAGTGGAGGAGGGATGCTGAGAGTGGAGTGGAGGAGGGATGTTGAGACGGGACTGGACTGGAGGAGGGATGCTGAGAGGGGAGTGGAGGGGAGGAGGGATGCTGAGAGTGGACTGGAGTGGAGGAGGAATGATGAGAGGGGATGGGAGTGGAGGAGGGATGCTGAGAGGGGATTGGACTGGAGGAGGGATGCTGAGAGGGGAGTGGAGTGGAGGAGTGATTCTGAGAGTGGATGGGACTGGAGGAGAGATGTTGAGACGGGACTGGACTGGAGGAGGTATGCTGAGAGTGGAGTGGAGGAGGGATGCTGAGAGGGGACTGGACTGGAGGAGGAATGCTGAGAGGGGACTGGACTGGAGGAGGAATGTTGAGAGGGGTTGGAAGTGGAGGAGGGATGCTGAGAGGGGACTGGACTGGAGGAGGGATGCTGTGAGGTGTGTGGAGTGGAGTAGGGATGCTGAGAGGGGACTGGAGTGGAGGAGGGATGCTGAAAGGGGAGTGGACTGGAGGAGGGATGCTGAGAGTGGACTGGAGTGGAGGAGGGATGCTGAGAGGGGACTGTACTGGAGGAGGGATGCTGTGAGGGGAGTGGAGGGGAGGAGGGATGCTGAGAGGGGACTGGAGTGGAGGAGGGATGCTGAGAGGGGACGATTGGAGGAGAGATGTTGAGACGGGACTGGATTGGAGGAGGGATGCTGAGAGGGGAGTGGAGTGGAGGAGAGATGTTGAGACGGGACTGGACTGGAGGAGGGATGCTGACAGGGGAGTGGAGTGGAGGAGGGATGCTGAGAGGTGAGTGGAGGGGAGGAGGGATGCTGAGAGTGGAGTGGAGTGGAGGAGGGATGCTGAGAGTGGACTGGAGTGGAGGAGGGATGCTGAGAGTGGACTGGAGTGGAGTAGGGATTCTGAGAGGGGAGTGGAGGGGAGGAGGGATGCTGAGAGGGGAGTGGATTGGAGGAGGGATGTTGAGACGGGACTGGACTGAAGGAGGGATGCTGAGAGGGGAGTGGACTGGAGGAGGGATGTTGAGACGGGACTGGACTGAAGGAGGGATGCTGAGATGGGACTGGAGTGGAGCTGGATGCTGAGAGGGGAGTGGAGTGGAGGAGGGATGCTGAGAGGGGACTGGAGTGGAGGAGGGATGTTGAGAGTGGTGTGGAGGGGGATGCTGAGAGGGGACTGGACTGGAGGAGGAATGCTGTGACGGGACTGGACTGGAGGAGGGATGCTGAGAGGGGAGTGGTCTGGAGGAGTGTTGCTGAGAGGGGAGTGGAGTGGAGGAGGGATGCTGAGAGTGGATGGGAGTGGAGCAGAGATGTTGAGACGGGACTGGACTGGAGGAGGGATGCTGAGAGTGGAGTGGAGTGGAGGAGGAATGCTGAGAGTGGAGTGGACTGGAGGAGGGATGTTGAGACCGGACTGGACTGGAGGAGTGTTGCTGAGAGGGGACTGTATTGGAGGAGGGATGTTGAGACGGGACTGGACTGAAGGAGGGGTGTTGACAGGGGACTGGACTGGAGGAGGAATGCTGAGAGGGGATTGGAGTGGAGGAGGGATGCTGAGAGGGGACTGTACTGGAGGAGGGATGCTGTGAGGGGAGTGGAGGGGAGGAGGGATGCTGAGAGGGGACTGGAGTGCAGGAGGGATGCTGTGAGGGGACGATTTGAGGAGAGATGTTGAGACGGGACTGTACTGGAGGAGGGATGCTGAGAGGGGAGTGGAGTGGAGGAGAGTTGCTGAGAGGGGAGTGGAGTGGGGGAGAGATGTTGAGACGGGACTGGACTGGCGGAGGGATGCTGAGAGGGGAGTGGAGTGGAGGAGGGATGTTGAGATGGGACTGGACTGAAGGAGGGATGCTGAGAGGGGAGTGGAGTGGAGGAGGGATGCTGAGAGGGGAGTGGAGTGGAGGAGGGATGTTGAGATGGGACTGGACTGAAGGAGGGATGCTGAGAGGGGACTGGAGTGGAGGTGGATTCTAAGTGGGGAGTGGAGTGGAGGAGGGATGCTGAGATGGATGGTAGTGGAGGAGAGATGTTGAGACGGGACTGGAATGGAGGAGGTATGCTGAGAGTGGAGTGGAGTGGAGGAGAGATGTTGACAGGGGACTGGACTGGAGTAGAAATGCTGAGAGGGGAGTGGAGTGGTGGAGGGATGCTGAGAGGGGACTGGACTGAAGGAGGGATGCTGAGAGTGGAGTGGAGGAGAGATGTTGAGACGGGACTGGACTGGAGGAGGGATGCTGAGAGGGGAGTGGAGTGGAGGAGGGTTGCTGAGAGGGGAGTGGTGTGGAGGAGAGATGTTGAGATGGGACTGGACTGGAGGAGGTTTCCTGAGAGTGGAGTGGAGGAGGGATGCTGAGAGGGGACTGGACTGGAGTAGAAATGCTGAGAGGGGAGTGGAGTGGTGGAGGGATGCTGAGAGGGGACTGGACTGAAGGAGGGATGCTGAGAGGGGACTGCAGTGGAGCTGGATGCTGAGAGGGGAGTGGAGTGGAGGACGGATGCTGAGAGGGGATGGGACTGGAGGAGAGATTTTGAGACGGGACTGGACTGGAGGAGGTATGCTGAGAGTGGAGTGGAGGAAGGATGCTGAGAGGGGACTGGACTGGAGGAGGAATGCTGAGAGGGGATGGGAGTGGAGGAGGGATGCTGAGAGTGGAGTGGAGGAGGGATGTTGAGACGGGACTGGACTGGAGGAGGGATGCTGAGAGGGGAGTGGAGGGGAGGAGGGATGCTGAGAGTGGACTGGAGTGGAGGAGGAATGATGAGAGGGGATGGGAGTGGAGGAGGGATGCTGAGAGGGGATTGGACTGGAGGAGGGATGCTGAGAGGGGAGTGGAGTGGAGGAGGGATTCTGAGAGTGGATGGGACTGGAGGAGAGATGTTGAGACGGGACTGGTCTGGAGGAGGTATGCTGAGAGTGGAGTGGAGGAGGGATGCTGAGAGGGGACTGGACTGGAGGAGGAATGCTGAGAGGGGACTGGACTGGAGGAGGAATGCTGAGAGGGGTTGGAAGTGGAGGAGGGATGCTGAGAGGGGACTGGACTGGAGGAGGGATGCTGTGAGGTGTGTGGAGTGGAGTAGGGATGCTGAGAGGGGACTGGAGTGGAGGAGGGATGCTGAAAGGGGAGTGGACTGGAGGAGGGATGCTGAGAGTGGACTGGAGAGGAGGAGGGATGCTGAGAGGGGACTGTACTGGAGGAGGGATGCTGTGAGGGGAGTGGAGGGGAGGAGGGATGCTGAGAGGGGACTGGAGTGGAGGAGGGATGCTGAGAGGGGACGATTGGAGGAGAGATGTTGAGACGGGACTGGATTGGAGGAGGGATGCTGAGAGGGGAGTGGAGTGGAGGAGAGATGTTGAGACGGGACTGGACTGGAGGAGGGATGCTGACAGGGGAGTGGAGTGGAGGAGGGATGCTGAGAGGTGAGTGGAGGGGAGGAGGGATGCTGAGAGTGGAGTGGAGTGGAGGAGGGATGCTGAGAGTGGACTGGAGTGGAGGAGGGATGCTGAGAGTGGACTGGAGTGGAGTAGGGATTCTGAGAGGGGAGTGGAGGGGAGGAGGGATGCTGAGAGGGGAGTGGATTGGAGGAGGGATGTTGAGACGGGACTGGACTGAAGGAGGGATGCTGAGAGGGGAGTGGACTGGAGGAGGGATGTTGAGACGGGACTGGACTGAAGGAGGGATGCTGAGATGGGACTGGAGTGGAGCTGGATGCTGAGAGGGGAGTGGAGTGGAGGAGGGATGCTGAGAGGGGACTGGAGTGGAGGAGGGATGTTGAGAGTGGTGTGGAGGGGGATGCTGAGAGGGGACTGGACTGGAGGAGGAATGCTGTGACGGGACTGGACTGGAGGAGGGATGCTGAGAGGGGAGTGGACTGGAGGAGTGTTGCTGAGAGGGGAGTGGAGTGGAGGAGGGATGCTGAGAGTGGATGGGAGTGGAGGAGAGATGTTGAGACGGGACTGGACTGGAGGAGGGATGCTGAGAGTGGAGTGGACTGGAGGAGGGATGTTGAGACCGGACTGGACTGGAGGAGTGTTGCTGAGAGGGGACTGTATTGGAGGAGGGATGTTGAGACGGGACTGGACTGAAGGAGGGGTGTTGACAGGGGACTGGACTGGAGGAGGAATGCTGAGAGGGGATTGGAGTGGAGGAGGGATGCTGAGAGGGGACTGTACTGGAGGAGGGATGCTGTGAGAGGAGTGGAGGGGAGGAGGGATGCTGAGAGGGGACTGGAGTGCAGGAGGGATGCTGTGAGGGGACGATTTGAGGAGAGATGTTGAGACGGGACTGTACTGGAGGAGGGATGCTGAGAGGGGAGTGGAGTGGAGGAGCGTTGCTGAGAGGGGAGTGGAGTGGGGGAGAGATGTTGAGACGGGACTGGACTGGCGGAGGGATGCTGAGAGGGGAGTGGAGTGGAGTGGAGGAGGGATGTTGAGATGGGACTGGACTGAAGGAGGGATGCTGAGAGGGGACTGGAGTGGAGGTGGATTCTAAGTGGGGAGTGGAGTGGAGGAGGGATGCTGAGATGGATGGTAGTGGAGGAGAGATGTTGAGACGGGACTGGAATGGAGGAGGTATGCTGAGAGTGGTGTGGAGTGGAGGAGAGATGTTGAGAGGGGACTGGACTGGAGTAGAAATGCTGAGAGGGGAGTGGAGTGGTGAAGGGATGCTGAGAGTGGAGTGGAGGAGAGATGTTGAGACGGGACTGGACTGGAGGAGGGATGCTGAGAGGGGAGTGGAGTGGAGGAGGGTTGCTGAGAGGGGAGTGGTGTGGAGGAGAGATGTTGAGATGGGACTGGACTGGAGGAGGTTTCCTGAGAGTGGAGTGGAGGAGGGATGCTGAGAGGGGACTGGACTGGAGTAGAAATGCTGAGAGGGGAGTGGAGTGGTGGAGGGATGCTGAGAGGGGACTGGACTGAAGGAGGGATGCTGAGAGGGGACTGCAGTGGAGCTGGATGCTGAGAGGGGAGTGGAGTGGAGGACGGATGCTGAGAGGGGATGGGACTGGAGGAGAGATTTTGAGACGGGACTGGACTGGAGGAGGTATGCTGAGAGTGGAGTGGAGGAGGGATGCTGAGAGGGGACTGGACTGGAGGAGGAATGCTGAGAGGGGATGGGAGTGGAGGAGGGATGCTGAGAGTGGAGTGGAGGAGGGATGTTGAGACGGGACTGGACTGGAGGAGGGATGCTGAGAGGGGAGTGGAGGGGAGGAGGGATGCTGAGAGTGGACTGGAGTGGAGGAGGAATGATGAGAGGGGATGGGAGTGGAGGAGGGATGCTGAGAGGGGATTGGACTGGAGGAGGGATGCTGAGAGGGGAGTGGAGTGGAGGAGGGATTCTGAGAGTGGATGGGACTGGAGGAGAGATGTTGAGACGGGACTGGACTGGAGGAGGTATGCTGAGAGTGGAGTGGAGGAGGGATGCTGAGAGGGGACTGGACTGGAGGAGGAATGCTGAGAGGGGACTGGACTGGAGGAGGAATGCTGAGAGGGGTTGGAAGTGGAGGAGGGATGCTGAGAGGGGACTGGACTGGAGGAGGGATGCTGTGAGGTGTGTGGAGTGGAGTAGGGATGCTGAGAGGGGACTGGAGTGGAGGAGGGATGCTGAAAGGAGAGTGGACTGGAGGAGGGATGCTGAGAGTGGACTGGAGTGGAGGAGGGATGCTGAGAGGGGACTGTACTGGAGGAGGGATGCTGTGAGGGGAGTGGAGGGGAGGAGGGATGCTGAGAGGGGACTGGAGTGGAGGAGGGATGCTGAGAGGGGACGATTGGAGGAGAGATGTTGAGACGGGACTGGATTGGAGGAGGGATGCTGAGAGGGGAGTGGAGTGGAGGAGAGATGTTGAGACGGGACTGGACTGGAGGAGGGATGCTGACAGGGGAGTGGAGTGGAGGAGGGATGCTGAGAGGTGAGTGGAGGGGAGGAGGGATGCTGAGAGTGGAGTGGAGTGGAGGAGGGATGCTGAGAGTGGACTGGAGTGGAGGAGGGATGCTGAGAGTGGACTGGAGTGGAGTAGGGATTCTGAGAGGGGAGTGGAGGGGAGGAGGGATGCTGAGAGGGGAGTGGATTGGAGGAGGGATGTTGAGACGGGACTGGACTGAAGGAGGGATGCTGAGAGGGGAGTGGACTGGAGGAGGGATGTTGAGACGGGACTGGACTGAAGGAGGGATGCTGAGATGGGACTGGAGTGGAGCTGGATGCTGAGAGGGGAGTGGAGTGGAGGAGGGATGCTGAGAGGGGACTGGAGTGGAGGAGGGATGTTGAGAGTGGTGTGGAGGGGGATGCTGAGAGGGGACTGGACTGGAGGAGGAATGCTGTGACGGGACTGGACTGGAGGAGGGATGCTGAGAGGGGCGTGGACTGGAGGAGTGTTGCTGAGAGGGGAGTGGAGTGGAGGAGGGATGCTGAGAGTGGATGGGAGTGGAGGAGAGATGTTGAGACGGGACTGGACTGGAGGAGGGATGCTGAGAGTGGAGTGGACTGGAGGAGGGATGTTGAGACAGGACTGGACTGGAGGAGTGTTGCTGAGAGGGGACTGTATTGGAGGAGGGATGTTAAGACGGGACTGGACTGAAGGAGGGGTGTTGACAGGGGACTGGACTGGAGGAGGAATGCTGAGAGGGGATTGGAGTGGAGGAGGGATGCTGAGAGGGGACTGTACTGGAGGAGGGATGCTGTGAGGGGAGTGGAGGGGAGGAGGGATGCTGAGAGGGGACTGGAGTGCAGGAGGGATGCTGTGAGGGGACGATTTGAGGAGAGATGTTGAGACGGGACTGTACTGGAGGAGGGATGCTGAGAGGGGAGTGGAGTGGAGGAGCGTTGCTGAGAGGGGAGTGGAGTGGGGGAGAGATGTTGAGACGGGACTGGACTGGCGGAGGGATGCTGAGAGGGGAGTGGAGTGGAGTGGAGGAGGGATGTTGAGATGGGACTGGACTGAAGGAGGGATGCTGAGAGGGGACTGGAGTGGAGGTGGATTCTAAGTGGGGAGTGGAGTGGAGGAGGGATGCTGAGATGGATGGTAGTGGAGGAGAGATGTTGAGACGGGACTGGAATGGAGGAGGTATGCTGAGAGTGGAGTGGAGTGGAGGAGAGATGTTGAGAGGGGACTGGACTGGAGTAGAAATGCTGAGAGGGGAGTGGAGTGGTGAAGGGATGCTGAGAGGGGACTGGACTGAAGGAGGGATGCTGAGAGGGGACTGCAGTGGAGCTGGATGCTGAGAGGGGAGTGGAGTGGAGGACGGATGCTGAGAGGGGATGGGACTGGAGGAGAGATTTTGAGACGGGACTGGACTGGAGGAGGTATGCTGAGAGTGGAGTGGAGGAGGGATGCTGAGAGGGGACTGGACTGGAGGAGGAATGCTGAGAGGGGATGGGAGTGGAGGAGGGATGCTGAGAGTGGAGTGGAGGAGGGATGTTGAGACGGGACTGGACTGGAGGAGGGATGCTGAGAGGGGAGTGGAGGGGAGGAGGGATGCTGAGAGTGGACTGGAGTGGAGGAGGAATGCTGAGAGGGGATGGGAGTGGAGGAGGGATGTTGAGATGGGACTGGACTGAAGGAGGGATGCTGAGAGGGGAGTGGAGTGGAGGAGGGATGCTCAGAGTGGAGTGGATGTTGAGATGGGACTGGACTGAAGGAGGGATGCTGAGAGTGGAGTGGAGTGGAGGAGAGATGTTGAGGCGGGACTGGACTGGAGGAGGGATGCTGAGAGGGGAGTGGCGTGGAGGAGGGATGCTGAGAGGGGAGTGGACGAGGGATGCTGAGAGGGGAGTGGAGTGCAGGAGGGATGTTGAGACGGGACTGGTCTGGAGGAGGGATGCTGAGAGGTGAGTGGAGTAGAGTAGGGATGCTGAGAGTGGACGAGTGGAGGAGGGATGCTGAGAGGGGAGTGGAGGGGAGGAGGGATGCTGAGAGTGGAGTGGATTGGAGGAGGGATGTTGAGACGGGACTGTACTGGAGGAGGGATGCTGAGAGGTGAGTGGAGTAGAGTAGGGATGCTGAGAGTGGACGAGTGGAGGAGGGATGCTGAGAGGGGACTGGAGTGGAGGATGGATGCTGAGAGGGGATTGGACTGGAGGAGGGATGCTGAGAGGGGAGTGGAGTGGAGGAGGGATTCTGAGAGTGGAGTGGAGTGGAGGTGGGATGCTGAGATGGGATTGGACTGGAGGAGGGATACTGAGAGGGGAGTGGTGTGGAGGAGGAATGCTGAGAGGGGACTGGAGTGGAGGAGAGATGTTGAGACGGGACTGGACTGAAGGAGGGATGCTGAGAGGGGAGCGGTGTGGAGGAGGGATGTTGAGACGGGACTGGACTGGAGGAGCGAAGCTGAGAGGGGAGTGGACTGGAGGAGGGATGCTGAGAGTGGACTGGAGTGGAGGAGGGATGCTGAGAGGGGAGTGGAGGGGAGGAGGGATGCTGAGTGTGGAGTGGAGTGGAGGAGGGATTTTGAGACGGGTCTGGACTGAAGGAGGGATGCTGAGAGGGGACTGGAGTGGTGGTGGATGCTGAGAGGTGAGCGGAGTGGAGGAGGGATGCTGAGAGGGAATGGGACTGGAGTAGAAATGTTGAGACTGGACTGGACTGCAGGAGGTATGCTGAGAGAGGAGTGGAGGAGGGATGCTGAGAGTGGACTGGACTGGAGGAGGGATGCTGAGAGGGGACGAGTGGAGGAGAGATGTTGAGACGGGACTGGACTGGAGGAGGGATGCTGAGAGGGGAGTGCAGTGGAGGAGGGTTGCTGAGAGGGGAGTGGTGTGGAGGAGAGATGTTGAGATGGGACTGGACTGGAGGAGGTATCCTGAGAGTGGAGTGGAGGAGGGATGCTGAGAGGGGACTGGACTGGAGTAGAAATGCTGAGAGGGGAGTGGAGTGGTGGAGTGATGCTGAGAGGGGACTGGACTGAAGGAGGGATGCTGAGAGGGGACTGCAGTGGAGCTGGATGCTGAGAGGGGAGTGGAGTGGAGGACGGATGCTGAGAGGGGATGGGACTGGAGGAGAGATTTTGAGACGGGACTGGACTGGAGGAGGTATGCTGAGAGTGGAGTGGAGGAGGGATGCTGAGAGGGGACTGGACTGGAGGAGGAATGCTGAGAGGGGATGGGAGTGGAGGAGGGATGCTGAGAGTGGAGTGGAGGAGGGATGTTGAGACGGGACTGGACTGGAGGAGGGATTCTGAGAGGGGAGTGGAGGGGAGGAGGGATGCTGAGAGTGGACTGGAGTGGAGGAGGAATGCTGAGAGGGGATGGGAGTGGAGGAGGGATGCTGAGAGGGGACTGTACTGGAGGAGGGATGCTGTGAGGGGAGTGGAGGGGAGGAGGGATGTTGAGAGGTGACTGGAGTGGAGAGGGGATGCTGAGAGGGGACGAGTGGAGGAGAGATGTTGAGACGGGACTGGACTGGAGGAGGGATTCTGAGAGGGGAGTGGAGTGGAGGAGGGTTGCTGAGAGGGGAGTGGAGTGGAGGAGGGATGCTGAGAGGGTATGGGACTGGAGGAGAGATGTTGAGACGGGACTGGACTGGAGGAGGTATGCTGAGAGTGGAGTGGAGGAGGGATGCTGAGAGGAGTGGAGTGGAGGATGGTTGCTGAGAGGGGAGTGGAGTGGAGGAGAGATGTTGAGATGTGACTGGACTGGAGGAGGGATGCTGAGAGGGGAGTGGAGTGGAGGAGGGATGAAGAGAGTGGATGGGACTGGAGGAGAGATGTTGAGACGGGACTGGACTGGTGGAGGTATGCTGAGAGTGGAGTGGAGGAGGGATGCTGAGAGGGGACTGGACTGGAGGAGGAATGCTGAGAGGGGTTGGAAGTGGAGGAGGGATGCTGAGAGGGGACTGGACTGGAGGAGGGATGCTGTGAGGTGTGTGGAGGGGAGTAGGGATGCTGAGAGGGGACTGGAGTGGAGGAGGGATGCTGAAAGGGGAGTGGACTGGAGGAGGGATGCTGAGAGTGGACTGGAGTGGAGGAGGGATGCTGAGAGGGGACTGTACTGGAGGAGGGATGCTGTGAGGGGAGTGGAGGGGAGGAGGGATGCTGAGAGGGGACTGGAGTGGAGGAGGGATGCTGAGAGGGGACGATTGGAGGAGAGATGTTGAGACGGGACTGGACTGGAGGAGGGATGCTGAGAGGGGAGTGGAGTGGAGGAGAGATGTTGAAACGGGACTGGACTGGAGGAGGGATGCTGACAGGGGAGTGGAGTGGAGGAGGGATGCTGAGAGGTGAGTGGAGGGGAGGAGGGTTGCTGAGAGTGGAGTGGATGAGGGATGCTGAGAGTGGACTGGAGTGGAGGAGGGATGCTGAGAGTGGACTGGAGTGGAGTAGGGATTCTGAGAGGGGAGTGGAGGGGAGGAGGGATGCTGAGAGGGGAGTGGATTGGAGGAGGGATGTTGAGACGGGACTGGACTGAAGGAGGGATGCTGAGAGGGGAGTGGACTGGAGGAGGGATGTTGAGACGGGACTGGACTGAAGGAGGGATGCTGAGATGGGACTGGAGTGGAGCTGGATGCTGAGAGGGGAGTGGAGTGGAGGAGGGATGCTGAGAGGGGACTGGAGTGGAGGAGGGATGTTGAGAGTGGTGTTTGAGGGGGATGCTGAGAGGGGACTGGACTGGAGGAGGAATGCTGAGACGGAACTGGACTGGAGGAGGGATGCTGAGAGGGGAGTGGACTGGAGGAGTGTTGCTGAGAGGGGAGTGGAGTGGAGGAGGGATGCTGAAAGTGGATGGGAGTGGAGGAGAGATGTTGAGACGGGACTGGACTGGAGGAGGGATGCTGAGAGTGGAGTGGAGTGGAGGAGGAATGTTGAGAGTGGAGTGGACTGGAGGAGGGATGTTGAGACCGGACTGGACTGGAGGAGTGTTTCTGAGAGGGGACTGTATTGGAGGAGGGATGTTGAGACGGGACTGGACTGAAGGAGGGGTGTTGACAGGGGACTGGACTGGAGGAGCAATGCTGAGAGGGGATTGGAGTGGAGGAGGGATGCTGAGAGGGGACTGTACTGGAGGAGGGATGCTGTGAGGGGAGTGGAGGGGAGGAGGATGCTGAGAGGGGACTGGAGTGCAGGAGGGATGCTGAGAGGGGACGATTTGAGGAGAGATGTTGAGACGGGACTGTACTGGAGGAGGGATGCTGAGAGGGGAGTGGAGTGGTGGAGGGATGCTGAGAGGGGACTGGACTGAAGGAGGGATGCTGAGAGGGGACTGCAGTGGAGCTGGATGCTGAGAGGGGAGTGGAGTGGAGTGGAGGAGGGATGTTGAGATGGGACTGGACTGAAGGAGGGATGCTGAGAGTGGAGTGGAGTGGAGGAGGGATGCTGAGAGGGGAGTGGAGTGGAGGAGGGATGTTGAGATGGGACTGGACTGAAGGAGGGATGCTGAGAGGGGACTGGAGTGGAGGTGGATTCTAAGTGGGGAGTGGAGTGGAGGAGGGATGCTGAGATGGATGGTAGTGGAGGAGAGATGTTGAGACGGGTCTGGAATGGAGGAGGTATGCTGAGAGTGGAGTGGAGTGGAGGAGAGATGTTGAGAGGGGACTGGACTGGAGTAGAAATGCTGAGAGGGGAGTGGAGTGGTGGAGGGATGCTGAGAGGGGACTGGACTGAAGGAGGGATGCTGAGAGTGGAGTGGAGGAGAGATGTTGAGACGGGACTGGACTGGAGGAGGGATGCTGAGAGGGGAGTGGAGTGGAGGAG
This sequence comes from Hemitrygon akajei, assembly GCF_048418815.1. Lineage (NCBI taxonomy): Eukaryota > Metazoa > Chordata > Chondrichthyes > Myliobatiformes > Dasyatidae > Hemitrygon > Hemitrygon akajei. The sequence goes on along the minus strand of NW_027331976.1, from coordinate 2,021,427 downwards.
GGTTGCTGAGAGGGGAGTGGTGTGGAGGAGAGATGTTGAGATGGGACTGGACTGGAGGAGGTTTCCTGAGAGTGGAGTGGAAGAGGGATGCTGAGAGGGGACTGGACTGGAGTAGAAATGCTGAGAGGGGAGTGGAGTGGTGGAGGGATGCTGAGAGGGGACTGGACTGAAGGAGGGATGCTGAGAGGGGACTGCAGTGGAGCTGGATGCTGAGAGGGGAGTGGAGTGGAGGACGGATGCTGAGAGGGGATGGGACTGGAGGAGAGATTTTGAGACGGGACTGGACTGGAGGAGGTATGCTGAGAGTGGAGTGGAGGAGGGATGCTGAGAGGGGACTGGACTGGAGGAGGAATGCTGAGAGGGGATGGGAGTGGAGGAGGGATGCTGAGAGTGGAGTGGAGGAGGGATGTTGAGACGGGACTGGACTGGAGGAGGGATGCTGAGAGGGGAGTGGAGGGGAGGAGGGATGCTGAGAGTGGACTGGAGTGGAGGAGGAATGATGAGAGGGGATGGGAGTGGAGGAGGGATGCTGAGAGGGGACTGTACTGGAGGAGGGATGCTGTGAGGGGAGTGGAGGGGAGGAGGGATGTTGAGAGGGGACTGGAGTGGAGAGGGGATGCTGAGAGGGGACGAGTGGAGGAGAGATGTTGAGACGGGACTGGACTGGAGGAGGGATTCTGAGAGGGGAGTGGAGAGGAGGAGGGTTGCTGAGAGGGGAGTGGAGTGGAGGAGGGATGCTGAGAGGGTATGGGACTGGAGGAGAGATGTTGAGACGGGACTGGACTGGAGGAGGTATGCTGAGAGTGGAGTGGAGGAGGGATGCTGAGAGGAGTGGAGTGGAGGATGGTTGCTGAGAGGGGAGTGGAGTGGAGGAGAAATGTTGAGATGGGACTGGACTGGAGGAGGGATGCTGAGAGGGGAGTGGAGTGGAGGAGGGATGAAGAGAGTGGATGGGACTGGAGGAGAGATGTTGAGACGGGACTGGACTGGAGGAGGTATGCTGAGAGTGGAGTGGAGGAGGGATGCTGAGAGGGGACTGGACTGGAGGAGGAATGCTGAGAGGGGTTGGAAGTGGAGGAGGGATGCTGAGAGGGGACTGGACTGGAGGAGGGATGCTGTGAGGTGTGTGGAGGGGTGTAGGGATGCTGAGAGGGGACTGGAGTGGAGGAGGGATGCTGAAAGGGGAGTGGACTGGAGGAGGGATGCTGAGAGTGGACTGGAGTGGAGGAGGGATGCTGAGAGGGGACTGTACTGGAGGAGGGATGCTGTGAGGGGAGTGGAGGGGAGGAGGGATGCTGAGAGGGGACTGGAGTGGAGGAGGGATGCTGAGAGGGGACGATTGGAGGAGAGATGTTGAGACGGGACTGGACTGGAGGAGGGATGCTGAGAGGGGAGTGGAGTGGAGGAGAGATGTTGAAACGGGACTGGACTGGAGGAGGGATGCTGACAGGGGAGTGGAGTGGAGGAGGGATGCTGAGAGGTGAGTGGAGGGGAGGAAGGATGCTGAGAGTGGAGTGGAGGAGGGATGCTGAGAGTGGACTGGAGTGGAGGAGGGATGCTGAGAGTGGACTGGAGTGGAGTAGGGATTCTGAGAGGGGAGTGGAGGGGAGGAGGGATGCTGAGAGGGGAGTGGATTGGAGGAGGGATGTTGAGGGGACTGGACTGAAGGAGGGATGCTGAGAGGGGAGTGGACTGGAGGAGGGATGTTGAGACGGGACTGGACTGAAGGAGGGATGCTGAGATGGGACTGGAGTGGAGCTGGATGCTGAGAGGGGAGTGGAGTGGAGGAGGGATGCTGAGAGGGGACTGGAGTGGAGGAGGGATGTTGAGAGTGGTGTGGAGGGGGATGCTGAGAGGGGACTGGACTGGAGGAGGAATGCTGAGACGGAACTGGACTGGAGGAGGGATGCTGAGAGGGGAGTGGACTGGAGGAGTGTTGCTGAGAGGGGAGTGGAGTGGAGGAGGGATGCTGAGAGTGGATGGGAGTGGAGGAGAGATGTTGAGACGGGACTGGACTGGAGGAGGGATGCTGAGAGTGGAGTGGAGTGGAGGAGGAATGTTGAGAGTGGAGTGGACTGGAGGAGGGATGTTGAGACCGGACTGGACTGGAGGAGTGTTTCTGAGAGGGGACTGTATTGGAGGAGGGATGTTGAGACGGGACTGGACTGAAGGAGGGGTGTTGACAGGGGACTGGACTGGAGGAGGAATGCTGAGAGGGGATTGGAGTGGAGGAGGGATGCTGAGAGGGGACTGTACTGGAGGAGGGATGCTGTGAGGGGAGTGGAGGGGAGGAGGGATGCTGAGAGGGGACTGGAGTGCAGGAGGGATGCTGAGAGGGGACGATTTGAGGAGAGATGTTGAGACGGGACTGTACTGGAGGAGGGATGCTGAGAGGGGAGTGGAGTGGAGGAGCGTTGCTGAGAGGGGAGTGGAGTGGGGGAGAGATGTTGAGACGGGACTGGACTGGCGGAGGGATGCTGAGAGGGGAGTGGAGTGGAGTGGAGGAGGGATGTTGAGATGGGACTGGACTGAAGGAGGGATGCTGAGAGGGGAGTGGAGTGGAGGAGGGATGCTGAGAGGGGAGTGGAGTGGAGGAGGGATGTTGAGATGGGACTGGACTGAAGGAGGGATGCTGAGAGGGGACTGGAGTGGAGGTGGATTCTAAGTGGGGAGTGGAGTGGAGGAGGGATGCTGAGAGGGGACTGGAGTGCAGGAGGGATGCTGAGAGGGGACGATTTGATGAGAGATGTTGAGACGGGACTGTACTGGAGGAGGGATGCTGAGAGGGGAGTGGAGTGGTGGAGGGATGCTGAGAGGGGACTGGACTAAAGGAGGGATTCTGAGAGGGGACTGCAGTGGAGCTGGATGCTGAGAGGGGAGTGGAGTGGAGTGGAGGAGGGATGTTGAGATGGGACTGGACTGAAGGAGGGATGCTGAGAGGGGAGTGGAGTGGAGGAGGGATGCTGAGAGGGGAGTGGAGTGGAGGAGGGATGTTGAGATGGGACTGGACTGAAGGAGGGATGCTGAGAGGGGACTGGAGTGGAGGTGGATTCTAAGTGGGGAGTGGAGTGGAGGAGGGATGCTGAGATGGATGGTAGTGGAGGAGAGATGATGAGACGGGACTGGAATGGAGGAGGTATGCTGAGAGTGGAGTGGAGTGGAGGAGAGATGTTGAGAGGGGACTGGACTGGAGTAGAAATGCTGAGAGGGGAGTGGAGTGGTGGAGGGATGCTGAGAGGGGACTGGACTGAAGGAGGGATGCTGAGAGTGGAGTGGAGGAGAGATGTTGAGACGGGACTGGACTGGAGGAGGGATGCTGAGAGGGGAGTGGAGTGGAGGAGGGTTGCTGAGAGGGGAGTGGTGTGGAGGAGAGATGTTGAGATGGGACTGGACTGGAGGAGGTATCCTGAGAGTGGAGTGGAGGAGGGATGCTGAGAGGGGACTGGACTGGAGTAGAAATGCTGAGAGGGGAGTGGAGTGGTGGAGGGATGCTGAGAGGGGACTGGACTGAAGGAGGGATGCTGAGAGGGGACTGCAGTGGAGCTGGATGCTGAGAGGGGAGTGGAGTGGAGGACGGATGCTGAGAGGGGATGGGACTGGAGGAGAGATTTTGAGACGGGACTGGACTGGAGGAGGTATGCTGAGAGTGGAGTGGAGGAGGGATGCTGAGAGGGGACTGGACTGGAGGAGAAATGCTGAGAGGGGATGGGAGTGGAGGAGGGATGCTGAGAGTGGAGTGGAGGAGGGATGTTGAGACGGGACTGGACTGGAGGAGGGATGCTGAGAGGGGAGTGGAGGGGAGGAGGGATGCTGAGAGTGGACTGGAGTGGAGGAGGAATGCTGAGAGGGGATGGGAGTGGAGGAGGGATGCTGAGAGGGGACTGTACTGGAGGAGGGATGCTGTGAGGGGAGTGGAGGGGAGGAGGGATGTTGAGAGGGGACTGGAGTGGAGAGGGGATGCTGAGAGGGGACGAGTGGAGGAGAGATGTTGAGACGGGACTGGACTGGAGGAGGGATTCTGAGAGGGGAGTGGAGTGGAGGAGGGTTGCTGAGAGGGGAGTGGAGTGGAGGAGGGATGCTGAGAGTGTATGGGACTGGAGGAGAGATGTTGAGACGGGACTGGACTGGAGGAGGTATGCTGAGAGTGGAGTGGTGGAGGGATGCTGAGAGGAGTGGAGTGGAGGATGGTTGCTGAGAGGGGAGTGGAGTGGAGGAGAAATGTTGAGATGGGACTGGACTGGAGGAGGGATGCTGAGAGGGGAGTGGAGTGGAGGAGGGATGAAGAGATTGGATGGGACTGGAGGAGAGATGTTGAGACGGGACTGGACTGGAGGAGGTATGCTGAGAGTGGAGTGGAGGAGGGATGCTGAGAGGGGACTGGACTGGAGGAGGAATGCTGAGAGGGGTTGGAAGTGGAGGAGGGATGCTGAGAGGGGACTGGACTGGAGGAGGGATGCTGTGAGGTGTGTGGAGGGGAGTAGGGATGCTGAGAGGGGACTGGAGTGGAGGAGGGATGCTGAAAGGGGAGTGGACTGGAGGAGGGATGCTGAGAGTGGACTGGAGTGGAGGAGGGATGCTGAGAGGGGACTGTACTGGAGGAGGGATGCTGTGAGGGGAGTGGAGTGGAGGAGGGATGCTGAGAGGGGACGATTGGAGGAGAGATGTTGAGACGGGACTGGACTGGAGGAGGGATGCTGAGAGGGGAGTGGAGTGGAGGAGAGATGTTGAAACGGGACTGGACTGGAGGAGGGATGCTGACAGGGGAGTGGGGTGGAGGAGGGATGCTGAGAGGTGAGTGGAGGGGAGGATGGATGCTGAGAGTGGAGTGGAGGAGGGATGCTGAGAGTGGACTGGAGTGGAGGAGGGATGCTGAGAGTGGACTGGAGTGGAGTAGGGATTCTGAGCGGGGAGTGGAGGGGAGGAGGGATGCTGAGAGGGGAGTGGATTGGAGGAGGGATGTTGAGACGGGACTGGACTGAAGGAGGGATGCTGAGAGGGGAGTGGACTGGAGGAGGGATGTTGAGACGGGACTGGACTGAAGGAGGGATGCTGAGATGGGACTGGAGTGGAGCTGGATGCTGAGAGGGGAGTGGAGTGGAGGAGGGATGCTGAGAGGGGACTGGAGTGGAGGAGGGATGTTGAGAGTGGTGTGGAGGGGGATGCTGAGAGGGGACTGGACTGGAGGAGGAATGCTGAGACGGAACTGGACTGGAGGAGGGATGCTGAGAGGGGAGTGGAGTGGAGGAGGGATGCTGAGAGTGGATGGGAGTGGAGGAGAGATGTTGAGACGGGACTGGACTGGAGGAGGGATGCTGAGAGTGGAGTGGAGTGGAGGAGGAATGTTGAGAGTGGAGTGGACTGGAGGAGGGATGTTGAGACCGGACTGGACTGGAGGAGTGTTTCTGAGAGGGGACTGTATTGGAGGAGGGATGTTGAGACGGGACTGGACTGAAGGAGGGGTGTTGACAGGGGACTGGACTGGAGGAGGAATGCTGAGAGGGGATTGGAGTGGAGGAGGGATGCTGAGAGGGGACTGTACTGGAGGAGGGATGCTGTGAGGGGAGTGGAGGGGAGGAGGGATGCTGAGAGGGGACTGGAGTGCAGGAGGGATGCTGAGAGGGGACGATTTGAGGAGAGATGTTGAGACGGGACTGTACTGGAGGAGGGATGCTGAGAGGGGAGTGGAGTGGAGGAGCTTTGCTGAGAGGGGAGTGGAGTGGGGGAGAGATGTTGAGACGGGACTGGACTGGCGGAGGGATGCTGAGAGGGGAGTGGAGTGGAGTGGAGGAGGGATGTTGAGATGGGACTGGACTGAAGGAGGGATGCTGAGAGGGGAGTGGAGTGGAGGAGGGATGCTGAGAGGGGAGTGGAGTGGAGGAGGGATGTTGAGATGGGACTGGACTGAAGGAGGGATGCTGAGAGTGGACTGGAGTGGAGGTGGATTCTAAGTGGGGAGTGGAGTGGAGGAGGGATGCTGAGATGGATGGTAGTGGAGGAGAGATGTTGAGACGGGACTGGAATGGAGGAGGTATGCTGAGAGTGGAGTGGAGTGGAGGAGAGATGTTGAGAGGGGACTGGACTGGAGTAGAAATGCTGAGAGGGGAGTGGAGTGGTGGAGGGATGCTGAGAGGGGACTGGACTGAAGGAGGGATGCTGAGAGGGGACTGCAGTGGAGCTGGATGCTGAGAGGGGAGTGGAGTGGAGGAGAGATGCTGAGAGGGGAGTGGAGGAGGGATGCTGAGAGGGGACTGGACTGGAGGAGGAATGCTGAGAGGGGATGGGAGTGGAGGAGGGATGCTGAGAGTGGAGTGGAGGAGGGATGTTGAGACGGGACTGGACTGGAGGAGGGATGCTGAGAGGGGAGTGGAGGGGAGGAGCGATGCTGAGAGTGGACTGGAGTGGAGGAGGAATGCTGAGAGGGGATGGGAGTGGAGGAGGGATGCTGAGAGGGGACTGTACTGGAGGAGGGATGCTGTGAGGGGAGTGGAGGGGAGGAGGGATGTTGAGAGGGGACTGGAGTGGAGAGGGGATGCTGAGAGGGGACGAGTGGAGGAGAGATGTTGAGACGGGACTGGACTGGAGGAGGGATTCTGAGAGGGGAGTGGACTGGAGAAGGGTTGCTGAGAGGGGAGTGGAGTGGAGGAGGGATGCTGAGAGGAAATGGGACTGGAGGAGAGATGTTGAGACGGGACTGGACTGCAGGAGGTATGCTGAGAGTGGAGTGGAGGAGGGATGCTGAGAGGAGTGGAGTGGAGGATGGTTGCTGATAGGGGAGTGGAGTGGAGGAGAGATGTTGAGATGGGACTGGACTGGAGGAGGGATGCTGAGAGGGGAGTGGAGTGGAGGAGGGATGAAGAGAGTGGATGGGACTGGAGGAGAGATGTTGAGACGGGACTGGACTGGAGGAGGTATGCTGAGAGTGGAGTGGAGGAGGGATGCTGAGAGGGGACTGGACTGGAGGAGGAATGCTGAGAGGGGTTGGAAGTGGAGGAGGGATGCTGAGAGGGGACTGGACTGGAGGAGGGATGCTGTGAGGTGTGTGGAGGGGAGTAGGGATGCTGAGAGGGGACTGGAGTGGAGGAGGGATGCTGAAAGGGGAGTGGACTGGAGGAGGGATGCTGAGAGTGGACTGGAGTGGAGGAGGGATGCTGAGAGGGGACTGTACTGGAGGAGGGATGCTGTGAGGGGAGTGGAGGGGAGGAGGGATGCTGAGAGGGGACTGGAGTGGAGGAGGGATGCTGAGAGGGGACGATTGGAGGAGAGATGTTGAGACGGGACTGGACTGGAGGAGGGATGCTGAGAGGGGAGTGGAGTGGAGGAGAGATGTTGAGACGGGACTGGACTGGAGGAGGGATGCTGACAGGGGAGTGGAGTGGAGGAGGGATGCTGAGAGGTGAGTGGAGGGGAGGAGGGATGCTGAGAGTGGAGTGGAGTGGAGGAGGGATGCTGAGAGTGGACTGGAGTGGAGGAGGGATGCTGAGAGTGGACTGGAGTGGAATAGGGATTCTGAGAGGGGAGTGGAGGGGAGGAGGGATGCTGAGAGGGGAGTGGATTGGAGGAGGGATGTTGAGACGGGACTGGACTGAAGGAGGGATGCTGAGAGGGGAGTGGACTGGAGGAGGGATGTTGAGACGGGACTGGACTGAAGGAGGGATGCTGAGATGGGACTGGAGTGGAGCTGGATGCTGAGAGGGGAGTGGAGTGGAGGAGGGATGCTGAGAGGGGACTGGAGTGGAGGAGGGATGTTGAGAGTGGTGTGGAGGGGGATGCTGAGAGGGGACTGGAGGAGTGTTGCTGAGAGGGGAGTGGAGTGGAGGAGGAATGCTGAGAGTGGAGTGGACTGGAGGAGGGATGTTGAGACCGGACTGGACTGGAGGAGTGTTGCTGAGAGGGGACTGTATTGGAGGAGGGATGTTGAGACGGGACTGGCCTGAAGGAGGGGTGTTGACAGGGGACTAGACTGGAGGAGGAATGCTGAGAGGGGATTGGAGTGGAGGAGGGATGCTGAGAGGGGACTGTACTGGAGGAGGGATGCTGTGAGGGGAGTGGAGGGGAGGAGGGATGCTGAGAGGGGACTGGAGTGCAGGAGGGATGCTGAGAGGGGACGATTTGAGGAGAGATGTTGAGACGGGACTGTACTGGAGGAGGGATGCTGAGAGGGGAGTGGAGTGGAGGAGCGTTGCTGAGAGGGGAGTGGATTGGGGGAGAGATGTTGAGACGGGACTGGACTGGCGGAGGGATGCTGAGAGGGGAGTGGAGTGGAGTGGAGGAGGGATGTTGAGATGGGACTGGACTGAAGGAGGGATGCTGAGAGTGGAGTGGAGTGGAGGAGGGATGCTGAGAGGGGAGTGGAGTGGAGGAGGGATGTTGAGATGGGACTGGACTGAAGGAGGGATGCTGAGAGGGGACTGGAGTGGAGGTGGATTCTAAGTGGGGAGTGGAGTGGAGGAGGGATGCTGAGATGGATGGGAGTGGAGGAGAGATGTTGAGACGGGACTGGAATGGAGGAGGTATGCTGAGAGTGGAGTGGAGTGGAGGAGAGATGTTGAGGCGGGACTGGACTGGAGGAGGGATGCTGAGAGGGGAGTGGACGAGGGATGCTGAGAGGGGAGTGGAGTGCAGGAGGGATGTTGAGACGGGACTGGTCTGGAGGAGGGATGCTGAGAGGTGAGTGGAGTGGAGGAGGGATGCTGAGAGGGGACGAGTGGAGGAGGGATGCTGAGAGGGGAGTGGAGGGGAGGAGGGATGCTGAGAATGGAGTGGATTGGAGGAGGGATGTTGAGACGGGACTGGACTGGAGGAGGGATGCTGAGAGGTGAGTGGAGTAGAGTAGGGATGCTGAGAGGGGACGAGTGGAGGAGGGATGCTGAGAGGGGACTGGAGTGGAGGATGGATGCTGAGAGGGGATTGGACTGGAGGAGGGATGCTGAGAGGGGAGTGGAGTGGAGGAGGGATTCTGAGAGTGGAGTGGAGTGGAGGTGGGATACTGAGATGGGATTGGACTGGAGGAGGGATACTGAGAGGGGAGTGGAGTGGAGGAGGAATGCTGAGAGGGGACTGGAGTGGAGGAGATATGTTGAGACGGGACTGGACTGAAGGAGGGATGCTGAGAGGGGAGCGGTGTGGAGAAGGGATGTTGAGACGGGACTGGACTGGAGGAGGGAAGCTGAGAGGGGAGTGGACTGGAGGAGGGATGCTGAGAGTGGACTGGAGTGGAGGAGGGATGCTGAGAGGGGAGTGGAGGGGAGGAGGGATGCTGAGTGTGGAGTGGAGTGGAGGAGGGATTTTGAGACGGGTCTGGACTGAAGGAGGGATGCTGAGAGGGAGACTGGACTGGAGTGGAGGATGGATGCTGAGAGGGGACAAGTGGAGCGGAGGAGGTATGCTGAGAGAGGAGTGGAGGAGGGTTGCTTAGAGTGGAGAGGAGTGGAGGAGGGATGCTGAGAGGGGAGTGGATTGGAACAGGGATGCTGAGAGGGGAGTGGAGTGGAGGAGGGATGATGAGAGGGGAATGGTGTGGAGGAGGGATGTTGAGACGGGACTGGACTGGAGGAGGGATGCTGAGAGGGAACGAGTGGAGGAGAGATGTTGAGAGGGGAGTGGAGGACGTACTCTGAGAGGGTACTGGAGTGGAGGAGGGATGTTGAGACGGGACTGGACTGGAGGAGGTATGCTGAGAGGGGAGTGTTGGGGAGGGGATGCTGAGAGGGGACTGGAGTGGAGGAGGGATGCTGAGAGGGGAGTGGAGTGGAGGAGGGATGCTGAGAGGGGTGTGGAGGGGAGGAGGGATGCTTAGAGGGGACTGGAGTGGAGGAGGAATGCTGAGTGGGGACTGGAGTGGAGGAGGGATGTTGAGACGGGACTGGAGTGCAGGAGGGATGCAGAGAGGGGAGTGGAATGGAGGAGGGATGCTGAGAGGGGACTAGTGTGGAGGAGGGATGCTGAGAGGGGACTGGAGTGGAGGAGAGATGTTGAGGGGTCTAGACTGAAGAAGGGATGCTGAGAGGGAGACTGGACTGGAGTGGAGGATGGATGCTGAGAGGGGACAAGTGGAGCGGAGGAGGGATGCTGAGAGGGGAGTGGAGTGGAGGAGGGATGCTGAGAGGGGATGGGAGTGGAGGAGAGATGTTGAGACGTGACTGGACTGAAGGAGGGATGCTGAGAGGGGAGTGGAGGGGAGGAGGGATGCTGAGAATGGAGTGGAATGCAGGAGGGATGCTGAAGGTGGAATGGAGTGGAGGAGGGATGCTGAGAGCGGACTGGCCTGGAGGAGGGATGCTGAGAGGGGAGTGAAGGGGAGGAGGGATGTTGAGAGGGGAGTGCAGGAGGGATGCTGTGAGGGGTGTGGAGTGGTGGAGTGATGCTGAGAGGGGAGTGGAGTGGAGGAGGGATGCTGAGAGCGGGCTGGAGTGGAGGAGGGATGCTGAGAGGGGATTGGACTGGAGGAGGGATGCTGAGAGGGGAGTGGAGTGGAGGAGGGATTCTGAGAGTGGAGTGGAGTGGAGGAGGCATGTTGAGATGGGATTGGACTGGAGGAGGGATACTGAGAGGTGAGTGGAGTGGAGGAGGAATGCTGAGAGGGGACTGGAGTGGAGGAGAGAATTTGAGACGGGACAGGACTGCAGGAGGTATGCTGAGAGTGGAGTGGAGGAGCGATGCTGAGAGGGGACTGGACTGGCGAAGGGATGCTGAGAGGGGACGAGTGGAGGAGAGATGTTGAGATGGGACTGGACTGGAGGAGGTATGCTGAGAGTGGAGTGGAGTGGAGGAGGGATGCTGAGAGGGGACTGGACTGAAGGAGGGATGCTGAGAGGGGACTGCAGTGGAGCTGGATGCTGAGAGGGGAGTGGAGTGGAGGAGAGATGCTGAGCGGGGAGTGGAGGAGGGATGCTGAGAGGGGACTGGACTGGAGGAGGAATGCTGAGAGGGGATGGGAGTGGAGGAGGGATGCTGAGAGTGGAGTGGAGGAGGGATGTTGAGACGGGACTGGACTGGAGGAGGGATGCTGAGAGGGGAGTGGAGGGGAGGAGGGATGCTGAGAGTGGACTGGAGTGGAGGAGGAATGCTGAGAGGGGATAGTAGTGGAGGAGGGATGCTGAGAGGGGACTGTACTGGAGGAGGGATGCTGTGAGGGTAGTGGAGGGGAGGAGGGATGTTGAGAGGGGACTGGAGTGGAGAGGGGATGCTGAGAGGGGACGAGTGGAGGAGAGATGTTGAGACGGGACTGGACTGGAGGAGGGATTCTGAGAGGGGAGTGGACTGGAGAAGGGTTGCTGAGAGGGGAGTGGAGTGGAGGAGGGATGCTGAGAGGAAATGGGACTGGAGGAGAGATGTTGAGACGGGACTGGACTGCAGGAGGTATGCTGAGAGTGGAGTGGAGGAGGGATGCTGAGAGGAGTGGAGTGGAGGATGGTTGCTGATAGGGGAGTGGAGTGGAGGAGAGATGTTGAGATGGGACTGGACTGGAGGAGGGATGCTGAGAGGGGAGTGGAGTGGAGGAGGGATGAAGAGAGTGGATGGGACTGGAGGAGAGATGTTGAGACGGGACTGGACTGGAGGAGGTATGCTGAGAGTGGAGTGGAGGAGGGATGCTGAGAGGGGACTGGACTGGAGGAGGAATGCTGAGAGGGGTTGGAAGTGGAGGAGGGATGCTGAGAGGGGACTGGACTGGAGGAGGGATGCTGTGAGGTGTGTGGAGGGGAGTAGGGATGCTGAGAGGGGACTGGAGTGGAGGAGGGATGCTGAAAGGGGAGTGGACTGGAGGAGGGATGCTGAGAGTGGACTGGAGTGGAGGAGGGATGCTGAGAGGGGACTGTACTGGAGGAGGGATGCTGTGAGGGGAGTGGAGGGGAGGAGGGATGCTGAGAGGGGACTGGAGTGGAGGAGGGATGCTGAGAGGGGACGATTGGAGGAGAGATGTTGAGACGGGACTGGACTGCAGGAGGGATGCTGAGAGGGGAGTGGAGTGGAGGAGAGATGTTGAGACGGGACTGGACTGGAGGAGGGATGCTGACAGGGGAGTGGAGTGGAGGAGGGATGCTGAGAGGTGAGTGGAGGGGAGGAGGGATGCTGAGAGTGGAGTGGAGTGGAGGAGGGATGCTGAGAGTGGACTGGAGTGGAGGAGGGATGCTGAGAGTGGACTGGAGTGGAGTAGGGATTCTGAGAGGGGAGTGGAGGGGAGGAGGGATGCTGAGAGGGGAGTGGATTGGAGGAGGGATGTTGAGACGGGACTGGACTGAAGGAGGGATGCTGAGAGGGGAGTGGACTGGAGGAGGGATGTTGAGATGGGACTGGACTGAAGGAGGGATGCTGAGATGGGACTGGAGTGGAGCTGGATGCTGAGAGGGGAGTGGAGTGGAGGAGGGATGCTGAGAGGGGACTGGAGTGGAGGAGGGATGTTGAGAGTGGTGTGGAGGGGGATGCTGAGAGGGGACTGGACTGGAGGAGGAATGCTGTGACGGGACTGGACTGGAGGAGGGATGCTGAGAGTGGAGTGGACTGGAGGAGTGTTGCTGAGAGGGGAGTGGAATGGAGGAGGGATGCTGAGAGTGGATGGGAGTGGAGGAGAGATGTTGAGACGGGACTGGACTGGAGTAGGGATGCTGAGAGTGGAGTGGAGTGGAGGAGGAATGCTGAGAGTGGAGTGGACTGGAGGAGGGATGTTGAGACCGGACTGGACTGGAGGAGTGTTGCTGAGAGGGGACTGTATTGGAGGAGGGATGTTGAGACGGGACTGGCCTGAAGGAGGGGTGTTGACAGGGGACTAGACTGGAGGAGGAATGCTGAGAGGGGATTGGAGTGGAGGATGGATGCTGAGAGGGGACTGTACTAGAGGAGGGATTCTGTGAGGGGAGTGGAGGGGAGGAGGGATGCTGAGAGGGGACTGGAGTGCAGGAGGGATGCTGAGAGGGGACGATTTGAGGAGAGATGTTGAGACGGGACTGTACTGGAGGAGGGATGCTGAGAGGGGAGTGGAGTGGAGGAGCGTTGCTGAGAGGGGAGTGGATTGGGGGAGAGATGTTGAGACGGGACTGGACTGGCGGAGGGATGCTGAGAGGGGAGTGGAGTGGAGTGGAGGAGGGATGTTGAGATGGGACTGGACTGAAGGAGGGATGCTGAGAGTGGAGTGGAGTGGAGGAGGGATGCTGAGAGGGGAGTGGAGTGGAGGAGGGATGTTGAGATGGGACTGGACTGAAGGAGGGATGCTGAGAGGGGACTGGAGTGGAGGTGGATTCTAAGTGGGGAGTGGAGTGGAGGAGGGATGCTGAGATGGATGGGAGTGGAGGAGAGATGTTGAGACGGGACTGGAATGGAGGAGGTATGCTGAGAGTGGAGTGGAGTGGAGGAGAGATGTTGAGGCGGGACTGGACTGGAGGAGGGATGCTGAGAGGGGAGTGGACGAGGGATGCTGAGAGGGGAGTGGAGTGCAGGAGGGATGTTGAGACGGGACTGGACTGGAGGAGGGATGCTGAGAGGGGAGTGGCGTGGAGGAGGGATGCTGAGAGGGGAGTGGACGAGGGATGCTGAGAGGGGAGTGGAGTGCAGGAGGGATGTTGAGACGGGACTGGTCTGGAGGAGGGATGCTGAGAGGTGAGTGGAGTGGAGGAGGGATGCTGAGAGGGGACGAGTGGAGGAGGGATGCTGAGAGGGGAGTGGAGGGGAGGAGGGATGCTGAGAATGGAGTGGATTGGAGGAGGGATGTTGAGACGGGACTGGACTGGAGGAGGGATGCTGAGAGGTGAGTGGAGTAGAGTAGGGATGCTGAGAGGGGACGAGTGGAGGAGGGATGCTGAGAGGGGACTGGAGTGGAGGATGGATGCTGAGAGGGGATTGGACTGGAGGAGGGATGCTGAGAGGGGAGTGGAGTGGAGGAGGGATTCTGAGAGTGGAGTGGAGTGGAGGTGGGATACTGAGATGGGATTGGACTGGAGGAGGGATACTGAGAGGGGAGTGGAGTGGAGGAGGAATGCTGAGAGGGGACTGGAGTGGAGGAGGGATGTTGAGAGTGGTGTGGAGGGGGATGCTGAGAGGGGACTGGACTGGAGGAGGAATGCTGTGACGGGACTGGACTGGAGGAGGGATGCTGAGAGGGGAGTGGACTGGAGGAGTGTTGCTGAGAGGGGAGTGGAATGGAGGAGGGATGCTGAGAGTGGATGGGAGTGGAGGAGAGATGTTGAGACGGGACTGGACTGGAGTAGGGATGCTGAGAGTGGAGTGGAGTGGAGGAGGAATGCTGAGAGTGGAGTGGACTGGAGGAGGGATGTTGAGACCGGACTGGACTGGAGGAGTGTTGCTGAGAGGGGACTGTATTGGAGGAGGGATGTTGAGACGGGACTGGCCTGAAGGAGGGGTGTTGACAGGGGACTAGACTGGAGGAGGAATGCTGAGAGGGGATTGGAGTGGAGGAGGGATGCTGAGAGGGGACTGTACTGGAGGAGGGATTCTGTGAGGGGAGTGGAGGGGAGGAGGGATGCTGAGAGGGGACTGGAGTGCAGGAGGGATGCTGAGAGGGGACGATTTGAGGAGAGATGTTGAGACGGGACTGTACTGGAGGAGGGATGCTGAGAGGGGAGTGGAGTGGAGGAGCGTTGCTGAGAGGGGAGTGGATTGGGGGAGAGATGTTGAGACGGGACTGGACTGGCGGAGGGATGCTGAGAGGGGAGTGGAGTGGAGTGGAGGAGGGATGTTGAGATGGGACTGGACTGAAGGAGGGATGCTGAGAGTGGAGTGGAGTGGAGGAGGGATGCTGAGAGGGGAGTGGAGTGGAGGAGGGATGTTGAGATGGGACTGGACTGAAGGAGGGATGCTGAGAGGGGACTGGAGTGGAGGTGGATTCTAAGTGGGGAGTGGAGTGGAGGAGGGATGCTGAGATGGATGGGAGTGGAGGAGAGATGTTGAGACGGGACTGGAATGGAGGAGGTATGCTGAGAGTGGAGTGGAGTGGAGGAGAGATGTTGAGGCGGGACTGGACTGGAGGAGGGATGCTGAGAGGGGAGTGGACGAGGGATGCTGAGAGGGGAGTGGAGTGCAGGAGGGATGTTGAGACGGGACTGGTCTGGAGGAGGGATGCTGAGAGGTGAGTGGAGTGGAGGAGGGATGCTGAGAGGGGACGAGTGGAGGAGGGATGCTGAGAGGGGAGTGGAGGGGAGGAGGGATGCTGAGAATGGAGTGGATTGGAGGAGGGATGTTGAGACGGGACTGGACTGGAGGAGGGATGCTGAGAGGTGAGTGGAGTAGAGTAGGGATGCTGAGAGGGGACGAGTGGAGGAGGGATGCTGAGAGGGGACTGGAGTGGAGGATGGATGCTGAGAGGGGATTGGACTGGAGGAGGGATGCTGAGAGGGGAGTGGAGTGGAGGAGGGATTCTGAGAGTGGAGTGGAGTGGAGGTGGGATACTGAGATGGGATTGGACTGGAGGAGGGATACTGAGAGGGGAGTGGAGTGGAGGAGGAATGCTGAGAGGGGACTGGAGTGGAGGAGATATGTTGAGACGGGACTGGACTGAAGGAGGGATGCTGAGAGGGGAGCGGTGTGGAGAAGGGATGTTGAGACGGGACTGGACTGGAGGAGGGAAGCTGAGAGGGGAGTGGACTGGAGGAGGGATGCTGAGAGTGGACTGGAGTGGAGGAGGGATGCTGAGAGGGGAGTGGAGGGGAGGAGGGATGCTGAGTGTGGAGTGGAGTGGAGGAGGGATTTTGAGACGGGTCTGGACTGAAGGAGGGATGCTGAGAGGGAGACTGGACTGGAGTGGAGGATGGATGCTGAGAGGGGACAAGTGGAGCGGAGGAGGTATGCTGAGAGAGGAGTGGAGGAGGGATGCTTAGAGTGGAGAGGAGTGGAGGAGGGATGCTGAGAGGGGAGTGGATTGGAACAGGGATGCTGAGAGGGGAGTGGAGTGGAGGAGGGATGATGAGAGGGGAGTGGTGTGGAGGAGGGATGTTGAGACGGGACTGGACTGGAGGAGGGATGCTGAGAGGGAACGAGTGGAGGAGAGATGTTGAGAGGGGAGTGGAGGACGTACTCTGAGAGGGTACTGGAGTGGAGGAGGGATGTTGAGACGGGACTGGACTGGAGGAGGGATGCTGAGAGGGGAGTGTTGGGGAGGGGATGCTGAGAGGGGACTGGAGTGGAGGAGGGATGCTGAGAGGGGAGTGGAGTGGAGGAGGGATGCTGAGAGGGGTGTGGAGGGGAGGAGGGATGCTTAGAGGGGACTGGAGTGGAGGAGGAATGCTGAGTGGGGACTGGAGTGGAGGAGGGATGTTGAGACGGGACTGGAGTGCAGGAGGGATGCAGAGAGGGGAGTGGAATGGAGGAGGGATGCTGAGAGGGGACTAGTGTGGAGGAGGGATGCTGAGAGGGGACTGGAGTGGAGGAGAGATGTTGAGGGGTCTAGACTGAAGAAGGGATGCTGAGAGGGAGACTGGACTGGAGTGGAGGATGGATGCTGAGAGGGGACAAGTGGAGCGGAGGAGGAATGCTGAGAGGGGAGTGGAGTGGAGGAGGGATGCTGAGAGGGGATGGGAGTGGAGGAGAGATGTTGAGACGGGACTGGACTGAAGGAGGGATGCTGAGAGGGGAGTGGAGGGGAGGAGGGATGCTGAGAATGGAGTGGAGTGCAGGAGGGATGCTGAAGGTGGAATGGAGTGGAGGAGGGATGCTGAGAGCGGACTGGACTGGAGGAGGGATGCTGAGAGGGGAGTGAAGGGGAGGAGGGATGTTGAGAGGGGAGTGCAGGAGGGATGCTGTGAGGGGTGTGGAGTGGTGGAGTGATGCTGAGAGGGGAGTGGAGTGGAGGAGGGATGCTGAGAGCGGGCTGGAGTGGAGGAGGGATGCTGAGAGGGGATTGGACTGGAGGAGGGATGCTGAGAGGGGAGTGGAGTGGAGGAGGGATTCTGAGAGTGGAGTGGAGTGGAGGAGGCATGTTGAGATGGGATTGGACTGGAGGAGGGATACTGAGAGGTGAGTGGAGTGGAGGAGGAATGCTGAGAGGGGACTGGAGTGGAGGAGAGAATTTGAGACGGGACAGGACTGCAGGAGGTATGCTGAGAGTGGAGTGGAGGAGCGATGCTGAGAGGGGACTGGACTGGCGAAGGGATGCTGAGAGGGGACGAGTGGAGGAGAGATGTTGAGATGGGACTGGACTGGAGGAGGGATTCTGAGAGGGGAGTGGAGGAGGGTTGCTGAGAGGGGAGTGGAGTGGAGGAGAGATGTTGAGACGGGACTGGACTGGAGGAGGGATTCTGAGAGGGGAGTGGAGTGGAGGAGGGATGCTGAGAGGGCAGTGGAGTGGAGGAGGGATTTTGAGACGGGACTGGACTGGAGGAGGGATGCTGAGAGGGGAGTGGAGTGGAGGAGGGATGTTGAGATGGGACTGGACTGGAGGAGGGATGCTGAGAGGCGACTGGACTGGAGGAGGAATGCTGAGAGCGGATGGGAGTGGAGGAGGGATGCTGAGAGGGGACTGGAGGAGAGATGTTGAGACGGGACTGGACAGGAGGAGGGATGCTGAGATTGGATTGGAGGGGAGGAGGGATGCTGAGAGGGGACTGGAGTGGAGGAGGGATGCTGAGTGGGGACTGGAGTGGAGGAGGGATGTTGAGACGGGAGTGGAGGAGGGATGCAGAGAGGGGAGTGGAGTGGTGGAGTGATGCTGAGAGCGGAGTGGAGTGGAGGAGGGATGCTGAGAGGGGAGTGGAGTGGAGGAGGGATTCTGAGAGTGGATGGGACTGGAGGAGAGTTGTTGAGACGGGACTGGACTGGAGAAGGTATGCTGAGAGTGGAGTGGAGGAGGGATGCTGAGAGGGGACTGGACTGGAGGAGGAATGCTGAGAGCGGATGGGAGTGGAGGAGGGATGCTGAGAGGGGACTGGAGGAGAGATGTTGAGACGGGACTGGACAGGAGCAGGGATGCTGAGATTGGAGTGGAGGGGAGGAGGGATGCTGAGAGGGTCTGGAGTGGAGGAGGAATGCTGAGTGGGGACTGGAGTGGAGGAGGGATGTTGAGAGGGGAGTGGAGGGGAGGAGGGATGTCGAGAGGGGAGTGGAGGAGGGATGCTGAGAGGGGAGTGGAGTGGAGGAGGGATGTTGAGGCGGGACTGGACTGGAGGAGGGATGCTGAGAGGGGAGTGGAGTGGAGGAGGTATGCTGAGAGGGGAGTGGAGGGGAGGAGGGATCTTGAGAGGGGAGTGGAGTGGAGGAGGGATGCTGAGAGGGGAGTGGAGTGGAGGAGGGATGCTGAGAGCGGACTGGACTGGAGGAGGGATGCTGAGAGGGGAGTGGAGGGGAGGAGGGATGTTGAGAGGGGAGTGGAGGAGGGATGCTGAGAGGGGAGTGGAGTGGAGGAGGGATGTTGAGGCGGGACTGGACTGGAGGAGGGATGCTGAGAGGGGAGTGGAGTGGAGGAGGTATGCTGAGAGGGGACTGGAGTGGAGGACGTATGCTGAGAGGGGAGTGGATGAGGGATGCTGAGAGGGGAGTGGAGTGGAGGAGGGATGTTGAGACGGGACTGGACTGGAGGAGGGATTCTGAGAGGTGAGTGGAGTGGAGGAGGGATGCTGAGAGAGGACTGGAATGGAGGAGGGATGCTGAGAGGGGAGTGGAGGGGGGGAGGGATGCTGAGAGGGGACTGGAGTGGAGGAGGGATGCTCAGAGTGGACTGGAGTGGAGGAGGGATGCTGAGAGGGGAGTTGAGCGGAGGAGGGATGCTGAGAGGGGAGTGGAGTGGAGTGGAGGAGGGATGCTAAGAGTGGAGTGGAGTGGAGGAGGGATGCTGAGAGTGGACGAGTGGAGGAGGGATGCTGAGAGGGGAGTTGAGTGGAGGAGGGATGCTGAGAGGGGACTGGACTGAAGGAGGGATGCTGAGAGGGGAGTGGAGTGGAGGAGGGATGCTGAGAGGGGACTGGAGTGGAGGTGGATGCTGAGAGGGGAGTGGAGTGGAGGAGGGATGCTGAGAGGGGATGGGACTGGAGGAGAGATGTTGAGACGGGACTGGACTGGAGGAGGTATGCTGAAAGTGGAATGGAGGAGGGATGCTGAGAGGGGACTGGACTGGAGGAGGGATGCTGAGAGGGTATGGGAGTGGAGGAGGGATGCTGAGAGTGGAGTGGAGGAGGGATGCTGTGAGGGGAGTGGAGGGGAGGAGGGATGTTGAGAGGGGACTGGAGTGCAGGAGGGATGCTGAGAGGGGACGATTTGAGGAGAGATGTTGAGACGGGACTGTACTGGAGGAGGGATGCTGAGAGGGGAGTGGAGTGGAGGAGGGATGCTGAGAGGGGACTGGACTGAAGGAGGGATGCTGAGAGGGGAGTGGAGTGGAGGAGGGATGCTGAGAGGGGACTGGAGTGGAGGTGGATGCTGAGAGGGGAGTGGAGTGGAGGAGGGATGCTGAGAGGGGACTGGACTGAAGGAGGGATGCTGAGAGGGGAGTGGAGTGGAGGAGGGATGCTGAGAGTGGACGAGTGGAGGAGGGATGCTGAGAGGGGAGTTGAGTGGAGGAGGGATGCTGAGAGGGGACTGGACTGAAGGAGGGATGCTGAGAGGGGAGTGGAGTGGAGGAGGGATGCTGAGAGGGGAGTGGAGTGGAGTGGAGGAGGGATGTTGAGATGGGACTGGACTGAAGGAGGGATGCTGAGAGTGGAGTGGAGTGGAGGAGGGATGCTGAGAGGGGAGTGGAGTGGAGGAGGGATGTTGAGATGGGACTGGACTGAAGGAGGGATGCTGAGAGGGGACTGGAGTGGAGGTGGATTCTAAGTGGGGAGTGGAGTGGAGGAGGGATGCTGAGATGGATGGGAGTGGAGGAGAGATGTTGAGACGGGACTGGAATGGAGGAGGTATGCTGAGAGTGGAGTGGAGTGGAGGAGAGATGTTGAGGCGGGACTGGACTGGAGGAGGGATGCTGAGAGGGGAGTGGCGTGGAGGAGGGATGCTGAGAGGGGAGTGGACGAGGGATGCTGAGAGGGGAGTGGAGTGCAGGAGGGATGTTGAGACGGGACTGGTCTGGAGGAGGGATGCTGAGAGGTGAGTGGAGTGGAGGAGGGATGCTGAGAGGGGACGAGTGGAGGAGGGATGCTGAGAGGGGAGTGGAGGGGAGGAGGGATGCTGAGAATGGAGTGGATTGGAGGAGGGATGTTGAGACGGGACTGGACTGGAGGAGGGATGCTGAGAGGTGAGTGGAGTAGAGTAGGGATGCTGAGAGGGGACGAGTGGAGGAGGGATGCTGAGAGGGGACTGGAGTGGAGGATGGATGCTGAGAGGGGATTGGACTGGAGGAGGGATGCTGAGAGGGGAGTGGAGTGGAGGAGGGATTCTGAGAGTGGAGTGGAGTGGAGGTGGGATACTGAGATGGGATTGGACTGGAGGAGGGATACTGAGAGGGGTGTGGAGTGGAGGAGGAATGCTGAGAGGGGACTGGAGTGGAGGAGATATGTTGAGACGGGACTGGACTGAAGGAGGGATGCTGAGAGGGGAGCGGTGTGGAGAAGGGATGTTGAGACGGGACTGGACTGGAGGAGGGAAGCTGAGAGGGGAGTGGACTGGAGGAGGGATGCTGAGAGTGGACTGGAGTGGAGGAGGGATGCTGAGAGGGGAGTGGAGGGGAGGAGGGATGCTGAGTGTGGAGTGGAGTGGAGGAGGGATTTTGAGACGGGTCTGGACTGAAGGAGGGATGCTGAGAGGGGACTGGAGTGGAGGTGGATGCTGAGAGGTGAGCGGAGTGGAGGAGGGATGCTGAGAGGGAATGGGACTGGAGTAGAAATGTTGAGACTGGACTGGACTGCAGGAGGTATGCTGAGAGAGGAGTGGAGGAGGGATGCTTAGAGTGGAGAGGAGTGGAGGAGGGATGCTGAGAGGGGACTGGATTGGAACAGGGATGCTGAGAGGGGATTGGAGTGGAGGAGGGATGATGAGAGGGGAGTGGTGTGGAGGAGGGATGTTGAGACGGGACTGGACTGGAGGAGGGATGCTGAGAGGGAACGAGTGGAGGAGAGATGTTGAGAGGGGAGTGGACGACGTACTCTGAGAGGGTACTGGAGTGGAGGAGGGATGTTGAGACGGGACTGGACTGGAGGAGGGATGCTGAGAGGGGAGTGTTGGGGAGGGGATGCTGAGAGGGGACTGGAGTGGAGGAGGGATGCTGAGAGGGGAGTGGAGTGGAGGAGGGATGCTGAGGGGGGAGTGGAGGAGAGATGTTGAGACGGGACTGGACAGGAGGAGGGATGCTGAGAGGGTTGTGGAGGGGAGGAGGTATGCTTAGAGGGGACTGGAGTGGAGGAGGAATGCTGAGTGGGGACTGGAGTGGAGGAGGGATGTTGAGACGGGACTGGAGTGCAGGAGGGATGCAGAGAGGGGAGTGGAATGGAGGAGGGATGCTGAGAGGGGACTAGTGTGGAGGAGGGATGCTGAGAGGGGACTGGAGTGGAGGAGAGATGTTGAGAGGTCTAGACTGAAGAAGGGATGCTGAGAATGGAGTGGAGTGCAGGAGGGATGCTGAAGGTGGAATGGAGTGGAGGAGGGATGCTGAGAGCGGACTGGACTGGAGGAGGGATGCTGAGAGGGGATTGGACTGGAGGAGGGATGCTGAGAGGGGAGTGGAGTGGAGGAGGGATTCTGAGAGTGGAGTGGAGTGGAGGAGGCATGTTGAGATGGGATTGGACTGGAGGAGGGATACTGAGAGGTGAGTGGAGTGGAGGAGGAATGCTGAGAGGGGACTGGAGTGGAGGAGAGAATTTGAGACGGGACAGGACTGCAGGAGGTATGCTGAGAGTGGAGTGGAGGAGCGATGCTGAGAGGGGTCTGGACTGGAGGAGGGAAGCTGAGAGGGGACGAGTGGAGGAGAGATGTTGAGATGGGACTGGACTGGAGGAGGGATTCTGAGAGGGGAGTGGAGGAGGGTTGCTGAGAGGGGAGTGGAGTGGAGGAGAGATGTTGAGACGGGACTGGACTGGAGGAGGGATTCTGAGAGGGGAGTGGAGTGGAGGAGGGATGCTGAGAGGGCAGTGGAGTGGAGGAGGGATTTTGAGACGGGACTGGACTGGAGGAGGGATGCTGAGAGGGGAGTGGAGTGGAGGAGGGATGTTGAGATGGGACTGGACTGGAGGAGGGATGCTGAGAGGCGACTGGACTGGAGGAGGAATGCTGAGAGCGGATGGGTGTGGAGGAGGGATGCTGAGAGGGGACTGGAGGAGAGATGTTGAGACGGGACTGGACAGGAGGAGGGATGCTGAGATTGGATTGGAGGGGAGGAGGGATGCTGAGAGGGGACTGGAGTGGAGGAGGGATGCTGAGTGGGGACTGGAGTGGAGGAGGGATGTTGAGACGGGACTGGAGTGCAGGAGGGATGCTGAGTGGGGAGTGGAGGTGAGGAGGGATGTTGAGAGGGGAGTGGAGGAGGGATGCTGAGAGGGGAGTGGAGTGGTGGAGTGATGCTGAGAGGGGAGTGGAGTGGAGGAGGGATGCTGAGAGGGGAGTGGAGTGGAGGAGGGATTCTGAGAGTGGATGGGACTGGAGGAGAGTTGTTGAGACGGGACTGGACTGGAGAAGGTATGCTGAGAGTGGAGTGGAGGAGGGATGCTGAGAGGGGACTGGACTGGAGGAGGAATGCTGAGAGCGGATGGGAGTGGAGGAGGGATGCTGAGAGGGGACTGGAGGAGAGATGTTGAGACGGGACTGGACAGGAGCAGGGATGCTGAGATTGGAGTGGAGGGGAGGAGGGATGCTGAGAGCGTCTGGAGTGGAGGAGGAATGCTGAGTGGGGACGAGTGGAGGAGGGATGTTGAGAGGGGAGTGGAGGGGAGGAGGGATGTTGAGAGGGGAGTGGAGGAGGGATGCTGAGAGGGGAGTGGAGTGGAGGAGGGATGTTGAGGCGGGACTGGACTGGAGGAGGGATGCTGAGAGGGGAGTGGAGTGGAGGAGGTATGCTGAGAGGGGAGTGGAGTGGAGGAGGGATGCTGAGAGTGGAGTGGAGTGGAGGAGGGATGCTGAGAGGGGAGTGGAGTGGAGGAGTGATGCTGAGAGCGGACTGGACTGGAGGATGGATGCTGAGAGGGGAGTGGAGGGGAGGAGGGATCTTGAGAGGGGAGTGGAGTGGAGGAGGGATGCTGAAAGGGGAGTGGAGTGGAGGAGGGATGCTGAGAGCGGACTGGACTGGAGGAGGGATGCTGAGAGGGGAGTGGAGGGGAGGAGGGATGTTGAGAGGGGAGTGGAGGAGGGATGCTGAGAGGGGAGTGGAGTGGAGGAGGGATGTTGAGGCGGGACTGGACTGGAGGAGGGATGCTGAGAGAGGAGTGGAGTGGAGGAGGTATGCTGAGAGGGGACTGGAGTGGAGGACGTATGCTGAGAGGGGAGTGGACGAGGGATGCTGAGAGGGGAGTGGAGTGGAGGAGGGATGTTGAGACGGGACTGGACTGGAGGAGGGATTCTGAGAGGTGAGTGGAGTGGAGGAGGGATGCTGAGAGAGGACTGGAATGGAGGAGGGATGCTGAGAGGGGAGTGGAGGGGGGAGGGATGCTGAGAGGGGAGTGGAGTGGAGGAGCGATGTTGAGACTGGACTGGACTGGTGGAGGGATGCTGAGAGGTGAGTGGAGTGGAGTAGGGATGCTGAGAGGGGACTGGAGTGGAGGAGGGATGCTCAGAGTGGACTGGAGTGGAGGAGGGATGCTGAGAGGGGAGTTGAGCGGAGGAGGGATGCTGAGAGGGGAGTGGAGTGGAGTGGAGGAGGGATGCTAAGAGTGGAGTGGAGTGGAGGAGGGATGCTGAGAGTGGACTGGAGTGGAGGAGGGATGCTGAGAGGGGAGTTGAGTGGAGGAGGGATGCTGAGAGGGGACTGGACTGAAGGAGGGATGCTGAGAGGGGAGTGGAGTGGAGGAGGGATGCTGAGAGGGGACTGGAGTGGAGGTGGATGCTGAGAGGGGAGTGGAGTGGAGGAGGGATGCTGAGAGGGGATGGGACTGGAGGAGAGATGTTGAGACGGGACTGGACTGGAGGAGGTATGCTGAAAGTGGAATGGAGGAGGGATGCTGAGAGGGGACTGGACTGGAGGAGGAATGCTGAGAGGGGATGGGAGTGGAGGAGGGATGCTGAGAGTGGAGTGGAGGAGGGATGCTGTGAGGGGAGTGGAGGGGAGGAGGGATGTTGAGAGGGGACTGGAGTGGAGGAGGGATTCTGAGAGTGGAGTGGAGTGGAGGAGGCATGTTGAGATGGGATTGGACTGGAGGAGGGATACTGAGAGGTGAGTGCAGTGGAGGAGGAATGCTGAGAGGGGACTGGAGTGGAGGAGAGAATTTGAGACGGGACAGGACTGCAGGAGGTATGCTGAGAGTGGAGTGGAGGAGCGATGCTGAGAGGGGACTGGACTGGAGGAGGGATGCTGAGAGGGGACGAGTGGAGGACAGATGTTGAGATGGGACTGGACTGGAGGAGGGATTCTGAGAGGGGAGTGGAGGAGGGTTGCTGAGAGGGGAGTGGAGTGGAGGAGAGATGTTGAGACGGGACTGGACTGGAGGAGGGATTCTGAGAGGGGAGTGGAGTGGAGGAGGGATGCTGAGAGGGCAGTGGAGTGGAGGAGGGATTTTGAGACGGGACTGGACTGGAGGAGGGATGCTGAGAGGGGAGTGGAGTGGAGGAGGGATGCTGAGAGCGGACTGGACTGGAGGATGGATGCTGAGAGGGGAGTGGAGGGGAGGAGGGATCTTGAGAGGGGAGTGGAGTGGAGGAGGGATTCTGAGAGTGGAGTGGAGTGGAGGAGGGATGCTGAGAGCGGACTGGACTGGAGGAGGGATGCTGAGAGTGGAGTGGAGGAGGGATGCTGAGAGGGGAGTGGAGTGCAGGAGGGATGTTGAGGCGGGACTGAACTGGAGGAGGGATGCTGAGAGGGGAGTTGAGTGGAGGAGGGATGCTGAGAGGGGACTGGAGTGGACGACGTATGCTGAGAGGGGAGTGGACGAGGGATGCTGAGAGGGGAGTGGAGTGGAGGAGGGATGTTGAGACGGGACTGGACTGGAGGAGGGATTCTGAGAGGTGAGTGGAGTGGAGGAGTGATGCTGAGAGAGGACTGGAGTGGAGGAGGGATGCTGAGAGGGGTGTGGAGGGGGTGAGGGATGCTGAGAGGGGAGTGGATTGGAGGAGGGATGTTGAGACGGGACTGGACTGGTGGAGGGATGCTGAGAGGTGAGTGGAGTGGAGTAGGGATGCTGAGAGGGGACTGCAGTGGAGGAGGGTTGCTGAGAGGGGACTGGAGTGGAGGATGGATGCTGAGAGGGGAGTGGAGGGGATGAGGGATGCTGAGAGTGGAGTGGTTTGGAGGAGAGATGTTGAGACGGGACTGGACTGAAGGAGGGATGCTGAGAGGGGACTGGAGTGGAGGGGGATGCTGAGAGGGGAGTGGAGTGGAGGAGGGATGTTGAGACGGGACTGGACTGGAGGAGGGATGCTGAGAGTGGATTGGACTGGAGGAGGGATGCTGAGAGGGGAGTGGAGTGGAGGAGGAATGCTGTGAGGGGACTGGTGTGCGGAGAGATGCTGAGAGCGGACAGGAGTGGAGGAGGTATTCTGAGAGGGGAGTGGAGTGGAGCAGGGATGCTGAGAGGGGAGTGGAGGAGGGACTATGAGAGGGGAGTGGTTTGGAGGAGGCATGTTGAGACGGGACTGGACTGGAGGAGGGATTCTGAGAGGGGAGTGGAGGGGAGGGGATGCTGAGAGGGGACTGGAGTGGAGGAGGGATGTTGAGACAGGACTGGAGTGCAGGAGGGATGCTGAGAGGGGAGTGGAGGAGAGATGTTGAGACAGTACTGGACAGGAGGAGGGATGCTGAGAGTGGAGTGGAGGGGAGGAGGGATGCTGAGAGGGGACTTGAGTGGAGGAGGGATGCTGAGAGGGGATTGGACTGGAGGAGGGATGCTGAGAGGGGAGTGGAGTGGAGGAGGGATTCTGAGAGTGGAGTGGAGTGGAGGAGGGATGTTGAGATGGGATTGGACTGGAGGAGGGATACTGAGAGGGGAGTGGAGTGGAGTAGGAATGCTGAGAGGGGACTGGAGTGGAGCAGAGATGTTGAGACGGGACTGGACTGAAGGAGGGATGCTGAGAGGGGACGAGTGGAGGAGAGATGTTGAGAGGGGAGTGGAGTAGGGACTATGAGAGGGTACCGGAGTGGAGGAGGGATGTTGTGATGGGACTGGACTGGAGGATGGATGCTGAGAGGGGAGTGGAGTGGAGGAGGGATGCTGAGAGTGGACGGGAGTGGAGGAGGGATGCTGAGAGGGGAGTGGAGGGGAGGAGGGATGCTGAGTGCGGAGTGGAGTGCAGGAGGGCTGTTGAGACGGGTCTGGACTGAAGGAGGGATGCTGAGAGGGGAGTGGAGTGGAGGAGAGATGTTGAGACGGGACTGGACTGCAGGAGGTATGCTGAGAGTGGAGTGGAGGAGCGATGCTGAGAGGGGACTGGACTGGAGGAGGGATGCTGAGAGGGGACGAGTGGAGGAGAGATGTTGAGACGGGACTGGACTGGAGGAGGGATGCTGAGAGGGGAGTGGAGTGGAGGAGGGTTGCTGAGAGGGGATTGGAGTGGAGCAGAGATGTTGAGATGGGACTGGACTGGAGGAGGTATGCTGAAGTGGACTGGAGGGGGGATGCTGAGAGGGGACTGGACTGGAGGAGGAATGCTGAGAGGGGATGGGAGTGGAGGAGGGATGCTGAGAGGGGAGTGGAAGGGAGGAGGGAAGCTGAGAGGGGAGTGGACTTGAGGAGGGATGTTGAGACGGGACTCGACTGGAGGAGGGATGCTGACAGGGGAGTGGAGTGGAGGAGGGATGCTCAGAGTGGACTGGAGTGGAGGAGGGATGCTGAGAGGGGAGTTGAGCGGAGGAGTGATGCTAAGAGGGGAGTGGAGTGGAGTGGAGGAGGGATGCTGAGAGGGGAGTGGAGTGGAGGAGGGATGCTGAGAGGGGACTGGAGTGGAGGTGGATGCTGAGAGGGGAGTGGAGTGGAGGAGGGATGCTGAGAGGGGATGGGACTGGAGGAGAGATGTTGAGACGGGACTGGACTGGAGGAGGTCTGCTGAAAGTGGAGTGGAGGAGGGATGCTGAGAGGGGACTGGACTGGAGCAGGAATGCTGAGAGGGGATGGGAGTGGAGGAGGGATGCTGAGAGTGGAGTGGAGGAGGGATGCTGTGAGGGGAGTGGAGGGGAGGAGGGATGTTGAGAGGGGACTGGAGTGGAGGGGGGATGCTGAGAGGGGACGAGTGGAGGAGAGATGTTGAGACGGGACTGGACTGGAGGAGGGATTCTGAGAGGGGAGTGGAGTGGAGGAGGGATGCTGAGAGGGCAGTGGAGTGGAGGAGGGATTTTGAGACGGGACTGGACTGGAGGAGGGATGCTGAGAGGGGAGTGGAGTGGAGGAGGGATGTTGAGATGGGACTGGACTGGAGGAGGGATGCTGAGAGGCGACTGGACTGGAGGAGGAATGCTGAGAGCGGATGGGAGTGGAGGAGGGATGCTGAGAGGGGACTGGAGGAGAGATGTTGAGACGGGACTGGACAGGAGGAGGGATGCTGAGATTGGATTGGAGGGGAGGAGGGATGCTGAGAGGGGACTGGAGTGGAGGAGGGATGCTGAGTGGGGACTGGAGTGGAGGAGGGATGTTGAGACGGGACTGGAGTGCAGGAGGGATGCTGAGTGGGGAGTGGAGGTGAGGAGGGATGCTGAGTGCGGAGTGGAGGTGAGGAGGGATGTTGAGAGGGGAGTGGAGGAGGGATGCTGAGAGGGGAGTGGAGTGGAGGAGGGATGCTGAGAGGGGAGTGGAGTGGAGGAGGGATTCTGAGAGTGGATGGGACTGGAGGAGAGTTGTTGAGACGGGACTGGACTGGAGAAGGTATGCTGAGAGTGGAGTGGAGGAGGGATGCTGAGAGGGGACTGGACTGGAGGAGGAATGCTGAGAGCGGATGGGAGTGGAGGAGGGATGCTGAGAGGGGACTGGAGGAGAGATGTTGAGACGGGACTGGACAGGAGCAGGGATGCTGAGATTGGAGTGGTGGGGAGGAGGGATGCTGAGAGGGTCTGGAGTGGAGGAGGAATGCTGAGTGGGGATGGGAGTGGAGGAGGGATGCTGAGAGGGGACTGGAGGAGAGATGTTGAGACGGGACTGGACAGGTGGAGGGATGCTGAGATTGGATTGGAGGGGAGGAGGGATGCTGAGAGGGGACTGGAGTGGAGGAGGGATGCTGAGTGGGGACTGGAGTGGAGGAGGGATGTTGAGACGGGACTGGAGTGCAGGAGGGATGCTGAGTGGGGAGTGGAGGTGAGGAGGGATGTTGAGAGGGGAGTGGAGGAGGGATGCTGAGAGGGGAGTGGAGTGGTGGAGTGATGCTGAGAGGGGAGTGGAGTGGAGGAGGGATGCTGAGAGGGGAGTGGAGTGGAGGAGGGATGCTGAGAGTGGATGGGACTGGAGGAGAGATGTTGAGACGGGACTGGACTGGAGGAGGTATGCTGAGAGTGGAGTGGAGGAGGGATGCTGAGAGGGGACTGGACTGGAGGAGGAATGCTGAGAGCGGATGGGAGTGGAGGAGGGATGCTGAGAGGGGACTGGAGGAGAGATGTTGAGACGGGACTGGACAGGAGGAGGGATGCTGAGAATGGACTGGAGTGCAGGAGGGATGCTGAGTGGGGAGTGGAGGGGAGGAGGGATGTTGAGAGGGGAGTGGAGGAGGAATGCTGAGAGTGGAGTGGAGTGGTGGAGTGATGCTGAGAGGGGAGTGGAGTGGAGGAGGGATGCTGAGAGGGGAGTGGAGTGGAGGAGGGATGCTGAGAGGGGAGTGGAGTGGAGGAGTGATGCTGAGAGCGGACTGGACTGGAGGATGGATGCTGAGAGGGGAGTGGAGGGGAGGAGGGATCTTGAGAGGGGAGTGGAGTGGAGGAGGGATGCTGAGAGGAGAGTGGAGTGGAGGAGGGATGCTGAGAGCGGACTGGACTGGAGGAGGGATGCTGAGAGGGGAGTGGAGGGGAGGAGGGATGTTGAGAGGGGAGTGGAGGAGGGATGCTGAGAGGGGAGTGGAGTGGAGAGGGGATGTTGAGGCGGGACTGGACTGGAGGAGGGATGCTGAGAGGGGAGTGGAGTGGAGGAGGTATGCTGAGAGGGGACTAGAGTGGAGGACGTATGCTGAGAGGGGAGTGGACGAGGGATGCTGAGAGGGGAGTGGAGTGGAGGAGGGATGTTGAGACGGGACTGGACTGGAGGAGGGATTCTGAGAGGTGAGAGGACTGGAGTGGAGGAGGGATGCTGAGAGGGGAGTGGAGGGGGGAGGGATGCTGAGAGGGGAGTGGATTGGAGGAGGGATGTTGAGACGGGACTGGACTGGAGGAGGGATGCTGAGAGGGGACTGCAGGGGAGGGGATGCTGAGAAGGGACTGGAGTGGAGGAGGGATGTTGAGACGGGACTGGTGTGCAGGAGGGATGCTGAGAGGGGAGTGGAGGAGAGATGTTGAGACAGGACTGGACAGGAGGAGGGATGCTGAGAGTGGAGTGGAGGGGAGGAGGGATGCTGAGAGGGGACTGGAGTGGAGGAGGGATGCTTAGTGGGGACTGGAGTGGAGGAGGGATGTTGAGACGAGACTGGAGTGCAGGAGGGATGCTGAGTGGGGAGTGGAGGGGAGGAGGGATGTTGAGAGGGGAGTGGAGGAGGGATGCTGAGAGTGGAGTGGAGGAGTGATGCTGATAGCGGACGACTGGAGGATGGATGCTGAGAGGGGAGTGGAGTGGAGGGATGCTGAGAGGGGAGTGGAGTGGAGGAGGAATGCTGAGAGCGGACTGGACTGGAGGAGGGATGCTGAGAGGGGAGTGGAGGGGAGGAGGGATGTTGAGAGGGGAGTGGAGGAGGGATGCTGAGAGGCGTGTGGAGTGGTGGAGTGATGCTGAGAGGCGAGTGGAGTGGAGGAGGGATGCTGAGAGGGGAGTGGAGTGGAGGAGGGATGTTGAGATGGGATTGGACTGGAGGAGGGATACTGAGAAGGGAGTGGAGAGGAGGAGGAATGCAGAGAGGGGACTGGATTGGAGGAGAGATGTTGAGACGGGACTGGACAGGAGGAGGGATGCTGAGATTGGAGTGGAGTGGAGGAGGGATGCTGAGAGGGGACTGGAGTGGAGGAGGGATGCTGAGTGGTGACGAGTGGAGGAGGGATGTTGAGACGCGACTGGAGTGCAGGAGGGATGCTGAGTGGGGAGTGGAGGGGAGGAGGGATGTTGAGAGTGGAGTGGAGTGGTGGAGTGATGCTGAGAGGGGAGTGGAGTGGAGGAGGGATGCTGAGAGTGTAGTGGAGTGGAGGAGGGATGCTGAGAGGGGAGTGGAGTGGAGGAGTGATGCTGAGAGCGGACTGGACTGGAGGATGGATGCTGAGAGGGGAGTGGAGGGGAGGAGGGATCTTGAGAGGGGAGTGGAGTGGAGGAGGGATTCTGAGAGTGGAGTGGAGTGGAGGAGGGATGCTGAGAGCGGACTGGACTGGAGGAGGGATGCTGAGAGTGGAGTGGAGGAGGGATGCTGAGAGGGGAGTGGAGTGCAGGAGGGATGTTGAGGCGGGACTGAACTGGAGGAGGGATGCTGAGAGGGGAGTTGAGTGGAGGAGGGATGCTGAGAGGGGACTGGAGTGGACGACGTATGCTGAGAGGGGAGTGGACGAGGGATGCTGAGAGGGGAGTGGAGTGGAGGAGGGATGTTGAGACGGGACTGGACTGGAGGATGGATGCTGAGAGGGGAGTGGAGTGGAGGGATGCTGAGAGGGGAGTGGAGTGGAGGAGGAATGCTGAGAGCGGACTGGACTGGAGGAGGGATGCTGAGAGGGGAGTGGAGGGGAGGAGGGATGTTGAGAGGGGAGTGGAGGAGGGATGCTGAGAGGCGTGTGGAGTGGTGGAGTGATGCTGAGAGGGGAGTGGAGTGGAGGAGGGATGCTGAGAGGGGAGTGGAGTGGAGGAGGGATGTTGAGATGGGATTGGACTGGAGGAGGGATACTGAGAAGGGAGTGGAGAGGAGGAGGAATGCAGAGAGGGGACTGGATTGGAGGAGAGATGTTGAGACGGGACTGGACAGGAGGAGGGATGCTGAGATTGGAGTGGAGTGGAGGAGGGATGCTGAGAGGGGACTGGAGTGGAGGAGGGATGCTGAGTGGTGACGAGTGGAGGAGGGATGTTGAGACGCGACTGGAGTGCAGGAGGGATGCTGAGTGGGGAGTGGAGGGGAGGAGGGATGTTGAGAGTGGAGTGGAGTGGTGGAGTGATGCTGAGAGGGGAGTGGAGTGGAGGAGGGATGCTGAGAGTGTAGTGGAGTGGAGGAGGGATGCTGAGAGGGGAGTGGAGTGGAGGAGTGATGCTGAGAGCGGACTGGACTGGAGGATGGATGCTGAGAGGGGAGTGGAGGGGAGGAGGGATCTTGAGAGGGGAGTGGAGTGGAGGAGGGATTCTGAGAGTGGAGTGGAGTGGAGGAGGGATGCTGAGAGCGGACTGGACTGGAGGAGGGATGCTGAGAGTGGAGTGGAGGAGGGATGCTGAGAGGGGAGTGGAGTGCAGGAGGGATGTTGAGGCGGGACTGAACTGGAGGAGGGATGCTGAGAGGGGAGTTGAGTGGAGGAGGGATGCTGAGAGGGGACTGGAGTGGA
Source organism: Hemitrygon akajei (assembly GCF_048418815.1). Lineage (NCBI taxonomy): Eukaryota > Metazoa > Chordata > Chondrichthyes > Myliobatiformes > Dasyatidae > Hemitrygon > Hemitrygon akajei. The sequence goes on along the minus strand of NW_027331976.1, from coordinate 1,989,800 downwards.
CGACGTATGCTGAGAGGGGAGTGGACGAGGGATGCTGAGAGGGGAGTGGAGTGGAGGAGGGATGTTGAGACGGGACTGGACTGGAGGAGGGATTCTGAGAGGTGAGTGGAGTGGAGGAGTGATGCTGAGAGAGGACTGGAGTGGAGGAGGGATGCTGAGAGGGGTGTGGAGGGGGTGAGGGATGCTGAGAGGGGAGTGGATTGGAGGAGGGATGTTGAGACGGGACTGGACTGGTGGAGGGATGCTGAGAGGTGAGTGGAGTGGAGTAGGGATGCTGAGAGGGGACTGCAGTGGAGGAGGGTTGCTGAGAGGGGACTGGAGTGGAGGATGGATGCTGAGAGGGGAGTGGAGGGGATGAGGGATGCTGAGAGTGGAGTGGTTTGGAGGAGAGATGTTGAGACGGGACTGGACTGAAGGAGGGATGCTGAGAGGGGACTGGAGTGGAGGGGGATGCTGAGAGGGGAGTGGAGTGGAGGAGGGATGTTGAGACGGGACTGGACTGGAGGAGGGATGCTGAGAGTGGATTGGACTGGAGAAGGGATGCTGAGAGGGGAGTGGAGTGGAGGAGGAATGCTGTGAGGGGACTGGTGTGCGGAGAGATGCTGAGAGTGGACAGGAGTGGAGGAGGTATTCTGAGAGGGGAGTGGAGTGGAGCAGGGATGCTGAGAGGGGAGTGGAGGAGGGATGCTGGGAGGGGAGTGGTTTGGAGGAGGGATGCTGAGATGGGAGTGGAGTGGAGGAGGGATGCTGAGAGGGGACTGGAGTGGAGGTGGATGCTGAGAGGGGAGTGGAGTGGAGGAGGGATGCTGAGAGGGGATGGGACTGGAGGAGAGATGTTGAGACGGGACTGGACTGGAGGAGGTATGCTGAAAGTGGAGTGGAGGAGGGATGCTGAGAGGGGACTGGACTGGAGGAGGAATGCTGAGAGGGGATGGGAGTGGAGGAGGGATGCTGAGAGGGGAGTGGAAGGGAGGAGGGAAGCTGAGAAGGGAGTGGACTTGAGGAGGGATGTTGAGACGGGACTCGACTGGAGGAGGGATGCTGACAGGGGAGTGGAGTGGAGGAGGGATGCTCAGAGTGGACTGGAGTGGAGGAGGGATGCTGAGAGGGGAGTTGAGCGGAGGAGTGATGCTAAGAGGGGAGTGGAGTGGAGTGGAGGAGGGATGCTGAGAGGGGAGTGGAGTGGAGGAGGGATGCTGAATGGGGACTGGAGTGGAGGTGGATGCTGAGAGGGGAGTGGAGTGGAGGAGGGATGCTGAGAGGGGATGGGACTGGAGGAGAGATGTTGAGACGGGACTGGACTGGAGGAGGTCTGCTGAAAGTGGAGTGGAGGAGGGATGCTGAGAGGGGACTGGACTGGAGCAGGAATGCTGAGAGGGGATGGGAGTGGAGGAGGGATGCTGAGAGTGGAGTGGAGGAGGGATGCTGTGAGGGGAGTGGAGGGGAGGAGGGATGTTGAGAGGGGACTGGAGTGGAGGGGGGATGCTGAGAGGGGACGAGTGGAGGAGAGATGTTGAGACGGGACTGGACTGGAGGAGGGATTCTGAGAGGGGAGTGGAGTGGAGGAGGGATGCTGAGAGGGCAGTGGAGTGGAGGAGGGATTTTGAGACGGGACTGGACTGGAGGAGGGATGCTGAGAGGGGAGTGGAGTGGAGGAGGGATGTTGAGATGGGACTGGACTGGAGGAGGGATGCTGAGAGGCGACTGGACTGGAGGAGGAATGCTGAGAGCGGATGGGAGTGGAGGAGGGATGCTGAGAGGGGACTGGAGGAGAGATGTTGAGACGGGACTGGACAGGAGGAGGGATGCTGAGATTGGATTGGAGGGGAGGAGGGATGCTGAGAGGGGACTGGAGTGGAGGAGGGATGCTGAGTGGGGACTGGAGTGGAGGAGGGATGTTGAGACGGGACTGGAGTGCAGGAGGGATGCTGAGTGGGGAGTGGAGGTGAGGAGGGATGCTGAGTGGGGAGTGGAGGTGAGGAGGGATGTTGAGAGGGGAGTGGAGGAGGGATGCTGAGAGGGGAGTGGAGTGGAGGAGGGATGCTGAGAGGGGAGTGGAGTGGAGGAGGGATTCTGAGAGTGGATGGGACTGGAGGAGAGTTGTTGAGACGGGACTGGACTGGAGAAGGTATGCTGAGAGTGGAGTGGAGGAGGGATGCTGAGAGGGGACTGGACTGGAGGAGGAATGCTGAGAGCGGATGGGAGTGGAGGAGGGATGCTGAGAGGGGACTGGAGGAGAGATGTTGAGACGGGACTGGACAGGAGCAGGGATGCTGAGATTGGAGTGGAGGGGAGGAGAGGATGCTGAGAGGGTCTGGAGTGGAGGAGGAATGCTGAGTGGGGATGGGAGTGGAGGAGGGATGCTCAGAGTGGACTGGAGGAGAGATGTTGAGACGGACTGGACAGGTGGAGGGATGCTGAGATTGGATTGGAGGGGAGGAGGGATGCTGAGAGGGGACTGGAGTGGAGGAGGGATGCTGAGTGGGGACTGGAGTGGAGGAGGGATGTTGAGACGGGACTGGAGTGCAGGAGGGATGCTGAGTGGGGAGTGGAGGTGAGGAGGGATGTTGAGAGGGGAGTGGAGGAGGGATGCTGAGAGGGGAGTGGAGTGGTGGAGTGATGCTGAGAGGGGAGTGGAGTGGAGGAGGGATGCTGAGAGGGGAGTGGAGTGGAGGAGGGATGCTGAGAGTGGATGGGACTGGAGGAGAGATGTTGAGACGGGACTGGACTGGAGGAGGTATGCTGAGAGTGGAGTGGAGGAGGGATGCTGAGAGGGGACTGGACTGGAGGAGGAATGCTGAGAGCGGATGGGAGTGGAGGAGGGATGCTGAGAGGGGACTGGAGGAGAGATGTTGAGACGGGACTGGACAGGAGGAGGGATGCTGAGAATGGACTGGAGTGCAGGAGGGATGCTGAGTGGGGAGTGGAGGGGGAGGAGGGATGTTGAGAGGGGAGTGGAGGAGGAATGCTGAGAGTGGAGTGGAGTGGTGGAGTGATGCCTGAGAGGGGAGTGGAGTGGAGGAGGGATGCTGAGAGGGGAGTGGAGTGGAGGAGGGATGCTGAGAGGGGAGTGGAGTGGAGGAGTGATGCTGAGAGCGGACTGGACTGGAGGATGGATGCTGAGAGGGGAGTGGAGGGGAGGAGGGATCTTGAGAGGGGAGTGGAGTGGAGGAGGGATGCTGAGAGGAGAGTGGAGTGGAGGAGGGATGCTGAGAGCGGACTGGACTGGAGGAGGGATGCTGAGAGGGGAGTGGAGGGGAGGAGGGATGTTGAGAGGGGAGTGGAGGAGGGATGCTGAGAGGGGAGTGGAGTGGAGAGGGGATGTTGAGGCGGGACTGGACTGGAGGAGGGATGCTGAGAGGGGAGTGGAGTGGAGGAGGTATGCTGAGAGGGGACTGGAGTGGAGGACGTATGCTGAGAGGGAGTGGACGAGGGATGCTGAGAGGGGAGTGGAGTGGAGGAGGGATGTTGAGACGGGACTGGACTGGAGGAGGGATTCTGAGAGGTGAGAGGACTGGAGTGGAGGAGGGATGCTGAGAGGGGAGTGGAGGGGGGAGGGATGCTGAGAGGGGGAGTGGATTGGAGGAGGGATGTTGAGACGGGACTGGACTGGAGGAGGGATGCTGAGAGGGGACTGCAGGGGAGGGGATGCTGAGAAGGGACTGGAGTGGAGGAGGGATGTTGAGACGGGACTGGTGTGCAGGAGGGATGCTGAGAGGGGAGTGGAGGAGAGATGTTGAGACAGGACTGGACAGGAGGAGGGATGCTGAGAGTGGAGTGGAGGGGAGGAGGGATGCTGAGAGGGGACTGGAGTGGAGGAGGGATGCTTAGTGGGGACTGGAGTGGAGGAGGGATGTTGAGACGAGACTGGAGTGCAGGAGGGATGCTGAGTGGGGAGTGGAGGGGAGGAGGGATGTTGAGAGGGGAGTGGAGGAGGGATGCTGAGAGTGGAGTGGAGGAGTGATGCTGATAGCGGACGACTGGAGGATGGATGCTGAGAGGGGAGTGGAGTGGAGGGATGCTGAGAGGGGAGTGGAGTGGAGGAGGAATGCTGAGAGCGGACTGGACTGGAGGAGGGATGCTGAGAGGGGAGTGGAGGGGAGGAGGGATGTTGAGAGGGGAGTGGAGGAGGGATGCTGAGAGGCGTGTGGAGTGGTGGAGTGATGCTGAGAGGGGAGTGGAGTGGAGGAGGGATGCTGAGAGGGGAGTGGAGTGGAGGAGGGATGTTGAGATGGGATTGGACTGGAGGAGGGATACTGAGAAGGGAGTGGAGAGGAGGAGGAATGCAGAGAGGGGGACTGGATTGGAGGAGAGATGTTGAGACGGGACTGGACAGGAGGAGGGATGCTGAGATTGGAGTGGAGTGGAGGAGGGATGCTGAGAGGGGACTGGAGTGGAGGAGGGATGCTGAGTGGTGACGAGTGGAGGAGGGATGTTGAGACGCGACTGGAGTGCAGGAGGGATGCTGAGTGGGGAGTGGAGGGGAGGAGGGATGTTGAGAGTGGAGTGGAGTGGTGGAGTGATGCTGAGAGGGGAGTGGAGTGGAGGAGGGATGCTGAGAGTGTAGTGGGAGTGGAGGAGGGATGCTGAGAGGGGAGTGGAGTGGAGGAGTGATGCTGAGAGCGGACTGGACTGGAGGATGGATGCTGAGAGGGGAGTGGAGGGGAGGAGGGATCTTGAGAGGGGAGTGGAGTGGAGGAGGGATTCTGAGAGTGGAGTGGAGTGGAGGAGGGATGCTGAGAGCGGACTGGACTGGAGGAGGGATGCTGAGAGTGGAGTGGAGGAGGGATGCTGAGAGGGGGAGTGGAGTGCAGGAGGGATGTTGAGGCGGGACTGAACTGGAGGAGGGATGCTGAGAGGGGAGTTGAGTGGAGGAGGGATGCTGAGAGGGGACTGGAGTGGACGACGTATGCTGAGAGGGAGTGGACGAGGGATGCTGAGAGGGGAGTGGAGTGGAGGAGGGATGTTGAGACGGGACTGGACTGGAGGAGGGATTCTGAGAGGTGAGTGGAGTGGAGGAGTGATGCTGAGAGAGGACTGAGTGGAGGAGGGATGCTGAGAGGGGTGTGGAGGGGGTGAGGGATGCTGAGAGGGGAGTGGATTGGAGGAGGGATGTTGAGACGGGACTGGACTGGTGGAGGGATGCTGAGAGGTGAGTGGAGTGGAGTAGGGATGCTGAGAGGGGACTGCAGTGGAGGAGGGTTGCTGAGAGGGGACTGGAGTGGAGGATGGATGCTGAGAGGGGAGTGGAGGGGATGAGGGATGCTGAGAGTGGAGTGGTTTGGAGGAGAGATGTTGAGACGGGACTGGACTGAAGGAGGGATGCTGAGAGGGGACTGGAGTGGAGGGGGATGCTGAGAGGGGAGTGGAGTGGAGGAGGGATGTTGAGACGGGACTGGACTGGAGGAGGGATGCTGAGAGTGGATTGGACTGGAGAAGGGATGCTGAGAGGGGAGTGGAGTGGAGGAGGAATGCTGTGAGGGGACTGGTGTGCGGAGAGATGCTGAGAGTGGACAGGAGTGGAGGAGGTATTCTGAGAGGGGAGTGGAGTGGAGCAGGGATGCTGAGAGGGGAGTGGAGGAGGGATGCTGGGAGGGGAGTGGTTTGGAGGAGGGATGCTGAGATGGGAGTGGAGTGGAGGAGGGATGCTGAGAGGGGACTGGAGTGGAGGTGGATGCTGAGAGGGGAGTGGAGTGGAGGAGGGATGCTGAGAGGGGATGGGACTGGAGGAGAGATGTTGAGACGGGACTGGACTGGAGGAGGTATGCTGAAAGTGGAGTGGAGGAGGGATGCTGAGAGGGGACTGGACTGGAGCAGGAATGCTGAGAGGGGATGGGAGTGGAGGAGGGATGCTGAGAGTGGAGTGGAGGAGGGATGCTGTGAGGGGAGTGGAGGGGAGGAGGGATGTTGAGAGGGGACTGGAGTGGAGGGGGGGATGCTGAGAGGGGACGAGTGGAGGAGAGATGTTGAGACGGGACTGGACTGGAGGAGGGATTCTGAGAGGGGAGTGGAGTGGAGGAGGGATGCTGAGAGGGCAGTGGAGTGGAGGAGGGATTTTGAGACGGGACTGGACTGGAGGAGGGATGCTGAGAGGGGAGTGGAGTGGAGGAGGGATGTTGAGATGGGACTGGACTGGAGGAGGGATGCTGAGAGGCGACTGGACTGGAGGAGGAATGCTGAGAGCGGATGGGAGTGGAGGAGGGATGCTGAGAGGGGACTGGAGGAGAGATGTTGAGACGGGACTGGACAGGAGGAGGGATGCTGAGATTGGATTGGAGGGAGGAGGGATGCTGAGAGGGGACTGGAGTGGAGGAGGGATGCTGAGTGGGGACTGGAGTGGAGGAGGGATGTTGAGACGGGACTGGAGTGCAGGAGGGGATGCTGAGTGGGGAGTGGAGGTGAGGAGGGATGCTGAGTGGGGAGTGGAGTGGAGGTGAGGAGGGATGTTTGAGAGGGGAGTGGAGGAGGGATGCTGAGAGGGGAGTGGAGTGGAGGAGGGATGCTGAGAGGGGAGTGGAGTGGAGGAGGGATTCTGAGAGTGGATGGGACTGGAGGAGAGTTGTTGAGACGGGGACTGGACTGGAGAAGGTATGCTGAGAGTGGAGTGGAGGAGGGATGCTGAGAGGGGACTGGACTGGAGGAGGAATGCTGAGAGCGGATGGGAGTGGAGGAGGGATGCTGAGAGGGGACTGGAGGAGAGATGTTGAGACGGGACTGGACAGGAGCAGGGATGCTGAGATTGGAGTGGAGGGGAGGAGGGATGCTGAGAGGGTCTGGAGTGGAGGAGGAATGCTGAGTGGGGATGGGAGTGGAGGAGGGATGCTGAGAGGGGACTGGAGGAGAGATGTTGAGACGGGACTGGACAGGTGGAGGGATGCTGAGATTGGATTGGAGGGGAGGAGGGATGCTGAGAGGGGACTGGAGTGGAGGAGGGATGCTGAGTGGGGACTGGAGTGGAGGAGGGATGTTGAGACGGGACTGGAGTGCAGGAGGGATGCTGAGTGGGGAGTGGAGGTGAGGAGGGATGTTGAGAGGGGAGTGGAGGAGGGATGCTGAGAGGGGAGTGGAGTGGTGGAGTGATGCTGAGAGGGGAGTGGAGTGGAGGAGGGATGCTGAGAGGGGAGTGGAGTGGAGGAGGGATGCTGAGAGTGGATGGGACTGGAGGAGAGATGTTGAGACGGGACTGGACTGGAGGAGGTATGCTGAGAGTGGAGTGGAGGAGGGATGCTGAGAGGGGACTGGACTGGAGGAGGAATGCTGAGAGCGGATGGGAGTGGAGGAGGGATGCTGAGAGGGGACTGGAGGAGAGATGTTGAGACGGGACTGGACAGGAGGAGGGATGCTGAGAATGGACTGGAGTGCAGGAGGGATGCTGAGTGGGGAGTGGAGGGGAGGAGGGATGTTGAGAGGGGAGTGGAGGAGGGATGCTGAGAGTGGAGTGGAGTGGTGGAGTGATGCTGAGAGGGGAGTGGAGTGGAGGAGGGATGCTGAGAGGGGAGTGGAGTGGAGGAGGGATGCTGAGAGGGGAGTGGAGTGGAGGAGTGATGCTGAGAGCGGACTGGGCTGGAGGATGGATGCTGAGAGGGGAGTGGAGGGGAGGAGCGATCTTGAGAGGGGAGTGGAGTGGAGGAGGGATGCTGAGAGGAGAGTGGAGTGGAGGAGGGATGCTGAGAGCGGACTGGACTGGAGGAGGGATGCTGAGAGGGGAGTGGAGGGGAGGAGGGATGTTGAGAGGGGAGTGGAGGAGGGATGCTGAGAGGGGAGTGGAGTGGAGAGGGGATGTTGAGGCGGGACTGGACTGGAGGAGGGATGCTGAGAGGGGAGTGGAGTGGAGGAGGTATGCTGAGAGGGGACTGGAGTGGAGGACGTATGCTGAGAGGGGAGTGGACGAGGGATGCTGAGAGGGGAGTGGAGTGGAGGAGGGATGTTGAGACGGGACTGGACTGGAGGAGGGATTCTGAGAGGTGAGAGGACTGGAGTGGAGGAGGGATGCTGAGAGGGGAGTGGAGGGGGGAGGGATGCTGAGAGGGGAGTGGATTGGAGGAGGGATGTTGAGACGGGACTGGACTGGAGGAGGGATGCTGAGAGGGGACTGCAGGGGAGGCAATGCTGAGAAGGGACTGGAGTGGAGGAGGGATGTTGAGACGGGACTGGTGTGCAGGAGGGATGCTGAGAGGGGAGTGGAGGAGAGATGTTGAGACAGGACTGGACAGGAGGAGGGATGCTGAGAGTGGAGTGGAGGGGAGGAGGGATGCTGAGAGGGGACTGGAGTGGAGGAGGGATGCTTAGTGGGGACAGGAGTGGAGGAGGGATGTTGAGACGAGACTGGAGTGCAGGAGGGATGCTGAGTGGGGAGTGGAGGGGAGGAGGGATGTTGAGAGGGGAGTGGAGGAGGGATGCTGAGAGTGGAGTGGAGTGGAGGAGGGATGCTTAGTGGGGACAGGAGTGGAGGAGGGATGTTGAGACGAGACTGGAGTGCAGGAGGGATGCTGAGTGGGGAGTGGAGGGGAGGAGGGATGTTGAGAGGGGAGTGGAGGAGGGATGCTGAGAGTGGAGTGGAGGAGTGATGCTGATAGCGGACGACTGGAGGATGGATGCTGAGAGGGGAGTGGAGTGGAGGGATGCTGAGAGGGGAGTGGAGTGGAGGAGGAATGCTGAGAGCGGACTGGACTGGAGGAGGGATGCTGAGAGGGGAGTGGAGGGGAGGAGGGATGTTGAGAGGGGAGTGGAGGAGGGATGCTGAGAGGCGTGTGGAGTGGTGGAGTGATGCTGAGAGGGGAGTGGAGTGGAGGAGGGATGCTGAGAGGGGAGTGGAGTGGAGGAGGGATGTTGAGATGGGATTGGACTGGAGGAGGGATACTGAGAAGGGAGTGGAGAGGAGGAGGAATGCAGAGAGGGGACTGGATTGGAGGAGAGATGTTGAGACGGGACTGGACAGGAGGAGGGATGCTGAGATTGGAGTGGAGTGGAGGAGGGATGCTGAGAGGGGACTGGAGTGGAGGAGGGATGCTGAGTGGTGACGAGTGGAGGAGGGATGTTGAGACGCGACTGGAGTGCAGGAGGGATGCTGAGTGGGGAGTGGAGGGGAGGAGGGATGTTGAGAGTGGAGTGGAGTGGTGGAGTGATGCTGAGAGGGGAGTGGAGTGGAGGAGGGATGCTGAGAGTGTAGTGGAGTGGAGGAGGGATGCTGAGAGGGGAGTGGAGTGGAGGAGTGATGCTGAGAGCGGACTGGACTGGAGGATGGATGCTGAGAGGGGAGTGGAGGGGAGGAGGGATCTTGAGAGGGGAGTGGAGTGGAGGAGGGATTCTGAGAGTGGAGTGGAGTGGAGGAGGGATGCTGAGAGCGGACTGGACTGGAGGAGGGATGCTGAGAGTGGAGTGGAGGAGGGATGCTGAGAGGGGAGTGGAGTGCAGGAGGGATGTTGAGGCGGGACTGAACTGGAGGAGGGATGCTGAGAGGGGAGTTCAGTGGAGGAGGGATGCTGAGAGGGGACTGGAGTGGACGACGTATGCTGAGAGGGGAGTGGACGAGGGATGCTGAGAGGGGAGTGGAGTGGAGGAGGGATGTTGAGACGGGACTGGACTGGAGGATGGATGCTGAGAGGGGAGTGGAGTGGAGGGATGCTGAGAGGGGAGTGGAGTGGAGGAGGAATGCTGAGAGCGGACTGGACTGGAGGAGGGATGCTGAGAGGGGAGTGGATGGGAGGAGGGATGTTGAGAGGGGAGTGGAGGAGGGATGCTGAGAGGCGTGTGGAGTGGTGGAGTGATGCTGAGAGGGGAGTGGAGTGGAGGAGGGATGCTGAGAGGGGAGTGGAGTGGAGGAGGGATGTTGAGATGGGATTGGACTGGAGGAGGGATACTGAGAAGGGAGTGGAGAGGAGGAGGAATGCAGAGAGGGGACTGGATTGGAGGAGAGATGTTGAGACGGGACTGGACAGGAGGAGGGATGCTGAGATTGGAGTGGAGTGGAGGAGGGATGCTGAGAGGGGACTGGAGTGGAGGAGGGATGCTGAGTGGTGACGAGTGGAGGAGGGATGTTGAGACGCGACTGGAGTGCAGGAGGGATGCTGAGTGGGGAGTGGAGGGGAGGAGGGATGTTGAGAGTGGAGTGGAGTGGTGGAGTGATGCTGAGAGGGGAGTGGAGTGGAGGAGGGATGCTGAGAGTGTAGTGGAGTGGAGGAGGGATGCTGAGAGGGGAGTGGAGTGGAGGAGTGATGCTGAGAGCGGACTGGACTGGAGGATGGATGCTGAGAGGGGAGTGGAGGGGAGGAGGGATCTTGAGAGGGGAGTGGAGTGGAGGAGGGATTCTGAGAGTGGAGTGGAGTGGAGGAGGGATGCTGAGAGCGGACTGGACTGGAGGAGGGATGCTGAGAGTGGAGTGGAGGAGGGATGCTGAGAGGGGAGTGGAGTGCAGGAGGGATGTTGAGGCGGGACTGAACTGGAGGAGGGATGCTGAGAGGGGAGTTGAGTGGAGGAGGGATGCTGAGAGGGGACTGGAGTGGACGACGTATGCTGAGAGGGGAGTGGACGAGGGATGCTGAGAGGGGAGTGGAGTGGAGGAGGGATGTTGAGACGGGACTGGACTGGAGGAGGGATTCTGAGAGGTGAGTGGAGTGGAGGAGTGATGCTGAGAGAGGACTGGAGTGGAGGAGGGATGCTGAGAGGGGTGTGGAGGGGGTGAGGGATGCTGAGAGGGGAGTGGATTGGAGGAGGGATGTTGAGACGGGACTGGACTGGTGGAGGGATGCTGAGAGGTGAGTGGAGTGGAGTAGGGATGCTGAGAGGGGACTGCAGTGGAGGAGGGTTGCTGAGAGGGGACTGGAGTGGAGGATGGATGCTGAGAGGGGAGTGGAGGGGATGAGGGATGCTGAGAGTGGAGTGGTTTGGAGGAGAGATGTTGAGACGGGACTGGACTGAAGGAGGGATGCTGAGAGGGGACTGGAGTGGAGGAGGGATGTTGAGACGGGACTGGAGTGCAGGAGGGATGCTGAGTGGGGAGTGGAGGTGAGGAGGGATGTTGAGAGGGGAGTGGAGGAGGGATGCTGAGAGGGGAGTGGAGTGGTGGAGTGATGCTGAGAGGGGAGTGGAGTGGAGGAGGGATGCTGAGAGGGGAGTGGAGTGGAGGAGGGATTCTGAGAGTGGATGGGACTGGAGGAGAGTTGTTGAGACGGGACTGGACTGGAGAAGGTATGCTGAGAGTGGAGTGGAGGAGGGATGCTGAGAGGGGGACTGGACTGGAGGAGGAATGCTGAGAGCGGATGGGAGTGGAGGAGGGATGCTGAGAGGGGACTGGAGGAGAGATGTTGAGACGGGACTGGACAGGAGCAGGGATGCTGAGATTGGAGTGGAGGGGAGGAGGGATGCTGAGAGGGTCTGGAGTGGAGGAGGAATGCTGAGTGGGGATGGGAGTGGAGGAGGGATGCTGAGAGGGGACTGGAGGAGAGATGTTGAGACGGGACTGGACAGGTGGAGGGATGCTGAGATTGGATTGGAGGGGAGGAGGGATGCTGAGAGGGGACTGGAGTGGAGGAGGGATGCTGAGTGGGGACTGGAGTGGAGGAGGGATGTTGAGAAGGGACTGGAGTGCAGGAGGGATGCTGAGTGGGGAGTGGAGGTGAGGAGGGATGTTGAGAGGGGAGTGGAGGAGGGATGCTGAGAGGGGAGTGGAGTGGTGGAGTGATGCTGAGAGGGGAGTGGAGTGGAGGAGGGATGCTGAGAGGGGAGTGGAGTGGAGGAGGGATGCTGAGAGTGGATGGGACTGGAGGAGAGATGTTGAGACGGGACTGGACTGGAGGAGGTATGCTGAGAGTGGAGTGGAGGAGGGATGCTGAGAGGGGACTGGACTGGAGGAGGAATGCTGAGAGCGGATGGGAGTGGAGGAGGGATGCTGAGAGGGGACTGGAGGAGAGATGTTGAGACGGGACTGGACAGGAGGAGGGATGCTGAGAATGGACTGGAGTGCAGGAGGGATGCTGAGTGGGGAGTGGAGGGGAGGAGGGATGTTGAGAGGGGAGTGGAGGAGGGATGCTGAGAGTGGAGTGGAGTGGTGGAGTGATGCTGAGAGGGGAGTGGAGTGGAGGAGGGATGCTGAGAGGGGAGTGGAGTGGAGGAGGGATGCTGAGAGGGGAGTGGAGTGGAGGAGTGATGCTGAGAGCGGACTGGACTGGAGGATGGATGCTGAGAGGGGAGTGGAGGGGAGGAGCGATCTTGAGAGGGGAGTGGAGTGGAGGAGGGATGCTGAGAGGAGAGTGGAGTGGAGGAGGGATGCTGAGAGCGGACTGGACTGGAGGAGGGATGCTGAGAGGGGAGTGGAGGGGAGGAGGGATGTTGAGAGGGGAGTGGAGGAGGGATGCTGAGAGGGGAGTGGAGTGGAGAGGGGATGTTGAGGCGGGACTGGACTGGAGGAGGGATGCTGAGAGGGGAGTGGAGTGGAGGAGGTATGCTGAGAGGGGACTGGAGTGGAGGACGTATGCTGAGAGGGGAGTGGACGAGGGATGCTGAGAGGGGAGTGGAGTGGAGGAGGGATGTTGAGACGGGACTGGACTGGAGGAGGGATTCTGAGAGGTGAGAGGACTGGAGTGGAGGAGGGATGCTGAGAGGGGAGTGGAGGGGGGAGGGATGCTGAGAGGGGAGTGGATTGGAGGAGGGATGTTGAGACGGGACTGGACTGGAGGAGGGATGCTGAGAGGGGACTGCAGGGGAGGGGATGCTGAGAAGGGACTGGAGTGGAGGAGGGATGTTGAGACGGGACTGGTGTGCAGGAGGGATGCTGAGAGGGGAGTGGAGGAGAGATGTTGAGACAGGACTGGACAGGAGGAGGGATGCTGAGAGTGGAGTGGAGGGGAGGAGGGATGATGAGAGGGGACTGGAGTGGAGGAGGGATGCTTAGTGGGGACAGGAGTGGAGGAGGGATGTTGAGACGAGACTGGAGTGCAGGAGGGATGCTGAGTGGGGAGTGGAGGGGAGGAGGGATGTTGAGAGGGGAGTGGAGGAGGGATGCTGAGAGTGGAGTGGAGGAGTGATGCTGATAGCGGACGACTGGAGGATGGATGCTGAGAGGGGAGTGGAGTGGAGGGATGCTGAGAGGGGAGTGGAGTGGAGGAGGAATGCTGAGAGCGGACTGGACTGGAGGAGGGATGCTGAGAGGGGAGTGGAGGGGAGGAGGGATGTTGAGAGGGGAGTGGAGGAGGGATGCTGAGAGGCGTGTGGAGTGGTGGAGTGATGCTGAGAGGGGAGTGGAGTGGAGGAGGGATGCTGAGAGGGGAGTGGAGTGGAGGAGGGATGTTGAGATGGGATTGGACTGGAGGAGGGATACTGAGAAGGGAGTGGAGAGGAGGAGGAATGCAGAGAGGGGACTGGATTGGAGGAGAGATGTTGAGACGGGACTGGACAGGAGGAGGGATGCTGAGATTGGAGTGGAGTGGAGGAGGGATGCTGAGAGGGGACTGGAGTGGAGGAGGGATGCTGAGTGGTGACGAGTGGAGGAGGGATGTTGAGACGCGACTGGAGTGCAGGAGGGATGCTGAGTGGGGAGTGGAGGGGAGGAGGGATGTTGAGAGTGGAGTGGAGTGGTGGAGTGATGCTGAGAGGGGAGTGGAGTGGAGGAGGGATGCTGAGAGTGTAGTGGAGTGGAGGAGGGATGCTGAGAGGGGAGTGGAGGGGAGGAGGGATGTTGAGAGGGGAGTGGAGGAGGGATGCTGAGAGGCGTGTGGAGTGGTGGAGTGATGCTGAGAGGGGAGTGGAGTGGAGGAGGGATGCTGAGAGGGGAGTGGAGTGGAGGAGGGATGTTGAGATGGGATTGGACTGGAGGAGGGATACTGAGAAGGGAGTGGAGAGGAGGAGGAATGCAGAGAGGGGACTGGATTGGAGGAGAGATGTTGAGACGGGACTGGACAGGAGGAGGGATGCTGAGATTGGAGTGGAGTGGAGGAGGGATGCTGAGAGGGGACTGGAGTGGAGGAGGGATGCTGAGTGGTGACGAGTGGAGGAGGGATGTTGAGACGCGACTGGAGTGCAGGAGGGATGCTGAGTGGGGAGTGGAGGGGAGGAGGGATGTTGAGAGTGGAGTGGAGTGGTGGAGTGATGCTGAGAGGGGAGTGGAGTGGAGGAGGGATGCTGAGAGTGTAGTGGAGTGGAGGAGGGATGCTGAGAGGGGAGTGGAGTGGAGGAGTGATGCTGAGAGCGGACTGGACTGGAGGATGGATGCTGAGAGGGGAGTGGAGGGGAGGAGGGATCTTGAGAGGGGAGTGGAGTGGAGGAGGGATTCTGAGAGTGGAGTGGAGTGGAGGAGGGATGCTGAGAGTGGACTGGACTGGAGGAGGGATGCTGAGAGTGGAGTGGAGGAGGGATGCTGAGAGGGGAGTGGAGTGCAGGAGGGATGTTGAGGCGGGACTGAACTGGAGGAGGGATGCTGAGAGGGGAGTTGAGTGGAGGAGGGATGCTGAGAGGGGACTGGAGTGGACGACGTATGCTGAGAGGGGAGTGGACGAGGGATGCTGAGAGGGGAGTGGAGTGGAGGAGGGATGTTGAGACGGGACTGGACTGGAGGAGGGATTCTGAGAGGTGAGTGGAGTGGAGGAGTGATGCTGAGAGAGGACTGGAGTGGAGGAGGGATGCTGAGAGGGGTGTGGAGGGGGTGAGGGATGCTGAGAGGGGAGTGGATTGGAGGAGGGATGTTGAGACGGGACTGGACTGGTGGAGGGATGCTGAGAGGTGAGTGGAGTGGAGTAGGGATGCTGAGAGGGGACTGCAGTGGAGGAGGGTTGCTGAGAGGGGACTGGAGTGGAGGATGGATGCTGAGAGGGGAGTGGAGGGGATGAGGGATGCTGAGAGTGGAGTGGTTTGGAGGAGAGATGTTGAGACGGGACTGGACTGAAGGAGGGATGCTGAGAGGGGACTGGAGTGGAGGGGGATGCTGAGAGGGGAGTGGAGTGGAGGAGGGATGTTGAGACGGGACTGGACTGGAGGAGGGATGCTGAGAGTGGATTGGACTGGAGAAGGGATGCTGAGAGGGGAGTGGAGTGGAGGAGGAATGCTGTGAGGGGACTGGTGTGCGGAGAGATGCTGAGAGTGGACAGGAGTGGAGGAGATATTCTGAGAGGGGAGTGGAGTGGAGCAGGGATGCTGAGAGGGGAGTGGAGGAGGGATGCTGAGAGGGGAGTGGTTTGGAGGAGGCATGTTGAGGCGGGACTGGACTGGAGGAGCGATGCTGAGAGGGGACGAGTGGAGGAGAGATGTTGAGAGGGGAGTGGAGGAGGGACTATGAGAGGGTAATGGAGTGGAGGAGGGATGTTGAGACGGGACTGGACTGGAGGAGGGATTCTGAGAGGGGAGTGGAGGGGAGGGGATGCTGAGAGGGGACTGGAGTGGAGGAGGGATGTTGAGACAGGACTGGAGTGCAGGAGGGATGCTGAGAGGGGAGTGGAGGAGAGATGTTGAGACAGTACTGGACAGGAGGAGGGATGCTGAGAGTGGAGTGGAGGGGAGGAGGGATGCTGAGAGGGGACTTGAGTGGAGGAGGGATGCTGAGAGGGGATTGGACTGGAGGAGGGATGCTGAGAGGGGAGTGGAGTGGAGGAGGGATTCTGAGAGTGGAGTGGAGTGGAGGAGGGATGTTGAGATGGGATTGGACTGGAGGAGGGATACTGAGAGGGGAGTGGAGTGGAGTAGGAATGCTGAGAGGGGACTGGAGTGGAGCAGAGATGTTGAGACGGGACTGGACTGAAGGAGGGATGCTGAGAGGGGACGAGTGGAGGAGAGATGTTGAGAGGGGAGTGGAGTAGGGACTATGAGAGGGTACCGGAGTGGAGGAGGGATGTTGTGATGGGACTGGACTGGAGGATGGATGCTGAGAGGGGAGTGGAGTGGAGGAGGGATGCTGAGAGTGGACGGGAGTGGAGGAGGGATGCTGAGAGGCGAGTGGAGGGGAGGAGGGATGCTGAGTGCGGAGTGGAGTGCAGGAGGGCTGTTGAGACGGGTCTGGACTGAAGGAGGGATGCTGAGAGGGGAGTGGAGTGGAGGAGAGATGTTGAGACGGGACTGGACTGCAGGAGGTATGCTGAGAGTGGAGTGGAGGAGCGATGCTGAGAGGGGACTGGACTGGAGGAGGGATGCTGAGAGGGGACGAGTGGAGGAGAGATGTTGAGACGGGACTGGACTGGAGGAGGGATGCTGAGAGGGGAGTGGAGTGGAGGAGGGTTGCTGAGAGGGGATTGGAGTGGAGCAGAGATGTTGAGATGGGACTGGACTGGAGGAGGTATGCTGAAGTGGACTGGAGGAGGGATGCTGAGAGGGGACTGGACTGGAGGAGGAATGCTGAGAGGGGATGGGAGTGGAGGAGGGATGCTGAGAGGGGAGTGGAAGGGAGGAGGGAAGCTGAGAGGGGAGTGGACTTGAGGAGGGATGTTGAGACGGGACTCGACTGGAGGAGGGATGCTGACAGGGGAGTGGAGTGGAGGAGGGATGCTCAGAGTGGACTGGAGTGGAGGAGGGATGCTGAGAGGGGAGTTGAGCGGAGGAGGGATGCTAAGAGGGGAGTGGAGTGGAGTGGAGGAGGGATGCTGAGAGGGGAGTGGAGTGGAGGAGGGATGCTGAGAGGGGACTGGAGTGGAGGTGGATGCTGAGAGGGGAGTGGAGTGGAGGAGGGATGCTGAGAGGGGATGGGACTGGAGGAGAGATGTTGAGACGGGACTGGACTGGAGGAGGTATGCTGAAAGTGGAGTGGAGGAGGGATGCTGAGAGGGGACTGGACTGGAGCAGGAATGCTGAGAGGGGATGGGAGTGGAGGAGGGATGCTGAGAGTGGAGTGGAGGAGGGATGCTGTGAGGGGAGTGGAGGGGAGGAGGGATGTTGAGAGGGGACTGGAGTGGAGGGGGGATGCTGAGAGGGGACGAGTGGAGGAGAGATGTTGAGACGGGACTGGACTGGAGGAGGGATTCTGAGAGGGGAGTGGAGTGGAGGAGGGATGCTGAGAGGGCAGTGGAGTGGAGGAGGGATTTTGAGACGGGACTGGACTGGAGGAGGGATGCTGAGAGGGGAGTGGAGTGGAGGAGGGATGTTGAGATGGGACTGGACTGGAGGAGGGATGCTGAGAGGCGACTGGACTGGAGGAGGAATGCTGAGAGCGGATGGGAGTGGAGGAGGGATGCTGAGAGGGGACTGGAGGAGAGATGTTGAGACGGGACTGGACAGGAGGAGGGATGCTGAGATTGGATTGGAGGGGAGGAGGGATGCTGAGAGGGGACTGGAGTGGAGGAGGGATGCTGAGTGGGGACTGGAGTGGAGGAGGGATGTTGAGACGGGACTGGAGTGCAGGAGGGATGCTGAGTGGGGAGTGGAGGTGAGGAGGGATGTTGAGAGGGGAGTGGAGGAGGGATGCTGAGAGGGGAGTGGAGTGGTGGAGTGATGCTGAGAGGGGAGTGGAGTGGAGGAGGGATGCTGAGAGGGGAGTGGAGTGGAGGAGGGATTCTGAGAGTGGATGGGACTGGAGGAGAGTTGTTGAGACGGGACTGGACTGGAGAAGGTATGCTGAGAGTGGAGTGGAGGAGGGATGCTGAGAGGGGACTGGACTGGAGGAGGAATGCTGAGAGCGGATGGGAGTGGAGGAGGGATGCTGAGAGGGGACTGGAGGAGAGATGTTGAGACGGGACTGGACAGGAGCAGGGATGCTGAGATTGGAGTGGAGGGGAGGAGGGATGCTGAGAGGGTCTGGAGTGGAGGAGGAATGCTGAGTGGGGATGGGAGTGGAGGAGGGATGCTGAGAGGGGACTGGAGGAGAGATGTTGAGACGGGACTGGACAGGTGGAGGGATGCTGAGATTGGATTGGAGGGGAGGAGGGATGCTGAGATGGGACTGGAGTGGAGGAGGGATGCTGAGTGGGGACTGGAGTGGAGGAGGGATGTTGAGACGGGACTGGAGTGCAGGAGGGATGCTGAGTGGGGAGTGGAGGTGAGGAGGGATGTTGAGAGGGGAGTGGAGGAGGGATGCTGAGAGGGGAGTGGAGTGGTGGAGTGATGCTGAGAGGGGAGTGGAGTGGAGGAGGGATGCTGAGAGGGGAGTGGAGTGGAGGAGGGATGCTGAGAGTGGATGGGACTGGAGGAGAGATGTTGAGACGGGACTGGACTGGAGGAGGTATGCTGAGAGTGGAGTGGAGGAGGGATGCTGAGAGGGGACTGGACTGGAGGAGGAATGCTGAGAGCGGATGGGAGTGGAGGAGGGATGCTGAGAGGGGACTGGAGGAGAGATGTTGAGACGGGACTGGACAGGAGGAGGGATGCTGAGAATGGACTGGAGTGCAGGAGGGATGCTGAGTGGGGAGTGGAGGGGAGGAGGGATGTTGAGAGGGGAGTGGAGGAGGGATGCTGAGAGTGGAGTGGAGTGGTGGAGTGATGCTGAGAGGGGAGTGGAGTGGAGGAGGGATGCTGAGAGTGGAGTGGAGTGGAGGAGGGATGCTGAGAGGGGAGTGGAGTGGAGGAGTGATGCTGAGAGCGGACTGGACTGGAGGACGGATGCTGAGAGGGGAGTGGAGGGGAGGAGGGATCTTGAGAGGGGAGTGGAGTGGAGGAGGGATGCTGAGAGGAGAGTGGAGTGGAGGAGGGATGCTGAGAGCGGACTGGACTGGAGGAGGGATGCTGAGAGGGGAGTGGAGGGGAGGAGGGATGTTGAGAGGGGAGTGGAGGAGGGATGCTGAGAGGGGAGTGGAGTGGAGGAGGGATGTTGAGGCGGGACTGGACTGGAGGAGGGATGCTGAGAGGGGAGTGGAGTGGAGGAGGTATGCTGAGAGGGGACTGGAGTGGAGGACGTATGCTGAGAGGGGAGTGGACGAGGGATGCTGAGAGGGGAGTGGAGTGGAGGAGGGATGCTGAGAGGGGAGTGGAGTGGAGGAGGATGTTGAGATGGGATTGGACTGGAGGAGGGATACTGAGAAGGGAGTGGAGAGGAGGAGGAATGCAGAGAGGGGACTGGATTGGAGGAGAGATGTTGAGACGGGACTGGACAGGAGGAGGGATGCTGAGATTGGAGTGGAGTGGAGGAGGGATGCTGAGAGTGGACTGGAGTGGAGGAGGGATGCTGAGTGGTGACGAGTGGAGGAGGGATGTTGAGACGCGACTGGAGTGCAGGAGGGATGCTGAGTGGGGAGTGGAGGGGAGGAGGGATGTTGAGAGTGGAGTGGAGTGGTGGAGTGATGCTGAGAGGGGAGTGGAGTGGAGGAGGGATGCTGAGAGTGTAGTGGAGTGGAGGAGGGATGCTGAGAGGGGAGTGGAGTGGAGGAGTGATGCTGAGAGCGGACTGGACTGGAGGATGGATGCTGAGAGGGGAGTGCAGGGGAGGAGGGATCTTGAGAGGGGAGTGGAGTGGAGGAGGGATTCTGAGAGTGGAGTGGAGTGGAGGAGGGATGCTGAGAGCGGACTGGACTGGAGGAGGGATGCTGAGAGTGGAGTGGAGGAGGGATGCTGAGAGGGGAGTGGAGTGCAGGAGGGATGTTGAGGCGGGACTGAACTGGAGGAGGGATGCTGAGAGGGGAGTTGAGTGGAGGAGGGATGCTGAGAGGGGACTGGAGTGGACGACGTATGCTGAGAGGGGAGTGGACGAGGGATGCTGAGAGGGGAGTGGAGTGGAGGAGGGATGTTGAGACGGGACTGGACTGGAGGAGGGATTCTGAGAGGTGAGTGGAGTGGAGGAGTGATGCTGAGAGAGGACTGGAGTGGAGGAGGGATGCTGAGAGGGGTGTGGAGGGGGTGAGGGATGCTGAGAGGGGAGTGGATTGGAGGAGGGATGTTGAGACGGGACTGGACTGGTGGAGGGATGCTGAGAGGTGAGTGGAGTGGAGTAGGGATGCTGAGAGGGGACTGCAGTGGAGGAGGGTTGCTGAGAGGGGACTGGAGTGGAGGATGGATGCTGAGAGGGGAGTGGAGGGGATGAGGGATGCTGAGAGTGGAGTGGTTTGGAGGAGAGATGTTGAGACGGGACTGGACTGAAGGAGGGATGCTGAGAGGGGACTGGAGTGGAGGGGGATGCTGAGAGGGGAGTGGAGTGGAGGAGGGATGTTGAGACGGGACTGGACTGGAGGAGGGATGCTGAGAGTGGATTGGACTGGAGAAGGGATGCTGAGAGGGGAGTGGAGTGGAGGAGGAATGCTGTGAGGGGACTGGTGTGCGGAGAGATGCTGAGAGTGGACAGGAGTGGAGGAGGTATTCTGAGAGGGGAGTGGAGTGGAGCAGGGATGCTGAGAGGGGAGTGGAGGAGGGATGCTGAGAGGGGAGTGGTTTGGAGGAGGCATGTTGAGGCGGGACTGGACTGGAGGAGCGATGCTGAGAGGGGACGAGTGGAGGAGAGATGTTGAGAGGGGAGTGGAGGAGGGACTATGAGAGGGTAATGGAGTGGAGGAGGGATGTTGAGACGGGACTGGACTGGAGGAGGGATTCTGAGAGGGGAGTGGAGGGGAGGGGATGCTGAGAGGGGACTGGAGTGGAGGAGGGATGCTGAGAGGGGATTGGACTGGAGGAGGGATGCTGAGAGGGGAGTGGAGTGGAGGAGGGATTCTGAGAGTGGAGTGGAGTGGAGGAGGGATGTTGAGATGGGATTGGACTGGAGGAGGGATACTGAGAGGGGAGTGGAGTGGAGTAGGAATGCTGAGAGGGGACTGGAGTGGAGCAGAGATGTTGAGACGGGACTGGACTGAAGGAGGGATGCTGAGAGGGGACGAGTGGAGGAGAGATGTTGAGAGGGGAGTGGAGGAGGGACTATGAGAGGGTAATGGAGTGGAGGAGGGATGTTGAGACGGGACTGGACTGGAGGAGGGATTCTGAGAGGGGAGTGGAGGGGAGGGGATGCTGAGAGGGGACTGGAGTGGAGGAGGGATGCTGAGAGGGGATTGGACTGGAGGAGGGATGCTGAGAGGGGAGTGGAGTGGAGGAGGGATTCTGAGAGTGGAGTGGAGTGGAGGAGGGATGTTGAGATGGGATTGGACTGGAGGAGGGATACTGAGAGGGGAGTGGAGTGGAGTAGGAATGCTGAGAGGGGACTGGAGTGGAGCAGAGATGTTGAGACGGGACTGGACTGAAGGAGGGATGCTGAGAGGGGACGAGTGGAGGAGAGATGTTGAGAGGGGAGTGGAGTAGGGACTATGAGAGGGTACCGGAGTGGAGGAGGGATGTTGTGATGGGACTGGACTGGAGGATGGATGCTGAGAGGGGAGTGGAGTGGAGGAGGGATGCTGAGAGTGGACGGGAGTGGAGGAGGGATGCTGAGAGGGGAGTGGAGGGGAGGAGGGATGCTGAGTGCGGAGTGGAGTGCAGGAGGGCTGTTGAGACGGGTCTGGACTGAAGGAGGGATGCTGAGAGGGGAGTGGAGTGGAGGAGAGATGTTGAGACGGGACTGGACTGCAGGAGGTATGCTGAGAGTGGAGTGGAGGAGCGATGCTGAGAGGGGACTGGACTGGAGGAGGGATGCTGAGAGGGGACGAGTGGAGGAGAGATGTTGAGACGGGACTGGACTGGAGGAGGGATGCTGAGAGGGGAGTGGAGTGGAGGAGGGTTGCTGAGAGGGGATTGGAGTGGAGCAGAGATGTTGAGATGGGACTGGACTGGAGGAGGTATGCTGAAGTGGACTGGAGGAGGGATGCTGAGAGGGGACTGGACTGGAGGAGGAATGCTGAGAGGGGATGGGAGTGGAGGAGGGATGCTGAGAGGGGAGTGGAAGGGAGGAGGGAAGCTGAGAGGGGAGTGGACTTGAGGAGGGATGTTGAGACGGGACTCGACTGGAGGAGGGATGCTGACAGGGGAGTGGAGTGGAGGAGGGATGCTCAGAGTGGACTGGAGTGGAGGAGGGATGCTGAGAGGGGAGTTGAGCGGAGGAGGGATGCTAAGAGGGGAGTGGAGTGGAGTGGAGGAGGGATGCTGAGAGGGGAGTGGAGTGGAGGAGGGATGCTGAGAGGGGACTGGAGTGGAGGTGGATGCTGAGAGGGGAGTGGAGTGGAGGAGGGATGCTGAGAGGGGATGGGACTGGAGGAGAGATGTTGAGACGGGACTGGACTGGAGGAGGTATGCTGAAAGTGGAGTGGAGGAGGGATGCTGAGAGGGGACTGGACTGGAGCAGGAATGCTGAGAGGGGATGGGAGTGGAGGAGGGATGCTGAGAGTGGAGTGGAGGAGGGATGCTGTGAGGGGAGTGGAGGGGAGGAAGGATGTTGAGAGGGGACTGGAGTGGAGGGGGGATGCTGAGAGGGGACGAGTGGAGGAGAGATGTTGAGACGGGACTGGACTGGAGGAGGGATTCTGAGAGGGGAGTGGAGTGGAGGAGGGATGCTGAGAGGGCAGTGGAGTGGAGGAGGGATTTTGAGACGGGACTGGACTGGAGGAGGGATGCTGAGAGGGGAGTGGAGTGGAGGAGGGATGTTGAGATGGGACTGGACTGGAGGAGGGATGCTGAGAGGCGACTGGACTGGAGGAGGAATGCTGAGAGCGGATGGGAGTGGAGGAGGGATGCTGAGAGGGGACTGGAGGAGAGATGTTGAGACGGGACTGGACAGGAGGAGGGATGCTGAGATTGGATTGGAGGGGAGGAGGGATGCTGAGAGGGGACTGGAGTGGTGGAGGGATGCTGAGTGGGGACTGGAGTGGAGGAGGGATGTTGAGACGGGACTGGAGTGCAGGAGGGATGCTGAGTGGGGAGTGGAGGTGAGGAGGGATGTTGAGAGGGGAGTGGAGGAGGGATGCTGAGAGGGGAGTGGAGTGGTGGAGTGATGCTGAGAGGGGAGTGGAGTGGAGGAGGGATGCTGAGAGGGGAGTGGAGTGGAGGAGGGATTCTGAGAGTGGATGGGACTGGAGGAGAGTTGTTGAGACGGGACTGGACTGGAGAAGGTATGCTGAGAGTGGAGTGGAGGAGGGATGCTGAGAGGGGACTGGACTGGAGGAGGAATGCTGAGAGCGGATGGGAGTGGAGGAGGGATGCTGAGAGGGGACTGGAGGAGAGATGTTGAGACGGGACTGGACAGGAGCAGGGATGCTGAGATTGGAGTGGAGGGGAGGAGGGATGCTGAGAGGGTCTGGAGTGGAGGAGGAATGCTGAGTGGGGATGGGAGTGGAGGAGGGATGCTGAGAGGGGACTGGAGGAGAGATGTTGAGACGGGACTGGACAGGTGGAGGGATGCTGAGATTGGATTGGAGGGGAGGAGGGATGCTGAGATGGGACTGGAGTGGAGGAGGGATGCTGAGTGGGGACTGGAGTGGAGGAGGGATGTTGAGACGGGACTGGAGTGCAGGAGGGATGCTGAGTGGGGAGTGGAGGTGAGGAGGGATGTTGAGAGGGGAGTGGAGGAGGGATGCTGAGAGGGGAGTGGAGTGGTGGAGTGATGCTGAGAGGGGAGTGGAGTGGAGGAGGGATGCTGAGAGGGGAGTGGAGTGGAGGAGGGATGCAGAGAGTGGATGGGACTGGAGGAGAGATGTTGAGACGGGACTGGACTGGAGGAGGTATGCTGAGAGTGGAGTGGAGGAGGGATGCTGAGAGGGGACTGGACTGGAGGAGGAATGCTGAGAGCGGATGGGAGTGGAGGAGGGATGCTGAGAGGGGACTGGAGGAGAGATGTTGAGACGGGACTGGACAGGAGGAGGGATGCTGAGAATGGACTGGAGTGCAGGAGGGATGCTGAGTGGGGAGTGGAGGGGAGGAGGGATGTTGAGAGGGGAGTGGAGGAGGGATGCTGAGAGTGGAGTGGAGTTGTGGAGTGATGCTGAGAGGGGAGTGGAGTGGAGGAGGGATGCTGAGAGTGGAGTGGAGTGGAGGAGGGATGCTGAGAGGGGAGTGGAGTGGAGGAGTGATGCTGAGAGCGGACTGGACTGGAGGATGGATGCTGAGAGGGGAGTGGAGGGGAGGAGGGATCTTGAGAGGGGAGTGGAGTGGAGGAGGGATGCTGAGAGGAGAGTGGAGTGGAGGAGGGATGCTGAGAGCGGACTGGACTGGAGGAGGGATGCTGAGAGGGGAGTGGAGGGGAGGAGGGATGTTGAGAGGGGAGTGGAGGAGTGATGCTGAGAGGGGAGTGGAGTGGAGGACGGATGTTGAGGCGGGACTGGACTGGAGGAGGGATGCTGAGAGGGGAGTGGAGTGGAGGAGGTATGCTGAGAGGGGACTGGAGTGGAGGACGTATGCTGAGAGGGGAGTGGACGAGGGATGCTGAGAGGGGAGTGGAGTGGAGGAGGGATGTTGAGACGGGACTGGACTGGAGGAGGGATTCTGAGAGGTGAGAGGACTGGAGTGGAGGAGGGATGCTGAGAGGGGAGTGGAGGGGGGAGGGATGCTGAGAGGGGAGTCGATTGGAGGAGGGATGTTGAGACGGGACTGGACTGGAGGAGGGATGCTGAGAGGGGACTGCAGGGGAGGGGATGCTGAGAAGGGACTGGAGTGGAGGAGGGATGTTGAGACGGGACTGGTGTGCAGGAGGGATGCTGAGAGGGGAGTGGAGTGGAGGAGGGATGCTGAGAGTGGATGGGACTGGAGGAGAGATGTTGAGACGGGACTGGACTGGAGGAGGTATGCTGAGAGTGGAGTGGAGGAGGGATGCTGAGAGGGGACTGGACTGGAGGAGGAATGCTGAGAGCGGATGGGAGTGGAGGAGGGATGCTGAGAGGGGACTGGAGGAGAGATGTTGAGACGGGACTGGACAGGAGGAGGGATGCTGAGAATGGACTGGAGTGCAGGAGGGATGCTGAGTGGGGAGTGGAGGGGAGGAGGGATGTTGAGAGGGGAGTGGAGGAGGGATGCTGAGAGTGGAGTGGAGTTGTGGAGTGATGCTGAGAGGGGAGTGGAGTGGAGGAGGGATGCTGAGAGTGGAGTGGAGTGGAGGAGGGATGCTGAGAGGGGAGTGGAGTGGAGGAGTGATGCTGAGAGCGGACTGGACTGGAGGATGGATGCTGAGAGGGGAGTGGAGGGGAGGAGGGATCTTGAGAGGGGAGTGGAGTGGAGGAGGGATGCTGAGAGGAGAGTGGAGTGGAGGAGGGATGCTGAGAGCGGACTGGACTGGAGGAGGGATGCTGAGAGGGGAGTGGAGGGGAGGAGGGATGTTGAGAGGGGAGTGGAGGAGTGATGCTGAGAAGGGAGTGGAGTGGAGGACGGATGTTGAGGCGGGACTGGACTGGAGGAGGGATGCTGAGAGGGGAGTGGAGTGGAGGAGGTATGCTGAGAGGGGACTGGAGTGGAGGACGTATGCTGAGAGGGGAGTGGACGAGGGATGCTGAGAGGGGAGTGGAGTGGAGGAGGGATGTTGAGACGGGACTGGACTGGAGGAGGGATTCTGAGAGGTGAGAGGACTGGAGTGGAGGAGGGATGCTGAGAGGGGAGTGGAGGGGGGAGGGATGCTGAGAGGGGAGTGGATTGGAGGAGGGATGTTGAGACGGGACTGGACTGGAGGAGGGATGCTGAGAGGGGACTGCAGGGGAGGGGATGCTGAGAAGGGACTGGAGTGGAGGAGGGATGTTGAGACGGGACTGGTGTGCAGGAGGGATGCTGAGAGGGGAGTGGAGGAGAGATGTTGAGACAGGACTGGACAGGAGGAGGGATGCTGAGAGTGGAGTGGAGGGGAGGAGGGATGCTGAGAGGGGACTGGAGTGGAGGAGGGATGCTTAGTGGGGACTGGAGTGGAGGAGGGATGTTGAGACGAGACTGGAGTGCAGGAGGGATGCTGAGTGGGGAGTGGAGGGGAGGAGGGATGTTGAGAGGGGAGTGGAGGAGGGATGCTGAGAGTGGAGTGGAGGAGTGATGCTGATAGCGGACGACTGGAGGATGGATGCTGAGAGGGGAGTGGAGTGGAGGGATGCTGAGAGGGGAGTGGAGTGGAGGAGGAATGCTGAGAGCGGACTGGACTGGAGGAGGGATGCTGAGAGGGGAGTGGAGGGGAGGAGGGATGTTGAGAGGGGAGTGGAGGAGGGATGCTGAGAAGCGTGTGGAGTGGTGGAGTGATGCTGAGAGGGGAGTGGAGTGGAGGAGGGATGCTGAGAGGGGAGTGGAGTGGAGGAGGGATGTTGAGATGGGATTGGACTGGAGGAGGGATACTGAGAAGGGAGTGGAGAGGAGGAGGAATGCAGAGAGGGGACTGGATTGGAGGAGAGATGTTGAGACGGGACTGGACAGGAGGAGGGATGCTGAGATTGGAGTGGAGTGGAGGAGGGATGCTGAGAGGGGACTGGAGTGGAGGAGGGATGCTGAGTGGTGACGAGTGGAGGAGGGATGTTGAGACGCGACTGGAGTGCAGGAGGGATACTGAGTGGGGAGTGGAGGGGAGGAGGGATTTTGAGAGTGGAGTGGAGTGGTGGAGTGATGCTGAGAGGGGAGTGGAGTGGAGGAGGGATGCTGAGAGTGTAGTGGAGTGGAGGAGGGATGCTGAGAGGGGAGTGGAGTGGAGGAGTGATGCTGAGAGCGGACTGGACTGGAGGATGGATGCTGAGAGGGGAGTGGAGGGGAGGAGGGATCTTGAGAGGGGAGTGGAGTGGAGGAGGGATTCTGAGAGTGGAGTGGAGTGGAGGAGGGATGCTGAGAGCGGACTGGACTGGAGGAGGGATGCTGAGAGTGGAGTGGAGGAGGGATGCTGAGAGGGGAGTGGAGTGCAGGAGGGATGTAGAGGCGGGACTGAACTGGAGGAGGGATGCTGAGAGGGGAGTTGAGTGGAGGAGGGATGCTGAGAGGGGACTGGAGTGGACGACGTATGCTGAGAGGGGAGTGGACGAGGGATGCTGAGAGGGGAGTGGAGTGGAGGAGGGATGTTGAGACGGGACTGGACTGGAGGAGGGATTCTGAGAGGTGAGTGGAGTGGAGGAGTGATGCTGAGAGAGGACTGGAGTGGAGGAGGGATGCTGAGAGGGGTGTGGAGGGGGTGAGGGATGCTGAGAGGGGAGTGGTTTGGAGGAGGCATGTTGAGGCGGGACTGGACTGGAGGAGCGATGCTGAGAGGGGACGAGTGGAGGAGAGATGTTGAGAGGGGAGTGGAGGAGGGACTATGAGAGGGTAATGGAGTGGAGGAGGGATGTTGAGACGGGACTGGACTGGAGGAGGGATTCTGAGAGGGGAGTGGAGGGGAGGGGATGCTGAGAGGGGACTGGAGTGGAGGAGGGATGTTGAGACAGGACTGGAGTGCAGGAGGGATGCTGAGAGGGGAGTGGAGGAGAGATGTTGAGACAGTACTGGACAGGAGGAGGGATGCTGAGAGTGGAGTGGAGGGGAGGAGGGATGCAGAGAGGGGACTTGAGTGGAGGAGGGATGCTGAGAGGGGACTGGAGTGGAGGACGTATGCTGAGAGGGGAGTGGACGAGGGATGCTGAGAGGGGAGTGGAGTGGAGGAGGGATGTTGAGACGGGACTGGACTGGAGGAGGGATTCTGAGAGGTGAGAGGACTGGAGTGGAGGAGGGATGCTGAGAGGGGAGTGGAGGGGGGAGGGATGCTGAGAGGGGAGTGGATTGGAGGAGGGATGTTGAGACGGGACTGGACTGGAGGAGGGATGCTGAGAGGGGACTGCAGGGGAGGGGATGCTGAGAAGGGACTGGAGTGGAGGAGGGATGTTGAGACGGGACTGGTGTGCAGGAGGGATGCTGAGAGGGGAGTGGAGGAGAGATGTTGAGACAGGACTGGACAGGAGGAGGGATGCTGAGAGTGGAGTGGAGGGGAGGAGGGATGCTGAGAGGGGACTGGAGTGGAGGAGGGATGCTTAGTGGGGACTGGAGTGGAGGAGGGATGTTGAGACGAGACTGGAGTGCAGGAGGGATGCTGAGTGGGGAGTGGAGGGGAGGAGGGATGTTGAGAGGGGAGTGGAGGAGGGATGCTGAGAGTGGAGTGGAGGAGTGATGCTGATAGCGGACGACTGGAGGATGGATGCTGAGAGGGGAGTGGAGTGGAGGGATGCTGAGAGGGGACTTGAGTGGAGGAGGGATGCTGAGAGGGGACTGGAGTGGAGGAGGGATGCTGAGAGGGGATTGGACTGGAGGAGGGATGCTGAGAGGGGAGTGGAGTGGAGGAGGGATTCTGAGAGTGGAGTGGAGTGGAGGAGGGATGTTGAGATGGGATTGGACTGGAGGAGGGATACTGAGAGGGGAGTGGAGTGGAGTAGGAATGCTGAGAGGGGACTGGAGTGGAGCAGAGATGTTGAGACGGGACTGGACTGAAGGAGGGATGCTGAGAGGGGACGAGTGGAGGAGAGATGTTGAGAGGGGAGTGGAGTAGGGACTATGAGAGGGTACCGGAGTGGAGGAGGGATGTTGTGATGGGACTGGACTGGAGGATGGATGCTGAGAGGGGAGTGGAGTGGAGGAGGGATGCTGAGAGTGGACGGGAGTGGAGGAGGGATGCTGAGAGGGGAGTGGAGGGGAGGAGGGATGCTGAGTGCGGAGTGGAGTGCAGGAGGGCTGTTGAGACGGGTCTGGACTGAAGGAGGGATGCTGAGAGGGGAGTGGAGTGGAGGAGAGATGTTGAGACGGGACTGGACTGCAGGAGGTATGCTGAGAGTGGAGTGGAGGAGCGATGCTGAGAGGGGACTGGACTGGAGGAGGGATGCTGAGAGGGGACGAGTGGAGGAGAGATGTTGAGACGGGACTGGACTGGAGGAGGGATGCTGAGAGGGGAGTGGAGTGGAGGAGGGTTGCTGAGAGGGGATTGGAGTGGAGCAGAGATGTTGAGATGGGACTGGACTGGAGGAGGTATGCTGAAGTGGACTGGAGGAGGGATGCTGAGAGGGGACTGGACTGGAGGAGGAATGCTGAGAGGGGATGGGAGTGGAGGAGGGATGCTGAGAGGGGAGTGGAAGGGAGGAGGGAAGCTGAGAGGGGAGTGGACTTGAGGAGGGATGTTGAGACGGGACTCGACTGGAGGAGGGATGCTGACAGGGGAGTGGAGTGGAGGAGGGATGCTCAGAGTGGACTGGAGTGGAGGAGGGATGCTGAGAGGGGAGTTGAGCGGAGGAGGGATGCTAAGAGTGGAGTGGAGTGGAGGAGGGATGCTGAGAGGGGAGTGGAGTGGAGGAGGGATGCTGAGAGGGGACTGGAGTGGAGGTGGATGCTGAGAGGGGAGTGGAGTGGAGGAGGGATGCTGAGAGGGGATGGGACTGGAGGAGAGATGTTGAGACGGGACTGGACTGGAGGAGGTATGCTGAAAGTGGAGTGGAGGAGGGATGCTGAGAGGGGACTGGACTGGAGCAGGAATGCTGAGAGGGGATGGGAGTGGAGGAGGGATGCTGAGAGTGGAGTGGAGGAGGGATGCTGTGAGGGGAGTGGAGGGGAGGAGGGATGTTGAGAGGGGACTGGAGTGGAGGGGGGATGCTGAGAGGGGACGAGTGGAGGAGAGATGTTGAGACGGGACTGGACTGGAGGAGGGATTCTGAGAGGGGAGTGGAGTGGAGGAGGGATGCTGAGAGGGCAGTGGAGTGGAGGAGGGATTTTGAGACGGGACTGGACTGGAGGAGGGATGCTGAGAGGGGAGTGGAGTGGAGGAGGGATGTTGAGATGGGACTGGACTGGAGGAGGGATGCTGAGAGGCGACTGGACTGGAGGAGGAATGCTGAGAGCGGATGGGAGTGGAGGAGGGATGCTGAGAGGGGACTGGAGGAGAGATGTTGAGACGGGACTGGACAGGAGGAGGGATGCTGAGATTGGATTGGAGGGGAGGAGGGATGCTGAGAGGGGAGTGGAGGGGAGGAGGGATGTTGAGAGGGGAGTGGAGGAGGGATGCTGAGAGGGGAGTGGAGTGGAGGAGGGATGTTGAGGCGGGACTGGACTGGAGGAGGGATGCTGAGAGGGGAGTGGAGTGGAGGAGGTATGCTGAGAGGGGACTGGAGTGGAGGACGTATGCTGAGAGGGGAGTGGACGAGGGATGCTGAGAGGGGAGTGGAGTGGAGGAGGGATGTTGAGACGGGACTGGACTGGAGGAGGGATTCTGAGAGGTGAGAGGACTGGAGTGGAGGAGGGATGCTGAGAGGGGAGTGGAGGGGGGAGGGATGCTGAGAGGGGAGTGGATTGGAGGAGGGATGTTGAGACGGGACTGGACTGGAGGAGGGATGCTGAGAGGGGACTGCAGGGGAGGGGATGCTGAGAAGGGACTGGAGTGGAGGAGGGATGTTGAGACGGGACTGGTGTGCAGGAGGGATGCTGAGAGGGGAGTGGAGGAGAGATGTTGAGACAGGACTGGACAGGAGGAGGGATGCTGAGAGTGGAGTGGAGGGGAGGAGGGATGCTGAGAGGGGACTGGAGTGGAGGAGGGATGCTTAGTGGGGACTGGAGTGGAGGAGGGATGTTGAGACGAGACTGGAGTGCAGTAGGGATGCTGAGTGGGGAGTGGAGGGGAGGAGGGATGTTGAGAGGGGAGTGGAGGAGGGATGCTGAGAGTGGAGTGGAGGAGTGATGCTGATAGCGGACGACTGGAGGATAGATGCTGAGAGGGGAGTGGAGTGGAGGGATGCTGAGAGGGGAGTGGAGTGGAGGAGGAATGCTGAGAGCGGACTGGACTGGAGGAGGGATGCTGAGAGGGGAGTGGAGGGGAGGAGGGATGTTGAGAGGGGAGTGGAGGAGGGATGCTGAGAGGCGTGTGGAGTGGTGGAGTGATGCTGAGAGGGGAGTGGAGTGGAGGAGGGATGCTGAGAGGGGAGTGGAGTGGAGGAGGGATGTTGAGATGGGATTGGACTGGAGGAGGGATACTGAGAAGGGAGTGGAGAGGAGGAGGAATGCAGAGAGGGGACTGGATTGGAGGAGAGATGTTGAGACGGGACTGGACAGGAGGAGGGATGCTGAGATTGGAGTGGAGTGGAGGAGGGATGCTGAGAGGGGACTGGAGTGGAGGAGGGATGCTGAGTGGTGACGAGTGGAGGAGGGATGTTGAGACGCGACTGGAGTGCAGGAGGGATGCTGAGTGGGGAGTGGAGGGGAGGAGGGATGTTGAGAGTGGAGTGGAGTGGTGGAGTGATGCTGAGAGGGGAGTGGAGTGGAGGAGGGATGCTGAGAGGGGAGTGGAGTGGAGGAGTGATGCTGAGAGCGGACTGGACTGGAGGATGGATGCTGAGAGGGGAGTGGAGGGGAGGAGGGATCTTGAGAGGGGAGTGGAGTGGAGGAGGGATTCTGAGAGTGGAGTGGAGTGGAGGAGGGATGCTGAGAGCGGACTGGACTGGAGGAGGGATGCTGAGAGTGGAGTGGAGGAGGGATGCTGAGAGGGGAGTGGAGTGCAGGAGGGATGTTGAGGCGGGACTGAACTGGAGGAGGGATGCTGAGAGGGGAGTTGAGTGGAGGAGGGATGCTGAGAGGGGACTGGAGTGGACGACGTATGCTGAGAGGGGAGTGGACGAGGGATGCTGAGAGGGGAGTGGAGTGGAGGAGGGATGTTGAGACGGGACTGGACTGGAGGAGGTATTCTGAGAGGTGAGTGGAGTGGAGGAGTGATGCTGAGAGAGGACTGGAGTGGAGGAGGGATGCTGAGAGGGGTGTGGAGGGGGTGAGGGATGCTGAGAGGGGAGTGGTTTGGAGGAGGCATGTTGAGGCGGGACTGGACTGGAGGAGCGATGCTGAGAGGGGACGAGTGGAGGTGAGATGTTGAGAGGGGAGTGGAGGAGGGACTATGAGAGGGTAATGGAGTGGAGGAGGGATGTTGAGACGGGACTGGACTGGAGGAGGGATTCTGAGAGGGGAGTGGAGGGGAGGGGATGCTGAGAGGGGACTGGAGTGGAGGAGGGATGTTGAGACAGGACTGGAGTGCAGGAGGGATGCTGAGAGGGGAGTGGAGGAGAGATGTTGAGACAGTACTGGACAGGAGGAGGGATGCTGAGAGTGGAGTGGAGGGGAGGAGGGATGCTGAGAGGGGACTTGAGTGGAGGAGGGATGCTGAGAGGGGATTGGACTGGAGGAGGGATGCTGAGAGGGGAGTGGAGTGGAGGAGGGATTCTGAGAGTGGAGTGGAGTGGAGGAGGGATGTTGAGATGGGATTGGACTGGAGGAGGGATACTGAGAGGGGAGTGGAGTGGAGTAGGAATGCTGAGAGGGGACTGGAGTGGAGCAGAGATGTTGAGACGGGACTGGACTGAAGGAGGGATGCTGAGAGGGGACGAGTGGAGGAGAGATGTTGAGAGGGGAGTGGAGTAGGGACTATGAGAGGGTACCGGAGTGGAGGAGGGATGTTGTGATGGGACTGGACTGGAGGATGGATGCTGAGAGGGGAGTGGAGTGGAGGAGGGATGCTGAGAGTGGACGGGAGTGGAGGAGGGATGCTGAGAGGGGAGTGGAGGGGAGGAGGGATGCTGAGTGCGGAGTGGAGTGCAGGAGGGCTGTTGAGACGGGTCTGGACTGAAGGAGGGATGCTGAGAGGGGAGTGGAGTGGAGGAGAGATGTTGAGACGGGACTGGACTGCAGGAGGTATGCTGAGAGTGCAGTGGAGGAGCGATGCTGAGAGGGGACTGGACTGGAGGAGGGATGCTGAGAGGGGACGAGTGGAGGAGAGATGTTGAGACGGGACTGGACTGGAGGAGGGATGCTGAGAGGGGAGTGGAGTGGAGGAGGGTTGCTGAGAGGGGATTGGAGTGGAGCAGAGATGTTGAGATGGGACTGGACTGGAGGAGGTATGCTGAAGTGGACTGGAGGAGGGATGCTGAGAGGGGACTGGACTGGAGGAGGAATGCTGAGAGGGGACTGGACTGGAGGAGGAATGCTGAGAGGGGATGGGAGTGGAGGAGGGATGCTGAGAGGGGAGTGGAAGGGAGGAGGGAAGCTGAGAGGGGAGTGGACTTGAGGAGGGAGGTTGAGACGGGACTCGACTGGAGGAGGGATGCTCAGAGTGGACTGGAGTGGAGGAGGGATGCTGAGAGGGGAGTTGAGCGGAGGAGGGATGCTAAGAGTGGAGTGGAGTGGAGGAGGGATGCTGAGAGGGGAGTGGAGTGGAGGAGGGATGCTGAGAGGGGACTGGAGTGGAGGTGGATGCTGAGAGGGGAGTGGAGTGGAGGAGGGATGCTGAGAGGGGATGGGACTGGAGGAGAGATGTTGAGACGGGACTGGACTGGAGGAGGTATGCTGAAAGTGGAGTGGAGGAGGGATGCTGAGAGGGGACTGGACTGGAGCAGGAATGCTGAGAGGGGATGGGAGTGGAGGAGGGATGCTGAGAGTGGAGTGGAGGAGGGATGCTGTGAGGGGAGTGGAGGGGAGGAGGGATGTTGAGAGGGGACTGGAGTGGAGGGGGGATGCTGAGAGGGGACGAGTGGAGGAGAGATGTTGAGACGGGACTGGACTGGAGGAGGGATTCTGAGAGGGGAGTGGAGTGGAGGAGGGATGCTGAGAGGGCAGTGGAGTGGAGGAGGGATTTTGAGACGGGACTGGACTGGAGGAGGGATGCTGAGAGGGGAGTGGAGTGGAGGAGGGATGTTGAGATGGGACTGGACTGGAGGAGGGATGCTGAGAGGCGACTGGACTGGAGGAGGAATGCTGAGAGCGGATGGGAGTGGAGGAGGGATGCTGAGAGGGGACTGGAGGAGAGATGTTGAGACGGGACTGGACAGGAGGAGGGATGCTGAGATTGGATTGGAGGGGAGGAGGGATGCTGAGAGGGGACTGGAGTGGAGGAGGGATGCTGAGTGGGGACTGGAGTGGAGGAGGGATGTTGAGACGGTACTGGAGTGCAGGAGGGATGCTCAGTGGGGAGTGGAGGTGAGGAGGGATGT
Source organism: Hemitrygon akajei (assembly GCF_048418815.1). Taxonomy (NCBI): domain Eukaryota; kingdom Metazoa; phylum Chordata; class Chondrichthyes; order Myliobatiformes; family Dasyatidae; genus Hemitrygon; species Hemitrygon akajei. The sequence goes on along the minus strand of NW_027331976.1, from coordinate 1,956,141 downwards.
TGAGAGGGGAGTGGAGGAGGGATGCTGAGAGGGGAGTGGAGTGGTGGAGTGATGCTGAGAGGGGAGTGGAGTGGAGGAGGGATGCTGAGAGGGGAGTGGAGTGGAGGAGGGATTCTGAGAGTGGATGGGACTGGAGGAGAGTTGTTGAGAGGGGAGTGGAGTGGAGGAGTTATGCTGAGAGGGGACTGGAGTGGAGGAGGGATGCTGAGAGGGGACTGGACTGGAGGAGGAATGCTGAGAGCGGATGGGAGTGGAGGAGGGATGCTGAGAGGGGACTGGAGGAGAGATGTTGAGACGGGACTGTACAGGAGCAGGGATGCTGAGATTGGAGTGGAGGGGAGGAGGGATGCTGAGAGGGTCTGGAGTGGAGGAGGAATGCTGAGTGGGGATGGGAGTGGAGGAGGGATGCTGAGAGGGGACTGGAGGAGAGATGTTGAGACGGGACTGGACAGGTGGAGGGATGCTGAGATTGGATTGGAGGGGAGGAGGGATGCTGAGAGGGGACTGGAGTGGAGGAGGGATGCTGAGTGGGGACTGGAGTGGAGGAGGGATGTTGAGACGGGACTGGAGTGCAGGAGGGATGCTGAGTGGGGAGTGGAGGTGAGGAGGGATGTTGAGAGGGGAGTGGAGGAGGGATGCTGAGAGGGGAGTGGAGTGGTGGAGTGATGCTGAGAGGGGAGTGGAGTGGAGGAGGGATGCTGAGAGAGGAGTGGAGTGGAGGAGGGATGCTGAGAGTGGATGGGACTGGAGGAGAGATGTTGAGACGGGACTGGACTGGAGGAGGTATGCTGAGAGTGGAGTGGAGGAGGGATGCTGAGAGGGGACTGGACTGGAGGAGGAATGCTGAGAGCGGATGGGAGTGGAGGAGGGATGCTGAGAGGGGACTGGAGGAGAGATGTTGAGACGGGACTGGACAGGAGGAGGGATGCTGAGAATGGACTGGAGTGCAGGAGGGATGCTGAGTGGGGAGTGGAGGGGAGGAGGGATGTTGAGAGGGGAGTGGAGGAGGGATGCTGAGAGTGGAGTGGAGTGGTGGAGTGATGCTGAGAGGGGAGTGGAGTGGAGGAGGGATGCTGAGAGTGGAGTGGAGTGGAGGAGGGATGCTGAGAGGGGAGTGGAGTGGAGGAGTGATGCTGAGAGCGGACTGGACTGGAGGATGGATGCTGAGAGGGGAGTGGAGGGGAGGAGGGATCTTGAGAGGGGAGTGGAGTGGAGGAGGGATGCTGAGAGGAGAGTGGAGTGGAGGAGGGATGCTGAGAGCGGACTGGACTGGAGGAGGGATGCTGAGAGGGGAGTGGAGGGGAGGAGGGATGTTGAGAGGGGAGTGGAGGAGGGATGCTGAGATGGGAGTGGAGTGGAGGAGGGATGTTGAGGCGGGACTGGACTGGAGGAGGGATGCTGAGAGGGGAGTGGAGTGGAGGAGGTATGCTGAGAGGGGACTGGAGTGGAGGACGTATGCTGAGAGGGGAGTGGACGAGGGATGCTGAGAGGGGAGTGGAGTGGAGGAGGGATGTTGAGACGGGACTGGACTGGAGGAGGGATTCTGAGAGGTGAGAGGACTGGAGTGGAGGAGGGATGCTGAGAGGGGAGTGGAGGGGGGAGGGATGCTGAGAGGGGAGTGGATTGGAGGAGGGATGTTGAGACGGGACTGGACTGGAGGAGGGATGCTGAGAGGGGACTGCAGGGGAGGGGATGCTGAGAAGGGACTGGAGTGGAGGAGGGATGTTGAGACGGGACTGGTGTGCAGGAGGGATGCTGAGAGGGGAGTGGAGGAGAGATGTTGAGACAGGACTGGACAGGAGGAGGGATGCTGAGAGTGGAGTGGAGGGGAGGAGGGATGCTGAGAGGGGACTGGAGTGGAGGAGGGATGCTTAGTGGGGACTGGAGTGGAGGAGGGATGTTGAGACGAGACTGGAGTGCAGGAGGGATGCTGAGTGGGGAGTGGAGGGGAGGAGGGATGTTGAGAGGGGAGTGGAGGAGGGATGCTGAGAGTGGAGTGGAGGAGTGATGCTGAGAGCGGACGACTGGAGGATGGATGCTGAGAGGGGAGTGGAGTGGAGCGATGCTGAGAGGGGAGTGGAGTGGAGGAGGAATGCTGAGAGCGGACTGGACTGGAGGAGGGATGCTGAGAGGGGAGTGGAGGGGAGGAGGGATGTTGAGAGGGGAGTGGAGGAGGGATGCTGAGAGGCGTGTGGAGTGGTGGAGTGATGCTGAGAGGGGAGTGGAGTGGAGGAGGGATGCTGAGAGGGGAGTGGAGTGGAGGAGGGATGTTGAGATGGGATTGGACTGGAGGAGGGATACTGAGAAGGGAGTGGAGAGGAGGAGGAATGCAGAGAGGGGACTGGATTGGAGGAGAGATGTTGAGACGGGACTGGACAGGAGGAGGGATGCTGAGATTGGAGTGGAGTGGAGGAGGGATGCTGAGAGGGGACTGGAGTGGAGGAGGGATGCTGAGTGGTGACGAGTGGAGGAGGGATGTTGAGACGCGACTGGAGTGCAGGAGGGATGCTGAGTGGGGAGTGGAGGGGAGGAGGGATGTTGAGAGTGGAGTGGAGTGGTGGAGTGATGCTGAGAGGGGAGTGGAGTGGAGGAGGGATGCTGAGAGTGTAGTGGAGTGGAGGAGGGATGCTGAGAGGGGAGTGGAGTGGAGGAGTGATGCTGAGAGCGGACTGGACTGGAGGATGGATGCTGAGAGGGGAGTGGAGGGGAGGAGGGATCTTGAGAGGGGAGTGGAGTGGAGGAGGGATTCTGAGAGTGGAGTGGAGTGGAGGAGGGATGCTGAGAGCGGACTGGACTGGAGGAGGGATGCTGAGAGTGGAGTGGAGGAGGGATGCTGAGAGGGGAGTGGAGTGCAGGAGGGATGTTGAGGCGGGACTGAACTGGAGGAGGGATGCTGAGAGGGGAGTTGAGTGGAGGAGGGATGCTGAGAGGGGACTGGAGTGGACGACGTATGCTGAGAGGGGAGTGGACGAGGGATGCTGAGAGGGGAGTGGAGTGGAGGAGGGATGTTGAGACGGGACTGGACTGGAGGAGGGATTCTGAGAGGTGAGTGGAGTGGAGGAGTGATGCTGAGAGAGGACTGGAGTGGAGGAGGGATGCTGAGAGGGGTGTGGAGGGGGTGAGGGATGCTGAGAGGGGAGTGGATTGGAGGAGGGATGTTGAGACGGGACTGGACTGGTGGAGGGATGCTGAGAGGTGAGTGGAGTGGAGTAGGGATGCTGAGAGGGGACTGCAGTGGAGGAGGGTTGCTGAGAGGGGACTGGAGTGGAGGATGGATGCTGAGAGGGGAGTGGAGGGGATGAGGGATGCTGAGAGTGGAGTGGTTTGGAGGAGAGATGTTGAGACGGGACTGGACTGAAGGAGGGATGCTGAGAGGGGACTGGAGTGGAGGGGGATGCTGAGAGGGGAGTGGAGTGGAGGAGGGATGTTGAGACGGGACTGGACTGGAGGAGGGATGCTGAGAGTGGATTGGACTGGAGGAGGGATGCTGAGAGGGGAGTGGAGTGGAGGAGGAATGCTGTGAGGGGACTGGTGTGCGGAGAGATGCTGAGAGTGGACAGGAGTGGAGGAGGTATTCTGAGAGGGGAGTGGAGTGGAGCAGGGATGCTGAGAGGGGAGTGGAGGAGGGATGCTGAGAGGGGAGTGGTTTGGAGGAGGCATGTTGAGGCGGGACTGGACTGGAGGAGCGATGCTGAGAGGGGACGAGTGGAGGAGAGATGTTGAGAGGGGAGTGGAGGAGGGACTATGAGAGGGTAATGGAGTGGAGGAGGGATGTTGAGACGGGACTGGACTGGAGGAGGGATTCTGAGAGGGGAGTGGAGGGGAGGGGATGCTGAGAGGGGACTGGAGTGGAGGAGGGATGTTGAGACAGGACTGGAGTGCAGGAGGGATGCTGAGAGGGGAGTGGAGGAGAGATGTTGAGACAGTACTGGACAGGAGGAGGGATGCTGAGAGTGGAGTGGAGGGGAGGAGGGATGCTGAGAGGGGACTTGAGTGGAGGAGGGATGCTGAGAGGGGATTGGACTGGAGGAGGGATGCTGAGAGGGGAGTGGAGTGGAGGAGGGATTCTGAGAGTGGAGTGGAGTGGAGGAGGGATGTTGAGATGGGATTGGACTGGAGGAGGGATACTGAGAGGGGAGTGGAGTGGAGTAGGAATGCTGAGAGGGGACTGGAGTGGAGCAGAGATGTTGAGACGGGACTGGACTGAAGGAGGGATGCTGAGAGGGGACGAGTGGAGGAGAGATGTTGAGAGGGGAGTGGAGTAGGGACTATGAGAGGGTACCGGAGTGGAGGAGGGATGTTGTGATGGGACTGGACTGGAGGATGGATGCTGAGAGGGGAGTGGAGTGGAGGAGGGATGCTGAGAGTGGACGGGAGTGGAGGAGGGATGCTGAGAGGGGAGTGGAGGGGAGGAGGGATGCTGAGTGCGGAGTGGAGTGCAGGAGGGCTGTTGAGACGGGTCTGGACTGAAGGAGGGATGCTGAGAGGGGAGTGGAGTGGAGGAGAGATGTTGAGACGGGACTGGACTGCAGGAGGTATGCTGAGAGTGGAGTGGAGGAGCGATGCTGAGAGGGGTCTGGACTGGAGGAGGGATGCTGAGAGGGGACGAGTGGAGGAGAGATGTTGAGACGGGACTGGACTGGAGGAGGGATGCTGAGAGGGGAGTGGAGTGGAGGAGGGTTGCTGAGAGGGGATTGGAGTGGAGCAGAGATGTTGAGATGGGACTGGACTGGAGGAGGTATGCTGAAGTGGACTGGAGGAGGGATGCTGAGAGGGGACTGGACTGGAGGAGGAATGCTGAGAGGGGATGGGAGTGGAGGAGGGATGCTGAGAGGGGAGTGGAAGGGAGGAGGGAAGCTGAGAGGGGAGTGCACTTGAGGAGGGATGTTGAGACGGGACTCGACTGGAGGAGGGATGCTGACAGGGGAGTGGAGTGGAGGAGGGATGCTCAGAGTGGACTGGAGTGGAGGAGGGATGCTGAGAGGGGAGTTGAGCGGAGGAGGGATGCTAAGAGTGGAGTGGAGTGGAGGAGGGATGCTGAGAGGGGAGTGGAGTGGAGGAGGGATGCTGAGAGGGGACTGGAGTGGAGGTGGATGCTGAGAGGGGAGTGGAGTGGAGGAGGGATGCTGAGAGGGGATGGGACTGGAGGAGAGATGTTGAGACGGGACTGGACTGGAGGAGGTATGCTGAAAGTGGAGTGGAGGAGGGATGCTGAGAGGGGACTGGACTGGAGCAGGAATGCTGAGAGGGGATGGGAGTGGAGGAGGGATGCTGAGAGTGGAGTGGAGGAGGGATGCTGTGAGGGGAGTGGAGGGGAGGAGGGATGTTGAGAGGGGACTGGAGTGGAGGGGGGATGCTGAGAGGGGACGAGTGGAGGAGAGATGTTGAGACGGGACTGGACTGGAGGAGGGATTCTGAGAGGGGAGTGGAGTGGAGGAGGGATGCTGAGAGGGCAGTGGAGTGGAGGAGGGATTTTGAGACGGGACTGGACTGGAGGAGGGATGCTGAGAGGGGAGTGGAGTGGAGGAGGGATGTTGAGATGGGACTGGACTGGAGGAGGGATGCTGAGAGGCGACTGGACTGGAGGAGGAATGCTGAGAGCGGATGGGAGTGGAGGAGGGATGCTGAGAGGGGACTGGAGGAGAGATGTTGAGACGGGACTGGACAGGAGGAGGGATGCTGAGATTGGATTGGAGGGGAGGAGGGATGCTGAGAGGGGACTGGAGTGGAGGAGGGATGCTGAGTGGGGACTGGAGTGGAGGAGGGATGTTGAGACGGGACTGGAGTGCAGGAGGGATGCTGAGTGGGGAGTGGAGGTGAGGAGGGATGTTGAGAGGGGAGTGGAGGAGGGATGCTGAGAGGGGAGTGGAGTGGTGGAGTGATGCTGAGAGGGGAGTGGAGTGGAGGAGGGATGCTGAGAGGGGAGTGGAGTGGAGGAGGGATTCTGAGAGTGGATGGGACTGGAGGAGAGTTGTTGAGAGGGGAGTGGAGTGGAGGAGTTATGCTGAGAGGGGACTGGAGTGGAGGAGGGATGCTGAGAGGGGACTGGACTGGAGGAGGAATGCTGAGAGCGGATGGGAGTGGAGGAGGGATGCTGAGAGGGGACTGGAGGAGAGATGTTGAGACGGGACTGGACAGGAGCAGGGATGCTGAGATTGGAGTGGAGGGGAGGAGGGATGCTGAGAGGGTCTGGAGTGGAGGAGGAATGCTGAGTGGGGATGGGAGTGGAGGAGGGATGCTGAGAGGGGACTGGAGGAGAGATGTTGAGACGGGACTGGACAGGTGGAGGGATGCTGAGATTGGATTGGAGGGGAGGAGGGATGCTGAGAGGGGACTGGAGTGGAGGAGGGATGCTGAGTGGGGACTGGAGTGGAGGAGGGATGTTGAGACGGGACTGGAGTGCAGGAGGGATGCTGAGTGGGGAGTGGAGGTGAGGAGGGATGTTGAGAGGGGAGTGGAGGAGGGATGCTGAGAGGGGAGTGGAGTGGTGGAGTGATGCTGAGAGGGGAGTGGAGTGGAGGAGGGATGCTGAGAGAGGAGTGGAGTGGAGGAGGGATGCTGAGAGTGGATGGGACTGGAGGAGAGATGTTGAGACGGGACTGGACTGGAGGAGGTATGCTGAGAGTGGAGTGGAGGAGGGATGCTGAGAGGGGACTGGACTGGAGGAGGAATGCTGAGAGCGGATGGGAGTGGAGGAGGGATGCTGAGAGGGGACTGGAGGAGAGATGTTGAGACGGGACTGGACAGGAGGAGGGATGCTGAGAATGGACTGGAGTGCAGGAGGGATGCTGAGTGGGGAGTGGAGGGGAGGAGGGATGTTGAGAGGGGAGTGGAGGAGGGATGCTGAGAGTGGAGTGGAGTGGTGGAGTGATGCTGAGAGGGGAGTGGAGTGGAGGAGGGATGCTGAGAGTGGAGTGGAGTGGAGGAGGGATGCTGAGAGGGGAGTGGAGTGGAGGAGTGATGCTGAGAGCGGACTGGACTGGAGGATGGATGCTGAGAGGGGAGTGGAGGGGAGGAGGGATCTTGAGAGGGGAGTGGAGTGGAGGAGGGATGCTGAGAGGAGAGTGGAGTGGAGGAGGGATGTTGAGAGGGGAGTGGAGGAGGGATGCTGAGATGGGAGTGGAGTGGAGGAGGGATGTTGAGGCGGGACTGGACTGGAGGAGGGATGCTGAGAGGGGAGTGGAGTGGAGGAGGTATGCTGAGAGGGGACTGGAGTGGAGGACGTATGCTGAGAGGGGAGTGGACGAGGGATGCTGAGAGGGGAGTGGAGTGGAGGAGGGATGTTGAGACGGGACTGGACTGGAGGAGGGATTCTGAGAGGTGAGAGGACTGGAGTGGAGGAGGGATGCTGAGAGGGGAGTGGAGGGGGGAGGGATGCTGAGAGGGGAGTGGATTGGAGGAGGGATGTTGAGACGGGACTGGACTGGAGGAGGGATGCTGAGAGGGGACTGCAGGGGAGGGGATGCTGAGAAGGGACTGGAGTGGAGGAGGGATGTTGAGACGGGACTGGTGTGCAGGAGGGATGCTGAGAGGGGAGTGGAGGAGAGATGTTGAGACAGGACTGGACAGGAGGAGGGATGCTGAGAGTGGAGTGGAGGGGAGGAGGGATGCTGAGAGGGGACTGGAGTGGAGGAGGGATGCTTAGTGGGGACTGGAGTGGAGGAGGGATGTTGAGACGAGACTGGAGTGCAGGAGGGATGCTGAGTGGGGAGTGGAGGGGAGGAGGGATGTTGAGAGGGGAGTGGAGGAGGGATGCTGAGAGTGGAGTGGAGGAGTGATGCTGAGAGCGGACGACTGGAGGATGGATGCTGAGAGGGGAGTGGAGTGGAGGGATGTTGAGAGGGGAGTGGAGTGGAGGAGGAATGCTGAGAGCGGACTGGACTGGAGGAGGGATGCTGAGAGGGGAGTGGAGGGGAGGAGGGATGTTGAGAGGGGAGTGGAGGAGGGATGCTGAGAGGCGTGTGGAGTGGTGGAGTGATGCTGAGAGGGGAGTGGAGTGGAGGAGGGATGCTGAGAGGGGAGTGGAGTGGAGGAGGGATGTTGAGATGGGATTGGACTGGAGGAGGGATACTGAGAAGGGAGTGGAGAGGAGGAGGAATGCAGAGAGGGGACTGGATTGGAGGAGAGATGTTGAGACGGGACTGGACAGGAGGAGGGATGCTGAGATTGGAGTGGAGTGGAGGAGGGATGCTGAGAGGGGACTGGAGTGGAGGAGGGATGCTGAGTGGTGACGAGTGGAGGAGGGATGTTGAGACGCGACTGGAGTGCAGGAGGGATGCTGAGTGGGGAGTGGAGGGGAGGAGGGATGTTGAGAGTGGAGTGGAGTGGTGGAGTGATGCTGAGAGGGGAGTGGAGTGGAGGAGGGATGCTGCGAGTGTAGTGGAGTGGAGGAGGGATGCTGAGAGGGGAGTGGAGTGCAGGAGTGATGCTGAGAGCGGACTGGACTGGAGGATGGATGCTGAGAGGGGAGTGGAGGGGAGGAGGGATCTTGAGAGGGGAGTGGAGTGGAGGAGGGATTCTGAGAGTGGAGTGGAGTGGAGGAGGGATGCTGAGAGCGGACTGGACTGGAGGAGGGATGCTGAGAGTGGAGTGGAGGAGGGATGCTGAGAGGGGAGTGGAGTGCAGGAGGGATGTTGAGGCGGGACTGAACTGGAGGAGGGATGCTGAGAGGGGAGTTGAGTGGAGGAGGGATGCTGAGAGGGGACTGGAGTGGACGACGTATGCTGAGAGGGGAGTGGACGAGGGATGCTGAGAGGGGAGTGGAGTGGAGGAGGGATGTTGAGACGGGACTGGACTGGAGGAGGGATTCTGAGAGGTGAGTGGAGTGGAGGAGTGATGCTGAGAGAGGACTGGAGTGGAGGAGGGATGCTGAGAGGGGTGTGGAGGGGGTGAGGGATGCTGAGAGGGGACTGCAGTGGAGGAGGGTTGCTGAGAGGGGACTGGAGTGGAGGATGGATGCTGAGAGGGGAGTGGAGTGGAGTAGGGATGCTGAGAGGGGACTGCAGTGGAGGAGGGTTGCTGAGAGGGGACTGGAGTGGAGGATGGATGCTGAGAGGGGAGTGGAGGGGATGAGGGATGCTGAGAGTGGAGTGGTTTGGAGGAGAGATGTTGAGACGGGACTGGACTGAAGGAGGGATGCTGAGAGGGGACTGGAGTGGAGGGGGATGCTGAGAGGGGAGTGGAGTGGAGGAGGGATGTTGAGACGGGACTGGACTGGAGGAGGGATGCTGAGAGTGGATTGGACTGGAGGAGGGATGCTGAGAGGGGAGTGGAGTGGAGGAGGAATGCTGTGAGGGGACTGGTGTGCGGAGAGATGCTGAGAGTGGACAGGAGTGGAGGAGGTATTCTGAGAGGGGAGTGGAGTGGAGCAGGGATGCTGAGAGGGGAGTGGAGGAGGGATGCTGAGAGGGGAGTGGTTTGGAGGAGGCATGTTGAGGCGGGACTGGACTGGAGGAGCGATGCTGAGAGGGGACGAGTGGAGGAGAGATGTTGAGAGGGGAGTGGAGGAGGGACTATGAGAGGGTAATGGAGTGGAGGAGGGATGTTGAGACGGGACTGGACTGGAGGAGGGATTCTGAGAGGGGAGTGGAGGGGAGGGGATGCTGAGAGGGGACTGGAGTGGAGGAGGGATGTTGAGACAGGACTGGAGTGCAGGAGGGATGCTGAGAGGGGAGTGGAGGAGAGATGTTGAGACAGTACTGGACAGGAGGAGGGATGCTGAGAGTGGAGTGGAGGGGAGGAGGGATGCTGAGAGGGGACTTGAGTGGAGGAGGGATGCTGAGAGGGGATTGGACTGGAGGAGGGATGCTGAGAGGGGAGTGGAGTGGAGGAGTGATTCTGAGAGTGGAGTGGAGTGGAGGAGGGATGTTGAGATGGGATTGGACTGGAGGAGGGATACTGAGAGGGGAGTGGAGTGGAGTAGGAATGCTGAGAGGGGACTGGAGTGGAGCAGAGATGTTGAGACGGGACTGGACTGAAGGAGGGATGCTGAGAGGGGACGAGTGGAGGAGAGATGTTGAGAGGGGAGTGGAGTAGGGACTATGAGAGGGTACCGGAGTGGAGGAGGGATGTTGTGATGGGACTGGACTGGAGGATGGATGCTGAGAGGGGAGTGGAGTGGAGGAGGGATGCTGAGAGTGGACGGGAGTGGAGGAGGGATGCTGAGAGGGGAGTGGAGGGGAGGAGGGATGCTGAGTGCGGAGTGGAGTGCAGGAGGGCTGTTGAGACGGGTCTGGACTGAAGGAGGGATGCTGAGAGGGGAGTGGAGTGGAGGAGAGATGTTGAGACGGGACTGGACTGCAGGAGGTATGCTGAGAGTGGAGTGGAGGAGCGATGCTGAGAGGGGACTGGACTGGAGGAGGGATGCTGAGAGCAGACGAGTGGAGGAGAGATGTTGAGACGGGACTGGACTGGAGGAGGGATGCTGAGAGGTGAGTGGAGTGGAGGAGGGTTGCTGAGAGGGGATTGGAGTGGAGCAGAGATGTTGAGATGGGACTGGACTGGAGGAGGTATGCTGAAGTGGAGTGGAGGAGGGATGCTGAGAGGGGACTGGACTGGAGGAGGAATGCTGAGAGGGGATGGGAGTGGAGGAGGGATGCTGAGAGGGGAGTGGAAGGGTGGAGGGAAGCTGAGAGGGGAGTGGACTTGAGGAGGGATGTTGAGACGGGACTCGACTGGAGGAGGGATGCTGACAGGGGAGTGGAGTGGAGGAGGGATGCTCAGAGTGGACTGGAGTGGAGGAGGGATGCTGAGAGGGGAGATGAGCGGAGGAGGGATGCTAAGAGGGGAGTGGAGTGGAGTGGAGGAGGGATGCTGAGAGGGGAGTGGAGTGGAGGAGGGATGTTGAGACGGGACTGGACTGGAGGAGGTATGCTGAAAGTGGAGTGGAGGAGGGATGCTGAGAGGGGACTGGACTGGAGGAGGAATGCTGAGAGGGGATGGGAGTGGAGGAGGGATGCTGAGAGTGGAGTGGAGGAGGGATGCTGTGAGGGGAGTGGAGGGGAGGAGGGATGTTGAGAGGGGACTGGAGTGGAGGGGGGATGCTGAGAGGGGACGAGTGGAGGAGAGATGTTGAGACGGGACTGGACTGGAGGAGGGATTCTGAGAGGGGAGTGGAGTGGAGGAGGGATGCTGAGAGGGCAGTGGAGTGGAGGAGGGATTTTGAGACGGGACTGGACTGGAGGAGGGATGCTGAGAGGGGAGTGGAGTGGAGGAGGGATGTTGAGATGGGACTGGACTGGAGGAGGGATGCTGAGTGGCGACTGGACTGGAGGAGGAATGCTGAGAGCGGATGGGAGTGGAGGAGGGATGCTGAGAGGGGACTGGAGGAGAGATGTTGAGACGGGACTGGACAGGAGGAGGGATGCTGAGATTGGATTGGAGGGGAGGAGGGATGCTGAGAGGGGACTGGAGTGGAGGAGGGATGCTGAGTGGGGACTGGAGTGGAGGAGGGATGTTGAGAAGGGACTGGAGTGCAGGAGGGATGCTGAGTGGGGAGTGGAGGTGAGGAGGGATGTTGAGAGGGGAGTGGAGGAGCGATGCTGAGAGGGGAGTGGAGTGGTGGAGTGATGCTGAGAGGGGAGTGGAGTGGAGGAGGGATGCTGAGAGGGGAGTGGAGTGGAGGAGGGATTCTGAGAGTGGATGGGACTGGAGGAGAGTTGTTGAGACGGGACTGGACTGGAGAAGGTATGCTGAGAGTGGAGTGGAGGAGGGATGCTGAGAGGGGACTGGACTGGAGGAGGAATGCTGAGAGCGGATGGGAGTGGAGGAGGGATGCTGAGAGGGGACTGGAGGAGAGATGTTGAGACGGGACTGGACAGGAGCAGGGATGCTGAGATTGGAGTGGAGGGGAGGAGGGATGCTGAGAGGGTCTGGAGTGGAGGAGGAATGCTGAGTGGGGTTGGGAGTGGAGGAGGGATGCTGCGAGGGGACTGGAGGAGAGATGTTGAGACGGGACTGGACAGGTGGAGGGATGCTGAGATTGGATTGGAGGGGAGGAGGGATGCTGAGAGGGGACTGGAGTGGAGGAGGGATGCTGAGTGGGGACTGGAGTGGAGGAGGGATGTTGAGACGGGACTGGAGTGCAGGAGGGATGCTGAGTGGGGAGTGGAGGTGAGGAGGGATGTTGAGAGGGGAGTGGAGGAGGGATGCTGAGAGGGGAGTAGAGTGGTGGAGTGATGCTGAGAGGGGAGTGGAGTGGAGGAGGGATGCTGAGAGGGGAGTGGAGTGGAGGAGGGATGCTGAGAGTGGATGGGACTGGAGGAGAGATGTTGAGACGGGACTGGACTGGAGGAGGTATGCTGAGAGTGGAGTGGAGGAGGGATGCTGAGAGGGGACTGGACTGGAGGAGGAATGCTGAGAGCGGATGGGAGTGGAGGAGGGATGCTGAGAGGGGACTGGAGGAGAGATGTTGAGACGGGACTGGACAGGAGGAGGGATGCTGAGAATGGACTGGAGTGCAGGAGGGATGCTGAGTGGGGAGTGGAGGGGAGGAGGGATGTTGAGAGGGGAGTGGAGGAGGGATGCTGAGAGTGGAGTGGAGTGGTGGAGTGATGCTGAGAGGGGAGTGGAGTGGAGGAGGGATGCTGAGAGTGGAGTGGAGTGGAGGAGGGATGCTGAGAGGGGAGTGGAGTGGAGGAGTGATGCTGAGAGCGGACTGGACTGGAGGATGGATGCTGAGAGGGGAGTGGAGTGGAGGAGGGATGTTGAGATGGGATTGGACTGGAGGAGGGATACTGAGAAGGGAGTGGAGAGGAGGAGGAATGCAGAGAGGGGACTGGATTGGAGGAGAGATGTTGAGACGGGACTGGACAGGAGGAGGGATGCTGAGATTGGAGTGGAGTGGAGGAGGGATGCTGAGAGGGGACTGGAGTGGAGGAGGGATGCTGAGTGGTGACGAGTGGAGGAGGGATGTTGAGACGCGACTGGAGTGCAGGAGGGATGCTGAGTGGGGAGTGGAGGGGAGGAGGGATGTTGAGAGTGGAGTGGAGTGGTGGAGTGATGCTGAGAGGGGAGTGGAGTGGAGGAGGGATGCTGCGAGTGTAGTGGAGTGGAGGAGGGATGCTGAGAGGGGAGTGGAGTGGAGGAGTGATGCTGAGAGCGGACTGGACTGGAGGATGGATGCTGAGAGGGGAGTGGAGGGGAGGAGGGATCTTGAGAGGGGAGTGGAGTGGAGGAGGGATTCTGAGAGTGGAGTGGAGTGGAGGAGGGATGCTGAGAGCGGACTGGACTGGAGGAGGGATGCTGAGAGTGGAGTGGAGGAGGGATGCTGAGAGGGGAGTGGAGTGCAGGAGGGATGTTGAGGCGGGACTGAACTGGAGGAGGGATGCTGAGAGGGGAGTTGAGTGGAGGAGGGATGCTGAGAGGGGACTGGAGTGGACGACGTATGCTGAGAGGGGAGTGGACGAGGGATGCTGAGAGGGGAGTGGAGTGGAGGAGGGATGTTGAGACGGGACTGGACTGGAGGAGGGATTCTGAGAGGTGAGTGGAGTGGAGGAGTGATGCTGAGAGAGGACTGGAGTGGAGGAGGGATGCTGAGAGAATTGTGGAGGGGGTGAGGGATGCTGAGAGGGGACTGCAGTGGAGGAGGGTTGCTGAGAGGGGACTGGAGTGGAGGATGGATGCTGAGAGGGGAGTGGAGTGGAGTAGGGATGCTGAGAGGGGACTGCAGTGGAGGAGGGTTGCTGAGAGGGGACTGGAGTGGAGGATGGATGCTGAGAGGGGAGTGGAGGGGATGAGGGATGCTGAGAGTGGAGTGGTTTGGAGGAGAGATGTTGAGACGGGACTGGACTGAAGGAGGGATGCTGAGAGGGGACTGGAGTGGAGGGGGATGCTGAGAGGGGAGTGGAGTGGAGGAGGGATGTTGAGACGGGACTGGACTGGAGGAGGGATGCTGAGAGTGGATTGGACTGGAGGAGGGATGCTGAGAGGGGAGTGGAGTGGAGGAGGAATGCTGTGAGGGGACTGGTGTGCGGAGAGATGCTGAGAGTGGACAGGAGTGGAGGAGGTATTCTGAGAGGGGAGTGGAGTGGAGCAGGGATGCTGAGAGGGGAGTGGAGGAGGGATGCTGAGAGGGGAGTGGTTTGGAGGAGGCATGTTGAGGCGGGACTGGACTGGAGGAGCGATGCTGAGAGGGGACGAGTGGAGGAGAGATGTTGAGAGGGGAGTGGAGGAGGGACTATGAGAGGGTAATGGAGTGGAGGAGGGATGTTGAGACGGGACTGGACTGGAGGAGGGATTCTGAGAGGGGAGTGGAGGGGAGGGGATGCTGAGAGGGGACTGGAGTGGAGGAGGGATGTTGAGACAGGACTGGAGTGCAGGAGGGATGCTGAGAGGGGAGTGGAGGAGAGATGTTGAGACAGTACTGGACAGGAGGAGGGATGCTGAGAGTGGAGTGGAGGGGAGGAGGGATGCTGAGAGGGGACTTGAGTGGAGGAGGGATGCTGAGAGGGGATTGGACTGGAGGAGGGATGCTGAGAGGGGAGTGGAGTGGAGGAGTGATTCTGAGAGTGGAGTGGAGTGGAGGAGGGATGTTGAGATGGGATTGGACTGGAGGAGGGATACTGAGAGGGGAGTGGAGTGGAGTAGGAATGCTGAGAGGGGACTGGAGTGGAGCAGAGATGTTGAGACGGGACTGGACTGAAGGAGGGATGCTGAGAGGGGACGAGTGGAGGAGAGATGTTGAGAGGGGAGTGGAGTAGGGACTATGAGAGGGTACCGGAGTGGAGGAGGGATGTTGTGATGGGACTGGACTGGAGGATGGATGCTGAGAGGGGAGTGGAGTGGAGGAGGGATGCTGAGAGTGGACGGGAGTGGAGGAGGGATGCTGAGAGGGGAGTGGAGGGGAGGAGGGATGCTGAGTGCGGAGTGGAGTGCAGGAGGGCTGTTGAGACGGGTCTGGACTGAAGGAGGGATGCTGAGAGGGGAGTGGAGTGGAGGAGAGATGTTGAGACGGGACTGGACTGCAGGAGGTATGCTGAGAGTGGAGTGGAGGAGCGATGCTGAGAGGGGACTGGACTGGAGGAGGGATGCTGAGAGGGGACGAGTGGAGGAGAGATGTTGAGACGGGACTGGACTGGAGGAGGGATGCTGAGAGGTGAGTGGAGTGGAGGAGGGTTGCTGAGAGGGGATTGGAGTGGAGCAGAGATGTTGAGATGGGACTGGACTGGAGGAGGTATGCTGAAGTGGAGTGGAGGAGGGATGCTGAGAGGGGAGTGGAGTGGAGGAGGGATGCTGAGAGGGGACTGGAGTGGAGGTGGATGCTGAGAGGGGAGTGGAGTGGAGGAGGGATGCTGAGAGGGGATGGGACTGGAGGAGAGATGTTGAGACGGGACTGGACTGGAGGAGGTATGCTGAAAGTGGAGTGGAGGAGGGATGCTGAGAGGGGACTGGACTGGAGGAGGAATGCTGAGAGGGGATGGGAGTGGAGGAGGGATGCTGAGAGTGGAGTGGAGGAGGGATGCTGTGAGGGGAGTGGAGGGGAGGAGGGATGTTGAGAGGGGACTGGAGTGGAGGGGGGATGCTGAGAGGGGACGAGTGGAGGAGAGATGTTGAGACGGGACTGGACTGGAGGAGGGATTCTGAGAGGGGAGTGGAGTGGAGGAGGGATGCTGAGAGGGCAGTGGAGTGGAGGAGGGATTTTGAGACGGGACTGGACTGGAGGAGGGATGCTGAGAGGGGAGTGGAGTGGAGGAGGGATGTTGAGATGGGACTGGACTGGAGGAGGGATGCTGAGTGGCGACTGGACTGGAGGAGGAATGCTGAGAGCGGATGGGAGTGGAGGAGGGATGCTGAGAGGGGACTGGAGGAGAGATGTTGAGACGGGACTGGACAGGAGGAGGGATGCTGAGATTGGATTGGAGGGGAGGAGGGATGCTGAGAGGGGACTGGAGTGGAGGAGGGATGCTGAGTGGGGACTGGAGTGGAGGAGGGATGTTGAGAAGGGACTGGAGTGCAGGAGGGATGCTGAGTGGGGAGTGGAGGTGAGGAGGGATGTTGAGAGGGGAGTGGAGGAGCGATGCTGAGAGGGGAGTGGAGTGGTGGAGTGATGCTGAGAGGGGAGTGGAGTGGAGGAGGGATGCTGAGAGGGGAGTGGAGTGGAGGAGGGATTCTGAGAGTGGATGGGACTGGAGGAGAGTTGTTGAGACGGGACTGGACTGGAGAAGGTATGCTGAGAGTGGAGTGGAGGAGGGATGCTGAGAGGGGACTGGACTGGAGGAGGAATGCTGAGAGCGGATGGGAGTGGAGGAGGGATGCTGAGAGGGGACTGGAGGAGAGATGTTGAGACGGGACTGGACAGGAGCAGGGATGCTGAGATTGGAGTGGAGGGGAGGAGGGATGCTGAGAGGGTCTGGAGTGGAGGAGGAATGCTGAGTGGGGTTGGGAGTGGAGGAGGGATGCTGAGAGGGGACTGGAGGAGAGATGTTGAGACGGGACTGGACAGGTGGAGGGATGCTGAGATTGGATTGCAGGGGAGGAGGGATGCTGAGAGGGGACTGGAGTGGAGGAGGGATGCTGAGTGGGGACTGGAGTGGAGGAGGGATGTTGAGACGGGACTGGAGTGCAGGAGCGATGCTGAGTGGGGAGTGGAGGTGAGGAGGGATGTTGAGAGGGGAGTGGAGGAGGGATGCTGAGAGGGGAGTAGAGTGGTGGAGTGATGCTGAGAGGGGAGTGGAGTGGAGGAGGGATGCTGAGAGGGGAGTGGAGTGGAGGAGGGATGCTGAGAGTGGATGGGACTGGAGGAGAGATGTTGAGACGGGACTGGACTGGAGGAGGTATGCTGAGAGTGGAGTGGAGGAGGGATGCTGAGAGGGGACTGGACTGGAGGAGGAATGCTGAGAGCGGATGGGAGTGGAGGAGGGATGCTGAGAGGGGACTGGAGGAGAGATGTTGAGACGGGACTGGACAGGAGGAGGGATGCTGAGAATGGACTGGAGTGCAGGAGGGATGCTGAGTGGGGAGTGGAGGGGAGGAGGGATGTTGAGAGGGGAGTGGAGGAGGGATGCTGAGAGTGGAGTGGAGTGGTGGAGTGATGCTGAGAGGGGAGTGGAGTGGAGGAGGGATGCTGAGAGTGGAGTGGAGTGGAGGAGGGATGCTGAGAGGGGAGTGGAGTGGAGGAGTGATGCTGAGAGCGGACTGGACTGGAGGATGGATGCTGAGAGGGGAGTGGAGGGGAGGAGGGATCTTGAGAGGGGAGTGGAGTGGAGGAGGGATGCTGAGAGGAGAGTGGAGTGGAGGAGGGATGCTGAGAGCGGACTGGACTGGAGGAGGGATGCTGAGAGGGGAGTGGAGGGGAGGAGGGATGTTGAGAGGGGAGTGGAGGAGGGATGCTGAGAGGGGAGTGGAGTGGAGGAGGGATGTTGAGGCGGGACTGGACTGGAGGAGGGATGCTGAGAGGGGAGTGGAGTGGAGGAGGTATGCTGAGAGGGGACTGGAGTGGAGGACGTATGCTGAGAGGGGAGTGGACGAGGGATGCTGAGAGGGGAGTGGAGTGGAGGAGGGATGTTGAGACGGGACTGGACTGGAGGAGGGATTCTGAGAGGTGAGAGGACTGGAGTGGAGGAGGGATGCTGAGAGGGGAGTGGAGGGGGGAGGGATGCTGAGAGGGGAGTGGATTGGAGGAGGGATGTTGAGACGGGACTGGACTGGAGGAGGGATGCTGAGAGGGGACTGCAGGGGAGGGGATGCTGAGAAGGGACTGGAGTGGAGGAGGGATGTTGAGACGGGACTGGTGTGCAGGAGGGATGCTGAGAGTGGAGTGGAGGGGAGGAGGGATGCTGAGAGGGGACTGGAGTGGAGGAGGGATGCTTAGTGGGGACTGGAGTGGAGGAGGGATGTTGAGACGAGACTGGAGTGCAGGAGGGATGCTGAGTGGGGAGTGGAGGGGAGGAGGGATGTTGAGAGGGGAGTGGAGGAGGGATGCTGAGAGTGGAGTGGAGTGGTGGAGGGATGCTGAGAGTGTAGTGGAGTGGAGGAGGGATGCTGAGAGGGGAGTGGAGTGGAGGAGTGATGCTGAGAGCGGACTGGACTGGAGGATGGATGCTGAGAGGGGAGTGGAGGGGAGGAGGGATCTTGAGAGGGGAGTGGAGTGGAGGAGGGATTCTGAGAGTGGAGTGGAGTGGAGGAGGGATGCTGAGAGCGGACTGGACTGGAGGAGGGATGCTGAGAGTGGAGTGGAGGAGGGATGCTGAGAGGGGAGTGGAGTGCAGGAGGGATGTTGAGGCGGGACTGAACTGGAGGAGGGATGCTGAGAGGGGAGTTGAGTGGAGGAGGGATGCTGAGAGGGGACTGGAGTGGACGACGTATGCTGAGAGGGGAGTGGACGAGGGATGCTGAGAGGGGAGTGGAGTGGAGGAGGGATGTTGAGACGGGACTGGACTTGAGGAGGGATTCTGAGAGGTGAGTGGAGTGGAGGAGTGATGCTGAGAGAGGACTGGAGTGGAGGAGGGATGCTGAGAGGGGTGTGGAGGGGGTGAGGGATGCTGAGAGGGGAGTGGAGTGGAGGAGGGATGTTGAGACGGGACTGGACTGGTGGAGGGATGCTGAGAGGTGAGTGGAGTGGAGTAGGGATGCTGAGAGGGGACTGCAGTGGAGGAGGGTTGCTGAGAGGGGACTGGAGTGGAGGATGGATGCTGAGAGGGGAGTGGAGGGGATGAGGGATGCTGAGAGTGGAGTGGTTTGGAGGAGAGATGTTGAGACGGGACTGGACTGAAGGAGGGATGCTGAGAGGGGACTGGAGTGGAGGGGGATGCTGAGAGGGGAGTGGAGTGGAGGAGGGATGTTGAGACGGGACTGGACTGGAGGAGGGATGCTGAGAGTGGATTGGACTGGAGGAGGGATGCTGAGAGGGGAGTGGAGTGGAGGAGGAATGCTGTGAGGGGACTGGTGTGCGGAGAGATGCTGAGAGTGGACAGGAGTGGAGGAGGTATTCTGAGAGGGGAGTGGAGTGGAGCAGGGATGCTGAGAGGGGAGTGGAGGAGGGATGCTGAGAGGGGAGTGGTTTGGAGGAGGCATGTTGAGGCGGGACTGGACTGGAGGAGCGATGCTGAGAGGGGACGAGTGGAGGAGAGATGTTGAGAGGGGAGTGGAGGAGGGACTATGAGAGGGTAATGGAGTGGAGGAGGGATGTTGAGACGGGACTGGACTGGAGGAGGGATTCTGAGAGGGGAGTGGAGGGGAGGGGATGCTGAGAGGGGACTGGAGTGGAGGAGGGATGTTGAGACAGGACTGGAGTGCAGGAGGGATGCTGAGAGGGGAGTGGAGGAGAGATGTTGAGACAGTACTGGACAGGAGGAGGGATGCTGAGAGTGGAGTGGAGGGGAGGAGGGATGCTGAGAGGGGACTTGAGTGGAGGAGGGATGCTGAGAGGGGATTGGACTGGAGGAGGGATGCTGAGAGGGGAGTGGAGTGGAGGAGGGATTCTGAGAGTGGAGTGGAGTGGAGGAGGGATGTTGAGAGTGGAGTGGAGGAGGGATGCTGTGAGGGGAGTGGAGGGGAGGAGGGATGTTGAGAGGGGACTGGAGTGGAGGGGGGATGCTGAGAGGGGACGAGTGGAGGAGAGATGTTGAGACGGGACTGGACTGGAGGAGGGATTCTGAGAGGGGAGTGGAGTGGAGGAGGGATGCTGAGAGGGCAGTGGAGTGGAGGAGGGATTTTGAGACGGGACTGGACTGGAGGAGGGATGCTGAGAGGGGAGTGGAGTGGAGGAGGGATGTTGAGATGGGACTGGACTGGAGGAGGGATGCTGAGAGGCGACTGGACTGGAGGAGGAATGCTGAGAGCGGATGGGAGTGGAGGAGGGATGCCGAGAGGGGACTGGAGGAGAGATGTTGAGACGGGACTGGACAGGAGGAGGGATGCTGAGATTGGATTGGAGGGGAGGAGGGATGCTGAGAGGGGACTGGAGTGGAGGAGGGATGCTGAGTGGGGACTGGAGTGGAGGAGGGATGTTGAGAAGGGACTGGAGTGCAGGAGGGATGCTGAGTGGGGAGTGGAGGTGAGGAGGGATGTTGAGAGGGGAGTGGAGGAGGGATGCTGAGAGGGGAGTGGAGTGGTGGAGTGATGCTGAGAGGGGAGTGGAGTGGAGGAGGGATGCTGAGAGGGGAGTGGAGTGGAGGAGGGATTCTGAGAGTGGATGGGACTGGAGGAGAGTTGTTGAGACGGGACTGGACTGGAGAAGGTATGCTGAGAGTGGAGTGGAGGAGGGATGCTGAGAGGGGACTGGACTGGAGGAGGAATGCTGAGAGCGGATGGGAGTGGAGGAGGGATGCTGAGAGGGGACTGGAGGAGAGATGTTGAGACGGGACTGGACAGGAGCAGGGATGCTGAGATTGGAGTGGAGGGGAGGAGGGATGCTGAGAGGGTCTGGAGTGGAGGAGGAATGCTGAGTGGGGATGGGAGTGGAGGAGGGATGCTGAGAGGGGACTGGAGGAGAGATGTTGAGACGGGACTGGACAGGTGGAGGGATGCTGAGATTGGATTGGAGGGGAGGAGGGATGCTGAGAGGGGACTGCAGTGGAGGAGGGATGCTGAGTGGGGACTGGAGTGGAGGAGGGATGTTGAGACGGGACTGGAGTGCAGGAGGGATGCTGAGTGGGGAGTGGAGGTGAGGAGGGATGTTGAGAGGGGAGTGGAGGAGGGATGCTGAGAGGGGAGTAGAGTGGTGGAGTGATGCTGAGAGGGGAGTGGAGTGGAGGAGGGATGCTGAGAGGGGAGTGGAGTGGAGGAGGGATGCTGAGAGTGGATGGGACTGGAGGAGAGATGTTGAGACGGGACTGGACTGGAGGAGGTATGCTGAGAGTGGAGTGGAGGAGGGATGCTGAGAGGGGACTGGACTGGAGGAGGAATGCTGAGAGCGGATGGGAGTGGAGGAGGGATGCTGAGAGGGGACTGGAGGAGAGATGTTGAGACGGGACTGGACAGGAGGAGGGATGCTGAGAATGGACTGGAGTGCAGGAGGGATGCTGAGTGGGGAGTGGAGGGGAGGAGGGATGTTGAGAGGGGAGTGGAGGAGGGATGCTGAGAGTGGAGTGGAGTGGTGGAGTGATGCTGAGAGGGGAGTGGAGTGGAGGAGGGATGCTGAGAGTGGAGTGGAGTGGAGGAGGGATGCTGAGAGGGGAGTGGAGTGGAGGAGTGATGCTGAGAGCGGACTGGACTGGAGGATGGATGCTGAGAGGGGAGTGGAGGGGAGGAGGGATCTTGAGAGGGGAGTGGAGTGGAGGAGGGATGCTGAGAGGAGAGTGGAGTGGAGGAGGGATGCTGAGAGCGGACTGGACTGGAGGAGGGATGCTGAGAGGGGAGTGGAGGGGAGGAGGGATGTTGAGAGGGGAGTGGAGGAGGGATGCTGAGAGGGGAGTGGAGTGGAGGAGGGATGTTGAGGCGGGACTGGACTGGAGGAGGGATGCTGAGAGGGGAGTGGAGTGGAGGAGGTATGCTGAGAGGGGACTGGAGTGGAGGACGTATGCTGAGAGGGGAGTGTACGAGGGATGCTGAGAGGGGAGTGGAGTGGAGGAGGGATGTTGAGACGGGACTGGACTGGAGGAGGGATTCTGAGAGGTGAGAGGACTGGAGTGGAGGAGGGATGCTGAGAGGGGAGTGGAGGGGGGAGGGATGCTGAGAGGGGAGTGGATTGGAGGAGGGATGTTGAGACGGGACTGGACTGTAGGAGGGATGCTGAGAGGGGACTGCAGGGGAGGGGATGCTGAGAAGGGACTGGAGTGGAGGAGGGATGTTGAGACGGGACTGGTGTGCAGGAGGGATGCTGAGAGTGGAGTGGAGGGGAGGAGGGATGCTGAGAGGGGACTGCAGTGGAGGAGGGATGCTTAGTGGGGACTGGAGTGGAGGAGGGATGTTGAGACGAGACTGGAGTGCAGGAGGGATGCTGAGTGGGGAGTGGAGGGGAGGAGGGATGTTGAGAGGGGAGTGGAGGAGGGATGCTGAGAGTGGAGTGGAGTGGTGGAGGGATGCTGAGAGTGTAGTGGAGTGGAGGAGGGATGCTGAGAGGGGAGTGGAGTTGAGGAGTGATGCTGAGAGCGGACTGGACTGGAGGATGGATGCTGAGAGGGGAGTGGAGGGGAGGAGGGATCTTGAGAGGGGAGTGGAGTGGAGGAGGGATTCTGAGAGTGGAGTGGAGTGGAGGAGGGATGCTGAGAGCGGACTGGACTGGAGGAGGGATGCTGAGAGTGGAGTGGAGGAGGGATGCTGAGAGGGGAGTGGAGTGCAGGAGGGATGTTGAGGCGGGACTGAACTGGAGGAGGGATGCTGAGAGGGGAGTTGAGTGGAGGAGGGATGCTGAGAGGGGACTGGAGTGGACGACGTATGCTGAGAGGGGAGTGGACGAGGGATGCTGAGAGGGGAGTGGAGTGGAGGAGGGATGTTGAGACGGGACTGGACTTGAGGAGGGATTCTGAGAGGTGAGTGGAGTGGAGGAGTGATGCTGAGAGAGGACTGGAGTGGAGGAGGGATGCTGAGAGGGGTGTGGAGGGGGTGAGGGATGCTGAGAGGGGAGTGGAGTGGAGGAGGGATGTTGAGACGGGACTGGACTGGTGGAGGGATGCTGAGAGGTGAGTGGAGTGGAGTAGGGATGCTGAGAGGGGACTGCAGTGGAGGAGGGTTGCTGAGAGGGGACTGGAGTGGAGGATGGATGCTGAGAGGGGAGTGGAGGGGATGAGGGATGCTGAGAGTGGAGTGGTTTGGAGGAGAGATGTTGAGACGGGACTGGACTGAAGGAGGGATGCTGAGAGGGGACTGGAGTGGAGGGGGATGCTGAGAGGGGAGTGGAGTGGAGGAGGGATGTTGAGACGGGACTGGACTGGAGGAGGGATGCTGAGAGTGGATTGGACTGGAGGAGGGATGCTGAGAGGGGAGTGGAGTGGAGGAGGAATGCTGTGAGGGGACTGGTGTGCGGAGAGATGCTGAGAGTGGACAGGAGTGGAGGAGGTATTCTGAGAGGGGAGTGGAGTGGAGCAGGGATGCTGAGAGGGGAGTGGAGGAGGGATGCTGAGAGGGGAGTGGTTTGGAGGAGGCATGTTGAGGCGGGACTGGACTGGAGGAGCGATGCTGAGAGGGGACGAGTGGAGGAGAGATGTTGAGAGGGGAGTGGAGGAGGGACTATGAGAGGGTAATGGAGTGGAGGTGGGATGTTGAGACGGGACTGGACTGGAGGAGGGATTCTGAGAGGGGAGTGGAGGGGAGGGGATGCTGAGAGGGGACTGGAGTGGAGGAGGGATGCTGAGAGTGGAGTGGAGGGGAGGAGGGATGCTGAGAGGGGACTTGAGTGGAGGAGGGATGCTGAGAGGGGATTGGACTGGAGGAGGGATGCTGAGAGGGGAGTGGAGTGGAGGAGGGATTCTGAGAGTGGAGTGGAGTGGAGGAGGGATGTTGAGAGTGGAGTGGAGGAGGGATGCTGTGAGGGGAGTGGAGGGGAGGAGGGATGTTGAGAGGGGACTGGAGTGGAGGGGGGATGCTGAGAGGGGACGAGTGGAGGAGAGATGTTGAGACGGGACTGGACTGGAGGAGGGATTCTGAGAGGGGAGTGGAGTGGAGGAGGGATGCTGAGAGGGCAGTGGAGTGGAGGAGGGATTTTGAGACGGGACTGGACTGGAGGAGGGATGCTGAGAGGGGAGTGGAGTGGAGGAGGGATGCTGAGTGGGGAGTGGAGGTGAGGAGGGATGTTGAGAGGGGAGTGGAGGAGGGATGCTGAGAGGGGAGTGGAGTGGTGGAGTGATGCTGAGAGGGGAGTGGAGTGGAGGAGGGATGCTGAGAGGGGAGTGGAGTGGAGGAGGGATTCTGAGAGTGGATGGGACTGGAGGAGAGTTGTTGAGACGGGACTGGACTGGAGAAGGTATGCTGAGAGTGGAGTGGAGGAGGGATGCTGAGAGGGGACTGGACTGGAGGAGGAATGCTGAGAGCGGTTGGGAGTAGAGGAGGGATGCTGAGAGGGGACTGGAGGAGAGATGTTGAGACGGGACTGGACAGGAGCAGGGATGCTGAGATTGGAGTGGAGGGGAGGAGGGATGCTGAGAGGGTCTGGAGTGGAGGAGGAATGCTGAGTGGGGATGGGAGTGGAGGAGGGATGCTGAGAGGGGACTGGAGGAGAGATGTTGAGACGGGACTGGACAGGTGGAGGGATGCTGAGATTGGATTGGAGGGGAGGAGGGATGCTGAGAGGGGACTGGAGTGGAGGAGGGATGCTGAGTGGGGACTGGAGTGGAGGAGGGATGTTGAGACGGGACTGGAGTGCAGGAGGGATGCTGAGTGGGGAGTGGAGGTGAGGAGGGATGTTGAGAGGGGAGTGGAGGAGGGATGCTGAGAGGGGAGTAGAGTGGTGGAGTGATGCTGAGAGGGGAGTGGAGTGGAGGAGGGATGCTGAGAGGGGAGTGGAGTGGAGGAGGGATGCTGAGAGTGGATGGGACTGGAGGAGAGATGTTGAGACGGGACTGGACTGGAGGAGGTATGCTGAGAGTGGAGTGGAGGAGGGATGCTGAGAGGGGACTGGACTGGAGGAGGAATGCTGAGAGCGGATGGGAGTGGAGGAGGGATGCTGAGAGGGGACTGGAGGAGAGATGTTGAGACGGGACTGGACAGGAGGAGGGATGCTGAGAATGGACTGGAGTGCAGGAGGGATGCTGAGTGGGGAGTGGAGGGGAGGAGGGATGTTGAGAGGGGAGTGGAGGAGGGATGCTGAGAGTGGAGTGGAGTGGTGGAGTGATGCTGAGAGGGGAGTGGAGTGGAGGAGGGATGCTGAGAGTGGAGTGGAGTGGAGGAGGGATGCTGAGAGGGGAGTGGAGTGGAGGAGTGATGCTGAGAGCGGACTGGACTGGAGGATGGATGCTGAGAGGGGAGTGGAGGGGAGGAGGGATCTTGAGAGGGGAGTGGAGTGGAGGAGGGATGCTGAGAGGAGAGTGGAGTGGAGGAGGGATGCTGAGAGCGGACTGGACTGGAGGAGGGATGCTGAGAGGGGAGTGGAGGGGAGGAGGGATGTTGAGAGGGGAGTGGAGGAGGGATGCTGAGAGGGGAGTGGAGTGGAGGAGGGATGTTGAGGCGGGACTGGACTGGAGGAGGGATGCTGAGAGGGGAGTGGAGTGGAGGAGGTATGCTGAGAGGGGACTGGAGTGGAGGACGTATGCTGAGAGGGGAGTGGACGAGGGATGCTGAGAGGGGAGTGGAGTGGAGGAGGGATGTTGAGACGGGACTGGACTGGAGGAGGGATTCTGAGAGGTGAGAGGACTGGAGTGGAGGAGGGATGCTGAGAGGGGAGTGGAGGGGGGAGGGATGCTGAGAGGGGAGTGGATTGGAGGAGGGATGTTGAGACGGGACTGGACTGGAGGAGGGATGCTGAGAGGGGACTGCAGGGGAGGGGATGCTGAGAAGGGACTGGAGTGGAGGAGGGATGTTGAGACGGGACTGGTGTGCAGGAGGGATGCTGAGAGTGGAGTGGAGGGGAGGAGGGATGCTGAGAGGGGACTGGAGTGGAGGAGGGATGCTTAGTGGGGACTGGAGTGGAGGAGGGATGTTGAGACGAGACTGGAGTGCAGGAGGGATGCTGAGTGGGGAGTGGAGGGGAGGAGGGATGTTGAGAGGGGAGTGGAGGAGGGATGCTGAGAGTGGAGTGGAGTGGTGGAGGGATGCTGAGAGTGTAGTGGAGTGGAGGAGGGATGCTGAGAGGGGAGTGGAGTGGAGGAGTGATGCTGAGAGCGGACTGGACTGGAGGATGGATGCTGAGAGGGGAGTGGAGGGGAGGAGGGATCTTGAGAGGGGAGTGGAGTGGAGGAGGGATTCTGAGAGTGGAGTGGAGTGGAGGAGGGATGCTGAGAGCGGACTGGACTGGAGGAGGGATGCTGAGAGTGGAGTGGAGGAGGGATGCTGAGAGGGGAGTGGAGTGCAGGAGGGATGTTGAGGCGGGACTGAACTGGAGGAGGGATGCTGAGAGGGGAGTTGAGTGGAGGAGGGATGCTGAGAGGGGACTGGAGTGGACGACGTATGCTGAGAGGGGAGTGGACGAGGGATGCTGAGAGGGGAGTGGAGTGGAGGAGGGATGTTGAGACGGGACTGGACTTGAGGAGGGATTCTGAGAGGTGAGTGGAGTGGAGGAGTGATGCTGAGAGAGGACTGGAGTGGAGGAGGGATGCTGAGAGGGGTGTGGAGGGGGTGAGGGATGCTGAGAGGGGAGTGGAGTGGAGGAGGGATGTTGAGACGGGACTGGACTGGTGGAGGGATGCTGAGAGGTGAGTGGAGTGGAGTAGGGATGCTGAGAGGGGACTGCAGTGGAGGAGGGTTGCTGAGAGGGGACTGGAGTGGAGGATGGATGCTGAGAGGGGAGTGGAGGGGATGAGGGATGCTGAGAGTGGAGTGGTTTGGAGGAGAGATGTTGAGACGGGACTGGACTGAAGGAGGGATGCTGAGAGGGGACTGGAGTGGAGGGGGATGCTGAGAGGGGAGTGGAGTGGAGGAGGGATGTTGAGACGGGACTGGACTGGAGGAGGGATGCTGAGAGTGGATTGGACTGGAGGAGGGATGCTGAGAGGGGAGTGGAGTGGAGGAGGAATGCTGTGAGGGGACTGGTGTGCGGAGAGATGCTGAGAGTGGACAGGAGTGGAGGAGGTATTCTGAGAGGGGAGTGGAGTGGAGCAGGGATGCTGAGAGGGGAGTGGAGGAGGGATGCTGAGAGGGGAGTGGTTTGGAGGAGGCATGTTGAGGCGGGACTGGACTGGAGGAGCGATGCTGAGAGGGGACGAGTGGAGGAGAGATGTTGAGAGGGGAGTGGAGGAGGGACTATGAGAGGGTAATGGAGTGGAGGAGGGATGTTGAGACGGGACTGGACTGGAGGAGGGATTCTGAGAGGGGAGTGGAGGGGAGGGGATGCTGAGAGGGGACTGGAGTGGAGGAGGGATGTTGAGACAGGACTGGAGTGCAGGAGGGATGCTGAGAGGGGAGTGGAGGAGAGATGTTGAGACAGTACTGGACAGGAGGAGGGATGCTGAGAGTGGAGTGGAGGGGAGGAGGGATGCTGAGAGGGGACTTGAGTGGAGGAGGGATGCTGAGAGGGGATTGGACTGGAGGAGGGATGCTGAGAGGGGAGTGGAGTGGAGGAGGGATTCTGAGAGTGGAGTGGAGTGGAGGAGGGATGTTGAGATGGGATTGGACTGGAGGAGGGATACTGAGAGGGGAGTGGAGTGGAGTAGGAATGCTGAGAGGGGACTGGATTGGAGCAGAGATGTTGAGACGGGACTGGACTGAAGGAGGGATGCTGAGAGGGGACGAGTGGAGGAGAGATGTTGAGAGGGGAGTGGAGTAGGGACTATGAGAGGGTACCGGAGTGGAGGAGGGATGTTGTGATGGGACTGGACTGGAGGATGGATGCTGAGAGGGGAGTGGAGTGGAGGAGGGATGCTGAGAGTGGACGGGAGTGGAGGAGGGATGCTGAGAGGGGAGTGGAGGGGAGGAGGGATGCTGAGTGCGGAGTGGAGTGCAGGAGGGCTGTTGAGACGGGTCTGGACTGAAGGAGGGATGCTGAGATGGGACTGGAGTGGAGGTGGATGCTGAGAGTGGAGTGGAGGAGGGATGCTGAGAGGTGATGGGTCTGGAGGAGAGATGTTGAGACGGGACTGGACTGCAGGAGGTATGCTGAGAGTGGAGTGGAGGAGCGATGCTGAGAGGGGACTGGACTGGAGGAGGGATGCTGAGAGGGGACGAGTGGAGGAGAGATGTTGAGACGGGACTGGACTGGAGGAGGGATGCTGAGAGGGGAGTGGAGTGGAGGAGGGTTGCTGAGAGGGGATTGGAGTGGAGGAGAGATGTTGAGATGGGACTGGACTGGAGGAGGTATGCTGAAGTGGAGTGGAGGAGGGATGCTGAGAGGGGAGTGGAAGGGAGGAGGGAAGCTGAGAGGGGAGTGGACTTGAGGAGGGATGTTGAGACGGGACTCGACTTGAGGAGGGATGCTGACAGGGGAGTGGAGTGGAGGAGGGATGCTCAGAGTGGACTGGAGTGGAGGAGGGATGCTGAGAGGGGAGTTGAGCGGAGGAGGGATGCTAAGAGGGGAGTGGAGTGGAGTGGAGGAGGGATGCTGAGAGGGGAGTGGAGTGGAGGAGGGATGCTGAGAGGGGACTGGAGTGGAGGTGGATGCTGAGAGGGGAGTGGAGTGGAGGAGGGATGCTGAGAGGGGATGGGACTGGAGGAGAGATGTTGAGACGGGACTGGACTGGAGGAGGTATGCTGAAAGTGGAGTGGAAGAGGGATGCTGAGAGGCGACTGGACTGGAAGAGGGATGCTGAGAGTGGACTGGAGTGGAGGAGGAATGCTGAGAGGGGATGGGAGTGGAGGAGGGATGCTGAGAGTGGAGTGGAGGAGGGATGCTGTGAGGGGAGTGGAGGGGAGGAGGGATGTTGAGAGGGGACTGGAGTGGAGGGGGGATGATGAGAGGGGACGAGCGGAGGAGAGATGTTGAGACGGGACTGGACTGGAGGAGGGATTCTGAGAGGGGAGTGGAGGAGGGTTGCTGAGAGGGGAGTGGAGTGGAGGAGAGATGTTGAGACGGGACTGGACTGGAGGAGGGATTCTGAGAGGGGAGTGGAGTGGAGGAGGGATGCTGAGAGGGCAGTGGAGTGGAGGAGGGATTTTGAGACGGGACTGGACTGGAGGAGGGATGCTGAGAGGGGAGTGGAGTGGAGGAGGGATGCTGAGAGGGCAGTGGAGTGGAGGAGGGATTTTGAGACGGGACTGGACTGGAGGAGGGATGCTGAGAGGGGAGTGGAGTGGAGGAGGGATGTTGAGATGGGACTGGACTGGAGGAGGGATGCTGAGAGGCGACTGGACTGGAGGAGGAATGCTGAGAGCGGATGGGAGTGGAGGAGGGATGCTGAGAGGGGACTGGAGGAGAGATGTTGAGACGGGACTGGACAGGAGGGATGCTGAGATTGGATTGGAGGGGAGGAGGGATGCTGAGAGGGGACTGGAGTGGAGGAGGGATGCTGAGTGGGGACTGGAGTGGAGGAGGGATGTTGAGACGGGACTGGAGTGCAGGAGGGATGCTGAGTGGGGAGTGGAGGTGAGGAGGGATGTTGAGAGGGGAGTGGAGGAGGGATGCTGAAAGGGGAGTGGAGTGGTGGAGTGATGCTGAGAGGGGAGTGGAGTGGAGGAGGGATGCTGAGAGGGGAGTGGAGTGGAGGAGGGATTCTGAGAGTGGATGGGACTGGAGGAGAGTTGTTGACACGGGACTGGACTGGAGCAGGGATGCTGAGATTGGAGTGGAGGGGAGGAGGGATGCTGAGAGTGGAGTGGAGTGGAGGAGGGATGCTGAGAGGGGAGTGGAGTGGAGGAGTGATGCTGAGAGCGGACTGGACTGGAGGATGGATGCTGAGAGGGGAGTGGAGGGGAGGAGGGATCTTGAGAGGGGAGTGGAGTGGAGGAGGGATGCTGAGAGGGGAGTGGAGTGGAGGAGGGATGCTGAGAGCGGACTGGACTGGAGGAGGGATGCTGAGAGGGGACGAGTGGAGGAGAGATGTTGAGACGGGACTGGACTGGAGGAGGGATGCTGAGAGGGGAGTGGACGAGGGATGCTGAGAGGGGACTGGAGGAGAGATGTTGAGACGGGACTGGACAGGAGCAGGGATGCTGAGATTGGAGTGGAGGGGAGGAGGGATGCTGAGAGGGTCTGGAGTGGAGGAGGAATGCTGAGTGGGGACTGGAGTGGAGGAGGGATGTTGAGAGGGGAGTGGAGGGGAGGAGGGATGTTGAGAGGGGAGTGGAGGAGGGATGCTGAGAGGGGAGTGGAGTGGAGGAGGGATGTTGAGGCGGGACTGGACTGGAGGAGGGATGCTGAGAGGGGAGTGGAGTGGAGGAGGTATGCTGAGAGGGGAGTGGAGTGGAGGAGGGATGCTGAGAGTGGAGTGGAGTGGAGGAGGGATGCTGAGAGGGGAGTGGAGTGGAGGAGTGATGCTGAGAGCGGACTGGACTGGAGGATGGATGCTGAGAGGGGAGTGGAGGGGAGGAGGGATCTTGAGAGGGGAGTGGAGTGGAGGAGGGATGCTGAGAGGGGAGTGGAGTGGAGGAGGGATGCTGAGAGCGGACTGGACTGGAGGAGGGATGCTGAGAGGGGAGTGGAGGGGTGGAGGGATGTTGAGAGGGGAGTGGAGGAGGGATGCTGAGAGGGGAGTGGAGTGGAGGAGGGATGTTGAGGCGGGACTGGACTGGAGGAGGGATGCTGAGAGGGGAGTGGAGTGGAGGAGTTATGCTGAGAGGGGACTGGAGTGGAGGACGTATGCTGAGAGGGGAGTGGACGAGGGATGCTGAGAGGGGAGTGGAGTGGAGGAGGGATGTTGAGACGGGACTGGACTGGAGGAGGGATTCTGAGAGGTGAGTGGAGTGGAGGAGGGATGCTGAGAGAGGACTGGAATGGAGGAGGGATGCTGAGAGGGGAGTGGAGGGGGGGAGGGATGCTGAGAGGGGAGTGGAGTGGAGGAGGGATGTTGAGACGGGACTGGACTGGTGGAGGGATGCTGAGAGGTGAGTGGAGTGGAGTAGGGATGCTGAGAGGGGACTGGAGTGGAGGAGGGATGCTCAGAGTGGACTGGAGTGGAGGAGGGATGCTGAGAGGGGAGTTGAGCGGAGGAGGGATGCTGAGAGGGGAGTGGAGTGGAGTGGAGGAGGGATGCTAAGAGTGGAGTGGAGTGGAGGAGGGATGCTGAGAGTGGACTGGAGTGGAGGAGGGATGCTGAGAGGGGAGTTGAGTGGAGGAGGGATGCTGAGAGGGGACTGGACTAAAGGAGGGATGCTGAGAGGGGAGTGGAGTGGAGGAGGGATGCTGAGAGGGGACTGGAGTGGAGGTGGATGCTGAGAGGGGAGTGGAGTGGAGGAGGGATGCTGAGAGGGTATGGGACTGGAGGAGAGATGTTGAGACGGGACTGGACTGGAGGAGGTATGCTGAAAGTGGAGTGGAGGAGGGATGCTGAGAGGGGACTGGACTGGAGGAGGAATGCTGAGAGGGGATGGGAGTGGAGGAGGGATGCTGAGAGTGGAGTGGAGGAGGGATGCTGTGAGGGGAGTGGAGGGGAGGAGGAATGTTGAGAGGGGACTGGAGTGGAGGGGGGCTGCTGAGAGGGGACGAGTGGAGGAGAGATGTTGAGACGGGACTGGACTGGAGGAGGGATTCTGAGAGGGGAGTGGAGGAGGGTTGCTGAGAGGGGAGTGGAGTGGAGGAGAGATGTTGAGACGGGACTGGACTGGAGGAGGGATTCTGAGAGGGGAGTGGAGTGGAGGAGGGATGCTGAGAGGGCAGTGGGGTGGAGGAGGGATTTTGAGACGGGACTGGACTGGAGGAGGAATGCTGAGAGGGCAGTGGAGTGGAGGAGGGATTTTGAGACGGGACTGGACTGGAGGAGGGATGCTGAGAGGGGAGTGGAGTGGAGGAGGGATGTTGAGATGGGACTGGACTGGAGGAGGGATGCTGAGAGGCGACTGGACTGGAGGAGGAATGCTGAGAGCGGATGGGAGTGGAGGAGGGATGCTGAGAGGGGACTGGAGGAGAGATGTTGAGACGGGAATGGACAGGAGGAGGGATGCTGAGATTGGATTGGAGGGGAGGAGGGATGCTGAGAGGGGACTGGAGTGGAGGAGGGATGCTGAGTGGGGACTGGAGTGTAGGAGGGATGTTGAGACGGGACTGGAGTGCAGGAGGGATGCTGAGTGGCGAGTGGAGGTGAGGAGGGATGTTGAGAGGGGAGTGGAGGTGGGATGCTGAGAGGGGAGTGGAGTGGTGGAGTGATGCTGAGAGGGGAGTGGAGTGGAGGAGGGATGCTGAGAGGGGAGTGGAGTAGAGGAGGGATGCTGAGAGTGGATGGGACTGGAGGAGAGATGTTGAGACGGGACTGGACTGGAGGAGGTATGCTGAGAGTGGAGTGGAGGAGGGATGCTGAGAGGGGACTGGACTGGAGGAGGAATGCTGAGAGCGGATGGGAGTGGAGGAGCGATGCTGAGAGGGGACTGGAGGAGAGATGTTGAGACGGGACTGGACAGGAGGAGGGATGCTGAGAATGGACTGGATTGCAGGAGGGATGCTGAGTGGGGAGTGGAGGGGAGGAGGGATGTTGAGAGGGGAGTGGAGGAGGGATGCTGAGAGTGGAGTGGAGTGGTGGAGTGATGCTGAGAGGGGAGTGGAGTGGAGGAGGGATGCTGAGAGTGGAGTGGAGTGGAGGAGGGATGCTGAGAGGGGAGTGGAGTGGAGGAGTGATGCTGAGAGCGGACTGGACTGGAGGATGGATGCTGAGAGGGGAGTGGAGGGGAGGAGGGATCTTGAGAGGGGAGTGGAGTGGAGGAGGGATGCTGAGAGGGGAGTGGAGTGGAGGAGGGATGCTGAGAGCGGACTGGACTGGAGGAGGGATGCTGAGAGGGGAGTGGAGGGGAGGAGGGATGTTGAGAGGGGAGTGGAGGAGGGATGCTGAGAGGGGAGTGGAGTGGAGGAGGGATGTTGAGGCGGGACTGGACTGGAGGAGGGATGCTGAGAGGGGAGTGGAGTGGAGGAGGTATGCTGAGAGGGGACTGGAGTGGAGGACGTATGCTGAGAGGGGAGTGGACGAGGGATGCTGAGAGGGGAGTGGAGTGGAGGAGGGATGTTGAGACGGGACTGGACTGGAGGAGGGATTCTGAGAGGTGAGAGGACTGGAGTGGAGGAGGGATGCTGAGAGGGGAGTGGAGGGGGGAGGGATGCTGAGAGGGGAGTGGATTGGAGGAGGGATGTTGAGACGGGACTGGACTGGTGGAGGGATGCTGAGAGGTGAGTGGAGTGGAGTAGGGATGCTGAGAGGGGACTGGAGTGGAGGAGGGATGCTGAGAGTTGACTGGAGTGGAGGATGGATGCTGAGAGGGGAGTGGAGGGGATGAGGGATGCTGAGAGTGGAGTGGATTGGAGGAGAGATGTTGAGACGGGACTGGACTGAAGGAGGGATTCTGAGAGGGGACTGGAGTGGAGGGGGATGGTGAGAGGGGAGTGGAGTGGAGGAGGGATGTTGAGACGGGACTGGACTGGAGGAGGGATGCTGAGAGTGGATTGGACTGGAGGAGGGATGCTGAGAGGGGAGTGGAGTGGAGGAAGAATGCTGTGAGGGAACTGGAGTGCGGAGAGATGCTGAGAGTAGAGAGGAGTGGAGGAGGGATTCTGAGAGGGGAGTGGAGTGGAGCAGGGATGCTGAGAGGGGAGTGGAGTGGAGGAGGGATGCTGAGAGGGGAGTGGTGTGGAGGAGGCATGTTGAGACGGGACTGGACTGGAGGAGCGATGCTGAGAGGGGACGAAAGGAGGAGAGATGTTGAGACGGGACTAGACTGGAGGAGGTATGCTGAGAGTGGAGTGGAGGAGGGATGCTGAGAGGAGAGTGGAGGGGAGGAGGGATGCTGAGAGTGGAGTGGAGTGGAGGAGGGATGTTGAGACGGGTCTGGACTGAAGGAGGGATGCTGAGAGGGGAGTGGAGGAGGGATGCTGAGAGTGGACTGGAGTAGCGGAGGGATGCTGAGAGGGGAGTGGAGTGGAGGAGGGATGCTGAGAGTGGATGGGACTGGAGGAGAGATGTTGAGACGGGACTGGACTGGATGAGGTATGCTGAGAGTGGAGTGGAGGAGGGATGCTGAGAGGGGACTGGACTGGAGGAGGAATGCTGAGAGCGGATGGGAGTGGAGGAGGGATGCTGAGAGGGGACTGGAGGAGAGATGTTGAGACAGGACTGGACAGCAGGAGGGATGCTGAGATTGGAGTGGAGTGGAGGAGGGATGCTGAGAGGGGACTGGAGTGGAGGAGGGATGCTGAGTGGTGACGAGTGGAGGAGGGATGTTGAGATGCGACTGGAGTGCAGGAGGAATGCTGAGTGGGGAGTGGAGGGGAGGAGGGATGTTGAGCGGGGAGTGGAGGAGGGATGCTGAGAGTGGAGTGGAGTGGTGGAGTGATGCTGAGAGGGGAGTGGAGTGGAGGAGGGATGCTGAGAGTGTAGTGGAGTGGAGGAGGGATGCTGAGAGGGGAGTGGAGTGGAGGAGTGATGCTGAGAGCGGACTGGACTGGAGGATGGATGCTGAGAGGGGAGTGGAGGGGAGGAGGGATCTTGAGAGGGGAGTGGAGTGGAGGAGGGATTTTGAGAGGGGAGTGCAGTGGAGGAGGGATGCTGAGAGCGGACTGGACTGGAGGAGGGATGCTGAGAGGGGAGTGGAGGGGAGGAGGGATGTTGAGAGGGGAGAGGAGGAGGGATGCTGAGAGGGGAGTGGAGTGGAGGAGGGATGTTGAGGCGGGACTGAACTGGAGGAGGGATGCTGAGAGGGGAGTGGAGTGGAGGAGGGATGCTGAGAGGGGACTGGAGTGGAGGACGTATGCTGAGAGGGGAGTGGACGAGGGATGCTGAGAGGGGACTGCAGTGGAGGAGGGATGCTGAGAGGGGACTGGAGTGGAGGATGGATGCTGAGAGGGGAGTGGAGGGGATGAGGGATGCTGAGAGTGGAGTGGATTGGAGGAGAGATGTTGAGACGGGACTGGACTGAAGGAGGGATGCTGAGAGGGGACTGGAGTGGAGGGGGATGCTGAGAGGGGAGTGGAGTGGAGGAGGGATGTTGAGACGGGACTGGACTGGAGGAGGGATGCTGAGAGTGGATGGGACTGGAGGAGGGATGCTGAGAGGGGAGTGGAGTGGAGGAGGAATGCTGTAAGGGACTGGTGTGCGGAGAGATGCTGAGAGTGGAGAGGAGTGGAGGAGGGATTCTGAGAGGGGAGTGGTGTGGAGGAGGCATGTTGAGACGGGACTGGACTGGAGGAGCGATGCTGAGAGGGGACGAGTGGAGGAGAGATGTTGAGAGGGGAGTGGAGGAGGGACTATGAGAGGGTAATGGAGTGGAGGAGGGATGTTGAGACGGGACTGGACTGGAGGAGGGATGCTGAGAGGGGAGTGGAGGGGAGGGGATGCTGAGAGGGGACTGGAGTGGAGGAGGGATGTTGAGACAGGACTGGAGTGCAGGAGGGATGCTGAGAGGGGAGTGGAGGAGAGATGTTGAGACAGGACTGGGCAGGAGGAGGGATGCTGAGAGTGGAGTGGAGGGGAGGAGGGATGCTGAGAGGGGACTGGAGTGGAGGAGGGATGCTGAGAGGGGATTGGACTGGAGGAGGGATGCTGAGAGGGGAGTGGAGTGGAGGAGGGATTCTGAGAGTGGAGTGGAGTGGAGGAGAGATGTTGAGACGGGACTGGACTGAAGGAGGGATGCTGAGAGGGGAGTGGTGTGGAGGAGGGCTGTTGAGACGGGACTGGACTGGAGGAGGGATGTTGTGATGGGACTGGACTGGAGGATGGATGCTGAGAGGGGAGTGGAGTGGAGGAGGGATGCTGAGAGTGGACGGGAGTGGAGGAGGGATGCTGAGAGGGGAGTGGAAGGGAGGAGAGATGCTGAGTGCGGAGTGGAGTGCAGGAGGGATGTTGAGACGGGTCTGGATTGAAGGAGGGATGCTGAGAGGGGACTGGAGTGGAGGTGGATGCTGAGAGGGGAGTGGAGTGGAGGAGGGATGCTGAGAGGTGATGGGTCTGGAGGAGAGATGTTGAGACGGGACTGGACTGCAGGAGGTATGCTGAGAGTGGAGTGGAGGAGCGATGCTGAGAGGGGACTGGACTGGAGGAGGGATGCTGAGAGGGGACGAGTGGAGGAGAGATGTTGAGACGGGACTGGACTGGAGGAGGGATGCTGAGAGGGGAGTGGAGTGGAGGAGGGTTGCTGAGAGGGGATTGGAGTGGAGGAGAGATGCTGAGAGCGGACTGGACTGGAGGAGGGATGCTGAGAGGGGAGTGGAGGGGAGGAGGGATGTTGAGAGGGGAGAGGAGGAGGGATGCTGAGAGGGGAGTGGAGTGGAGGAGGGATGTTGAGGCGGGACTGAACTGGAGGAGGGATGCTGAGAGTGGAGTGGAGTGGAGGAGGGATGCTGAGAGGGGACTGGAGTGGAGGACGTATGCTGAGAGGGGAGTGGACGAGGGATGCTGAGAGGGGAGTGGAGTGGAGGAGGGATGTTGAGACGGGACTGGACTGGAGGAGGGATTCTGAGAGGTGAGTGGAGTGGAGGAGTGATGCTGAGAGAGGACTGGAGTGGAGGAGGGATGCTGAGAGGGGTGTGGAGGGGGGGAGGGATGCTGAGAGGGGAGTGGAGTGGAGGAGGGATGTTGAGACGGGACTGGACTGGTGGCGGGATGCTGAGAGGTGAGTGGAGTGGAGTAGGGATGCTGAGAGGGGACTGCAGTGGAGGAGGGTTGCTGAGAGGGGACTGGAGTGGAGGATGGATGCTGAGAGGGGAGTGGAGGGGATGAGGGATGCTGAGAGGGGTGTGGAGGGGGGGAGGGATGCTGAGAGGGGACTGGAGTGGAGGAGGGATGTTGAGACGGGACTGGACTGGAGGAGGGATGCTGAGAGTGGATTGGACTGGAGGAGGGATGCTGAGAGGGGAGTGGAGTGGAGGAGGAATGCTGTGAGGGGACTGGTGTGCGGAGAGATGCTGAGAGTGGAGAGGAGTGGAGGAGGGATTCTGAGAGGGGAGTGGAGTGGAGCAGGGATGCTGAGAGGGGAGTGGAGGAGGGATGCTGAGAGGGGAGTGGTGTGGAGGAGGCATGTTGAGACGGGACTGGACTGGAGGAGCGATGCTGAGAGGGGACGAGTGGAGGAGAGATGTTGATAGGGGAGTGGAGGAGGGACTATGAGAGGGTAATGGAGTGGAGGAGGGATGTTGAGACGGGACTGGACTGGAGG
Source organism: Hemitrygon akajei (assembly GCF_048418815.1). Classification (NCBI taxonomy): domain Eukaryota; kingdom Metazoa; phylum Chordata; class Chondrichthyes; order Myliobatiformes; family Dasyatidae; genus Hemitrygon; species Hemitrygon akajei. Next base: position 1,919,397 of record NW_027331976.1, on the reverse strand, counting down.
AGGGATGCTGAGAGGGGAGTGGAGGGGAGGGGATGCTGAGAGGGGTCTGGAGTGGAGGAGGGATGTTGAGACAGGACTGGAGTGCAGGAGGGATGCTGAGAGGGGAATGGAGGAGAGATGTTGAGACAGGACTGGACAGGAGGAGGGATGCTGAGAGGGGAGTGGAGTGGAGTGGAGGAGGGATGCTAAGAGTGGAGTGGAGTGGAGGAGGGATGCTGAGAGTGGACTGGAGTGGAGGAGGGATGCTGAGAGGGGAGTTGAGTGGAGGAGGGATGCTGAGAGGGGACTGGACTAAAGGAGGGATGCTGAGAGGGGAGTGGAGTGGAGGAGGGATGCTGAGAGGGGACTGGAGTGGAGGTGGATGCTGAGAGGGGAGTGGAGTGGAGGAGGGATGCTGAGAGGGTATGGGACTGGAGGAGAGATGTTGAGACGGGACTGGACTGGAGGAGGTATGCTGAAAGTGGAGTGGAGGAGGGATGCTGAGAGGGGACTGGACTGGAGGAGGAATGCTGAGAGGGGATGGGAGTGGAGGAGGGATGCTGAGAGTGGAGTGGAGGAGGGATGCTGTGAGGGGAGTGGAGGGGAGGAGGGATGTTGAGAGGGGACTGGAGTGGAGGGGGGATGCTGAGAGGGGACGAGTGGAGGAGAGATGTTGAGACGGGACTGGACTGGAGGAGGGATTCTGAGAGGGGAGTGGAGGAGGGTTGCTGAGAGGGGAGTGGAGTGGAGGAGAGATGTTGAGACGGGACTGGACTGGAGGAGGGATTCTGAGAGGGGAGTGGAGTGGAGGAGGGATGCTGAGAGGGCAGTGGGGTGGAGGAGGGATTTTGAGACGGGACTGGACTGGAGGAGGAATGCTGAGAGGGCAGTGGAGTGGAGGAGGGATTTTGAGACGGGACTGGACTGGAGGAGGGATGCTGAGAGGGGAGTGGAGTGGAGGAGGGATGTTGAGATGGGACTGGACTGGAGGAGGGATGCTGAGAGGCGACTGGACTGGAGGAGGAATGCTGAGAGCGGATGGGAGTGGAGGAGGGATGCTGAGAGGGGACTGGAGGAGAGATGTTGAGACGGGACTGGACAGGAGGAGGGATGCTGAGATTGGATTGGAGGGGAGGAGGGATGCTGAGAGGGGACTGGAGTGGAGGAGGGATGCTGAGTGGGGACTGGAGTGTAGGAGGGATGTTGAGACGGGACTGGAGTGCAGGAGGGATGCTGAGTGGCGAGTGGAGGTGAGGAGGGATGTTGAGAGGGGAGTGGAGGTGGGATGCTGAGAGGGGAGTGGAGTGGTGGAGTGATGCTGAGAGGGGAGTGGAGTGGAGGAGGGATGCTGAGAGGGGAGTGGAGTAGAGGAGGGATGCTGAGAGTGGATGGGACTGGAGGAGAGATGTTGAGACGGGACTGGACTGGAGGAGGTATGCTGAGAGTGGAGTGGAGGAGGGATGCTGAGAGGGGACTGGACTGGAGGAGGAATGCTGAGAGCGGATGGGAGTGGAGGAGCGATGCTGAGAGGGGACTGGAGGAGAGATGTTGAGACGGGACTGGACAGGAGGAGGGATGCTGAGAATGGACTGGAGTGCAGGAGGGATGCTGAGTGGGGAGTGGAGGGGAGGAGGGATGTTGAGAGGGGAGTGGAGGAGGGATGCTGAGAGTGGAGTGGAGTGGTGGAGTGATGCTGAGAGGGGAGTGGAGTGGAGGAGGGATGCTGAGAGTGGAGTGGAGTGGAGGAGGGATGCTGAGAGGGGAGTGGAGTGGAGGAGTGATGCTGAGAGCGGACTGGACTGGAGGATGGATGCTGAGAGGGGAGTGGAGGGGAGGAGGGATCTTGAGAGGGGAGTGGAGTGGAGGAGGGATGCTGAGAGGGGAGTGGAGTGGAGGAGGGATGCTGAGAGCGGACTGGACTGGAGGAGGGATGCTGAGAGGGGAGTGGAGGGGAGGAGGGATGTTGAGAGGGGAGTGGAGGAGGGATGCTGAGAGGGGAGTGGAGTGGAGGAGGGATGTTGAGGCGGGACTGGACTGGAGGAGGGATGCTGAGAGGGGAGTGGAGTGGAGGAGGTATGCTGAGAGGGGACTGGAGTGGAGGACGTATGCTGAGAGGGGAGTGGACGAGGGATGCTGAGAGGGGAGTGGAGTGGAGGAGGGATGTTGAGACGGGACTGGACTGGAGGAGGGATTCTGAGAGGTGAGAGGACTGGAGTGGAGGAGGGATGCTGAGAGGGGAGTGGAGGGGGGAGGGATGCTGAGAGGGGAGTGGATTGGAGGAGGGATGTTGAGACGGGACTGGACTGGTGGAGGGATGCTGAGAGGTGAGTGGAGTGGAGTAGGGATGCTGAGAGGGGACTGGAGTGGAGGAGGGATGCTGAGAGTTGACTGGAGTGGAGGATGGATGCTGAGAGGGGAGTGGAGGGGATGAGGGATGCTGAGAGTGGAGTGGATTGGAGGAGAGATGTTGAGACGGGACTGGACTGAAGGAGGGATTCTGAGAGGGGACTGGAGTGGAGGGGGATGGTGAGAGGGGAGTGGAGTGGAGGAGGGATGTTGAGACGGGACTGGACTGGAGGAGGGATGCTGAGAGTGGATTGGACTGGAGGAGGGATGCTGAGAGGGGAGTGGAGTGGAGGAAGAATGCTGTGAGGGAACTGGAGTGCGGAGAGATGCTGAGAGTAGAGAGGAGTGGAGGAGGGATTCTGAGAGGGGAGTGGAGTGGAGCAGGGATGCTGAGAGGGGAGTGGAGTGGAGGAGGGATGCTGAGAGGGGAGTGGTGTGGAGGAGGCATGTTGAGACGGGACTGGACTGGAGGAGCGATGCTGAGAGGGGACGAAAGGAGGAGAGATGTTGAGACGGGACTAGACTGGAGGAGGTATGCTGAGAGTGGAGTGGAGGAGGGATGCTGAGAGGAGAGTGGAGGGGAGGAGGGATGCTGAGAGTGGAGTGCAGTGGAGGAGGGATGTTGAGACGGGTCTGGACTGAAGGAGGGATGCTGAGAGGGGAGTGGAGGAGGGATGCTGAGAGTGGACTGGAGTAGCGGAGGGATGCTGAGAGGGGAGTGGAGTGGAGGAGGGATGCTGAGAGTGGATGGGACTGGAGGAGAGATGTTGAGACGGGACTGGACTGGATGAGGTATGCTGAGAGTGGAGTGGAGGAGGGATGCTGAGAGGGGACTGGACTGGAGGAGGAATGCTGAGAGCGGATGGGAGTGGAGGAGGGATGCTGAGAGGGGACTGGAGGAGAGATGTTGAGACAGGACTGGACAGGAGGAGGGATGCTGAGATTGGAGTGGAGTGGAGGAGGGATGCTGAGAGGGGACTGGAGTGGAGGAGGGATGCTGAGTGGTGACGAGTGGAGGAGGGATGTTGAGATGCGACTGGAGTGCAGGAGGAATGCTGAGTGGGGAGTGGAGGGGAGGAGGGATGTTGAGCGGGGAGTGGAGGAGGGATGCTGAGAGTGGAGTGGAGTGGTGGAGTGATGCTGAGAGGGGAGTGGAGTGGAGGAGGGATGCTGAGAGTGTAGTGGAGTGGAGGAGGGATGCTAAGAGGGGAGTGGAGTGGAGGAGTGATGCTGAGAGCGGACTGGACTGGAGGATGGATGCTGAGAGGGGAGTGGAGGGGAGGAGGGATCTTGAGAGGGGAGTGGAGTGGAGGAGGGATTCTGAGAGGGGAGTGCAGTGGAGGAGGGATGCTGAGAGCGGACTGGACTGGAGGAGGGATGCTGAGAGGGGAGTGGAGGGGAGGAGGGATGTTGAGAGGGGAGAGGAGGAGGGATGCTGAGAGGGGATTGTAGTGGAGGAGGGATGTTGAGGCGGGACTGAACTGGAGGAGGGATGCTGAGAGGGGAGTGGAGTGGAGGAGGGATGTTGAGACGGGACTGGACTGGAGGAGGGATTCTGAGAGGTGAGTGGAGTGGAGGAGTGATGCTGAGAGAGGACTGGAGTGGAGGAGGGATGCTGAGAGGGGTGTGGAGGGGGGGAGGGATGCTGAGAGGGGAGTGGAGTGGAGGAGGGATGTTGAGACGGGACTGGACTGGTGGAGGGATGCTGAGAGGTGAGTGGAGTGGAGTAGGGATGCTGAGAGGGGACTGCAGTGGAGGAGGGATGCTGAGAGGGGACTGGAGTGGAGGATGGATGCTGAGAGGGGAGTGGAGGGGATGAGGGATGCTGAGAGTGGAGTGGATTGGAGGAGAGATGTTGAGACGGAACTGGACTGAAGGAGGGATGCTGAGAGGGGACTGGAGTGGAGGGGGATGCTGAGAGGGGAGTGGAGTGGAGGAGGGATGCTGAGTGGTGACGAGTGGAGGAGGGATGTTGAGATGCGACTGGAGTGAAGGAGGAATGCTGAGTGGGGAGTGGAGGGGAGGAGGGATGTTGAGCGGGGAGTGGAGGAGGGATGCTGAGAGTGGAGTGGAGTGGTGGAGTGATGCTGAGAGGGGAGTGGAGTGGAGGAGGGATGCTGAGAGTGTAGTGGAGTGGAGGAGGGATGCTGAGAGGGGAGTGGAGTGGAGGAGTGATGCTGAGAGCGGACTGGACTGGAGGATGGATGCTGAGAGGGGAGTGGAGGGGAGGAGGGATCTTGAGAGGGGAGTGGAGTGGAGGAGGGATTCTGAGAGGGGAGTGCAGTGGAGGAGGGATGCTGAGAGCGGACTGGACTGGAGGAGGGATGCTGAGAGGGGAGTGGAGGGGAGGAGGGATGTTGAGAGGGGAGAGGAGGAGGGATGCTGAGAGGGGAGTGGAGTGGAGGAGGGATGTTGAGGCGGGACTGGACTGGAGGAGGGATGCTGAGAGGGGAGTGGAGTGGAGGAGGTATGCTGAGAGGGGACTGGAGTGGAGGACGTATGCTGAGAGGGGAGTGGACGAGGGATGCTGAGAGGGGAGTGGAGTGGAGGAGGGATGTTGAGACGGGACTGGACTGGAGGAGGGATTCTGAGAGGTGAGAGGACTGGAGTGGAGGAGGGATGCTGAGAGGGGAGTGGAGGGGGGAGGGATGCTGAGAGGGGAGTGGATTGGAGGAGGGATGTTGAGACGGGACTGGACTGGTGGAGGGATGCTGAGAGGTGAGTGGAGTGGAGTAGGGATGCTGAGAGGGGACTGGAGTGGAGGAGGGATGCTGAGAGTTGACTGGAGTGGAGGATGGATGCTGAGAGGGGAGTGGAGGGGATGAGGGATGCTGAGAGTGGAGTGGATTGGAGGAGAGATGTTGAGACGGGACTGGACTGAAGGAGGGATTCTGAGAGGGGACTGGAGTGGAGGGGGATGGTGAGAGGGGAGTGGAGTGGAGGAGGGATGTTGAGACGGGACTGGACTGGAGGAGGGATGCTGAGAGTGGATTGGACTGGAGGAGGGATGCTGAGAGGGGAGTGGAGTGGAGGAAGAATGCTGTGAGGGAACTGGAGTGCGGAGAGATGCTGAGAGTAGAGAGGAGTGGAGGAGGGATTCTGAGAGGGGAGTGGAGTGGAGCAGGGATGCTGAGAGGGGAGTGGAGTGGAGGAGGGATGCTGAGAGGGGAGTGGTGTGGAGGAGGCATGTTGAGACGGGACTGGACTGGAGGAGCGATGCTGAGAGGGGACGAAAGGAGGAGAGATGTTGAGACGGGACTAGACTGGAGGAGGTATGCTGAGAGTGGAGTGGAGGAGGGATGCTGAGAGGAGAGTGGAGGGGAGGAGGGATGCTGAGAGTGGAGTGCAGTGGAGGAGGGATGTTGAGACGGGTCTGGACTGAAGGAGGGATGCTGAGAGGGGAGTGGAGGAGGGATGCTGAGAGTGGACTGGAGTAGCGGAGGGATGCTGAGAGGGGAGTGGAGTGGAGGAGGGATGCTGAGAGTGGATGGGACTGGAGGAGAGATGTTGAGACGGGACTGGACTGGATGAGGTATGCTGAGAGTGGAGTGGAGGAGGGATGCTGAGAGGGGACTGGACTGGAGGAGGAATGCTGAGAGCGGATGGGAGTGGAGGAGGGATGCTGAGAGGGGACTGGAGGAGAGATGTTGAGACAGGACTGGACAGGAGGAGGGATGCTGAGATTGGAGTGGAGTGGAGGAGGGATGCTGAGAGGGGACTGGAGTGGAGGAGGGATGCTGAGTGGTGACGAGTGGAGGAGGGATGTTGAGATGCGACTGGAGTGCAGGAGGAATGCTGAGTGGGGAGTGGAGGGGAGGAGGGATGTTGAGCGGGGAGTGGAGGAGGGATGCTGAGAGTGGAGTGGAGTGGTGGAGTGATGCTGAGAGGGGAGTGGAGTGGAGGAGGGATGCTGAGAGTGTAGTGGAGTGGAGGAGGGATGCTAAGAGGGGAGTGGAGTGGAGGAGTGATGCTGAGAGCGGACTGGACTGGAGGATGGATGCTGAGAGGGGAGTGGAGGGGAGGAGGGATCTTGAGAGGGGAGTGGAGTGGAGGAGGGATTCTGAGAGGGGAGTGCAGTGGAGGAGGGATGCTGAGAGCGGACTGGACTGGAGGAGGGATGCTGAGAGGGGAGTGGAGGGGAGGAGGGATGTTGAGAGGGGAGAGGAGGAGGGATGCTGAGAGGGGATTGTAGTGGAGGAGGGATGTTGAGGCGGGACTGAACTGGAGGAGGGATGCTGAGAGGGGAATGGAGTGGAGGAGGGAAGTTGAGACGGGACTGGACTGGAGGAGGGATTCTGAGAGGTGAGTGGAGTGGAGGAGTGATGCTGAGAGAGGACTGGAGTGGAGGAGGGATGCTGAGAGGGGTGTGGAGGGGGGGAGGGATGCTGAGAGGGGAGTGGAGTGGAGGAGGGATGTTGAGACGGGACTGGACTGGTGGAGGGATGCTGAGAGGTGAGTGGAGTGGAGTAGGGATGCTGAGAGGGGACTGCAGTGGAGGAGGGATGCTGAGAGGGGACTGGAGTGGAGGATGGATGCTGAGAGGGGAGTGGAGGGGATGAGGGATGCTGAGAGTGGAGTGGATTGGAGGAGAGATGTTGAGACGGAACTGGACTGAAGGAGGGATGCTGAGAGGGGACTGGAGTGGAGGGGGATGCTGAGAGGGGAGTGGAGTGGAGGAGGGATGCTGAGTGGTGACGAGTGGAGGAGGGATGTTGAGATGCGACTGGAGTGAAGGAGGAATGCTGAGTGGGGAGTGGAGGGGAGGAGGGATGTTGAGCGGGGAGTGGAGGAGGGATGCTGAGAGTGGAGTGGAGTGGTGGAGTGATGCTGAGAGGGGAGTGGAGTGGAGGAGGGATGCTGAGAGTGTAGTGGAGTGGAGGAGGGATGCTGAGAGGGGAGTGGAGTGGAGGAGTGATGCTGAGAGCGGACTGGACTGGAGGATGGATGCTGAGAGGGGAGTGGAGGGGAGGAGGGATCTTGAGAGGGGAGTGGAGTGGAGGAGGGATTCTGAGAGGGGAGTGCAGTGGAGGAGGGATGCTGAGAGCGGACTGGACTGGAGGAGGGATGCTGAGAGGGGAGTGGAGGGGAGGAGGGATGTTGAGAGGGGAGAGGAGGAGGGATGCTGAGAGGGGAGTGGAGTGGAGGAGGGATGTTGAGGCGGGACTGAACTGGAGGAGGGATGCTGAGAGGGGAGTGGAGTGGAGGAGGGATGTTGAGACGGGACTGGACTGGAGGAGGGATTCTGAGAGGTGAGTGGAGTGGAGGAGTGATGCTGAGAGAGGACTGGAGTGGAGGAGGGATGCTGAGAGGGGTGTGGAGGGGGGGAGGGATGCTGAGAGGGGAGTGGAGTGGAGGAGGGATGTTGAGACGGGACTGGACTGGTGGAGGGATGCTGAGAGGTGAGTGGAGTGGAGTAGGGATGCTGAGAGGGGACTGCAGTGGAGGAGGGATGCTGAGAGGGGACTGGAGTGGAGGATGGATGCTGAGAGGGGACTGGAGTGGAGGGGGATGCTGAGAGGGGAGTGGAGTGGAGGAGGGATGTTGAGACGGGACTGGACTGGAGGAGGGATGCTGAGAGTGGATGGGACTGGAGGAGGGATGCTGAGAGGGGAGTGGAGTGGAGGAGGAATGCTGTAAGGGACTGGTGTGCGGAGAGATGCTGAGAGTGGACTGGAGTGGAGGAGGGATGCTGAGAGGGGAGTGGAGGAGAGATGTTGAGACAGGACTGGACAGGAGGAGGGATGCTGAGAGTGGAGTGGAGGGGAGGAGGGATGCTGAGAGGGGACTGGAGTGGAGGAGGGATGCTGAGAGTGGACTGGAGTGGAGGAGGGATGCTGAGAGGGGAGTTGAGTGGAGGAGGGATGCTGAGAGGGGACTGGACTAAAGGAGGGATGCTGAGAGGGGAGTGGAGTGGAGGAGGGATGCTGAGAGGGGACTGGAGTGGAGGTGGATGCTGAGAGGGGAGTGGAGTGGAGGAGGGATGCTGAGAGGGTATGGGACTGGAGGAGAGATGTTGAGACGGGACTGGACTGGAGGAGGTATGCTGAAAGTGGAGTGGAGGAGGGATGCTGAGAGGGGACTGGACTGGAGGAGGAATGCTGAGAGGGGATGGGAGTGGAGGAGGGATGCTGAGAGTGGAGTGGAGGAGGGATGCTGTGAGGGGAGTGGAGGGGAGGAGGGATGTTGAGAGGGGACTGGAGTGGAGGGGGGATGCTGAGAGGGGACGAGTGGAGGAGAGATGTTGAGACGGTACTGGACTGGAGGAGGGATTCTGAGAGGGGAGTGGAGGAGGGTTGCTGAGAGGGGAGTGGAGTGGAGGAGAGATGTTGAGACGGGACTGGAGTGGAGGAGGGATTCTGAGAGGGGAGTGGAGTGGAGGAGGGATGCTGAGAGGGCAGTGGGGTGGAGGAGGGATTTTGAGACGGGACTGGACTGGAGGACGAATGCTGAGAGGGCAGTGGAGTGGAGGAGGGATTTTGAGACGGGACTGGACTGGAGGAGGGATGCTGAGAGGGGAGTGGAGTGGAGGAGGGATGTTGAGATGGGACTGGACTGGAGGAGGGATGCTGAGAGGCGACTGGACTGGAGGAGGAATGCTGAGAGCGGATGGGAGTGGAGGAGGGATGCTGAGAGGGGACTGGAGGAGAGATGTTGAGACGGGACTGGACAGGAGGAGGGATGCTGAGATTGGATTGGAGGGGAGGAGGGATGCTGAGAGGGGACTGGAGTGGAGGAGGGATGTTGAGACGGGACTGGAGTGCAGGAGGGATGCTGAGTGGGGAGTGGAGGTGAGGAGGGATGTTGAGAGGGGAGTGGAGGTGGGATGCTGAGAGTGGAGTGGAGTGGTGGAGTGATGCTGAGAGGGGAGTGGAGTGGAGGAGGGATTCTGAGAGTGGAGTGGAGTGGAGGAGGGATGCTGAGAGGGGGGTGGAGTGGAGGAGTGATGCTGAGAGCGGACTGGACTGGAGGATGGATGCTGAGAGGGGAGTGGAGGGGAGGAGGGATCTTGAGAGGGGAGTGGAGTGGAGGAGGGATGCTGAGAGGGGAGTGGAGTGGAGGAGGGATGCTGAGAGCGGACTGGACTGGAGGAGGGATGCTGAGAGGGGAGTGGAGGGGAGGAGGGATGCTGAGAGGGGACTGGAGTGGAGGAGGGATGCTGAGAGGGGAGTGGAGTGGAGGAGGGATGTTGAGGCGGGACTGGACTGGAGGAGGGATGCTGAGAGGGGAGTGGAGTGGAGGAGGTATGCTGAGAGGGGACTGGAGTGGAGGACGTATGCTGAGAGGGGAGTGGACGAGGGATGCTGAGAGGGGAGTGGAGTGGAGGAGGGATGTTGAGACGGGACTGGACTGGAGGAGGGATTCTGAGAGGTGAGAGGACTGGAGTGGAGGAGGGATGCTGAGAGGGGAGTGGAGGGGGGAGGGATGCTGAGAGGGGAGTGGATTGGAGGAGGGATGTTGAGACGGGACTGGACTGGTGGAGGGATGCTGAGAGGTGAGTGGAGTGGAGTAGGGATGCTGAGAGGGGACTGGAGTGGAGGAGGGATGCTGAGAGTTGACTGGAGTGGAGGATGGATGCTGAGAGGGGAGTGGAGGGGATGAGGGATGCTGAGAGTGGAGTGGATTGGAGGAGAGATGTTGAGACGGGACTGGACTGAAGGAGGGATTCTGAGAGGGGACTGGAGTGGAGGGGGATGGTGAGAGGGGAGTGGAGTGGAGGAGGGATGTTGAGACGGGACTGGACTGGAGGAGGGATGCTGAGAGTGGATTGGACTGGAGGAGGGATGCTGAGAGGGGAGTGGAGTGGAGGAAGAATGCTGTGAGGGAACTGGAGTGCGGAGAGATGCTGAGAGTAGAGAGGAGTGGAGGAGGGATTCTGAGAGGGGAGTGGAGTGGAGCAGGGATGCTGAGAGGGGAGTGGAGTGGAGGAGGGATGCTGAGAGGGGAGTGGTGTGGAGGAGGCATGTTGAGACGGGACTGGACTGGAGGAGCGATGCTGAGAGGGGACGAAAGGAGGAGAGATGTTGAGACGGGACTAGACTGGAGGAGGTATGCTGAGAGTGGAGTGGAGGAGGGATGCTGAGAGGAGAGTGGAGGGGAGGAGGGATGCTGAGAGTGGAGTGGAGTGGAGGAGGGATGTTGAGACGGGTCTGGACTGAAGGAGGGATGCTGAGAGGGGAGTGGAGGAGGGATGCTGAGAGTGGACTGGAGTAGCGGAGGGATGCTGAGAGGGGAGTGGAGTGGAGGAGGGATGCTGAGAGTGGATGGGACTGGAGGAGAGATGTTGAGACGGGACTGGACTGGATGAGGTATGCTGAGAGTGGAGTGGAGGAGGGATGCTGAGAGGGGACTGGACTGGAGGAGGAATGCTGAGGGCGGATGGGAGTGGAGGAGGGATGCTGAGAGGGGACTGGAGGAGAGATGTTGATACAGGACTGGACAGGAGGAGGGATGCTGAGATTGGAGTGGAGTGGAGGAGGGATGCTGAGAGGGGACTGGAGTGGAGGAGGGATGCTGAGTGGTGACGAGTGGAGGAGGGATGTTGAGATGCGACTGGAGTGCAGGAGGAATGCTGAGTGGGGAGTGGAGGGGAGGAGGGATGTTGAGCGGGGAGTGGAGGAGGGATGCTGAGAGTGGAGTGGAGTGGTGGAGTGATGCTGAGAGGGGAGTGGAGTGGAGGAGGGATGCTGAGAGTGTAGTGGAGTGGAGGAGGGATGCTGAGAGGGGAGTGGAGTGGAGGAGTGATGCTGACAGCGGACTGGACTGGAGGATGGATGCTGAGAGGGGAGTGGAGGGGAGGAGGGATCTTGAGAGGGGAGTGGAGTGGAGGAGGGATTCTGAGAGGGGAGTGCAGTGGAGGAGGGATGCTGAGAGCGGACTGGACTGGAGGAGGGATGCTGAGAGGGGAGTGGAGGGGAGGAGTGATGTTGAGAGGGGAAAGGAGGAGGGATGCTGAGAGGGGAGTGGAGTGGAGGAGGGATGTTGAGGCGGGACTGAACTGGAGGAGGGATGCTGAGAGGGGAGTGGAGTGGAGGAGGGATGCTGAGAGGGGACTGGAGTGGAGGACGTATGCTGAGAGGGGAGTGGACGAGGGATGCTGAGAGGGGAGTGGAGTGGAGGAGGGATGTTGAGACGGGACTGGACTGGAGGAGGGATTCTGAGAGGTGAGTGGAGTGGAGGAGTGATGCTGAGAGAGGACTGGAGTGGAGGAGGGATGCTGAGAGGGGTGTGGAGGGGGGGAGGGATGCTGAGAGGGGAGTGGAGTGGAGGAGGGATGTTGAGACGGGACTGGACTGGTGGAGGGATGCTGAGAGGTGAGTGGAGTGGAGTAGGGATGCTGAGAGGGGACTGCAGTGGAGGAGGGATGCTGAGAGGGGACTGGAGTGGAGGATGGATGCTGAGAGGGGAGTGGAGGGGATGAGGGATGCTGAGAGTGGAGTGGATTGGAGGGGGATGCTGAGAGGGGAGTGGAGTGGAGGAGGGATGTTGAGACGGGACTGGACTGGAGGAGGGATGCTGAGAGTGGATGGGACTGGAGGAGGGATGCTGAGAGGGGAGTGGAGTGGAGGAGGAATGCTGTAAGGGACTGGTGTGCGGAGAGATGCTGAGAGTGGAGAGGAGTGGAGGAGGGATTCTGAGAGGGGAGTGGTGTGGAGGAGGCATGTTGAGACGGGACTGGACTGGAGGAGCGATGCTGAGAGGGGACGAGTGGAGGAGAGATGTTGAGAGGGGAGTGGAGGAGGGACTATGAGAGGGTAATGGAGTGGAGGAGGGATGTTGAGACGGGACTGGACTGGAGGAGGGATGCTGAGAGGGGAGTGGAGGGGAGGGGATGCTGAGAGGGGACTGGAGTGGAGGAGGGATGTTGAGACAGGACTGGAGTGCAGGAGGGATGCTGAGAGGGGAGTGGAGGAGAGATGTTGAGACAGGACTGGGCAGGAGGAGGGATGCTGAGAGGGGACGAGTGGAGGAGAGATGTTGAGACGGGACTGGACTGGAGGAGGGATGCTGAGAGGGGAGTGGAGTGGAGGAGGGTTGCTGAGAGGGGATTGGAGTGGAGGAGAGATGCTGAGAGCGGACTGGACTGGAGGAGGGATGCTGAGAGGGGAGTGGAGGGGAGGAGGGATGTTGAGAGGGGAGAGGAGGAGGGATGCTGAGAGGGGAGTGGAGTGGAGGAGGGATGTTGAGGCGGGACTGAACTGGAGGAGGGATGCTGAGAGTGGAGTGGAGTGGAGGAGGGATGCTGAGAGGGGACTGGAGTGGAGGACGTATGCTGAGAGGGGAGTGGACGAGGGATGCTGAGAGGGGAGTGGAGTGGAGGAGGGATGTTGAGACGGGACTGGACTGGAGGAGGGATTCTGAGAGGTGAGTGGAGTGGAGGAGTGATGCTGAGAGAGGACTGGAGTGGAGGAGGGATGCTGAGAGGGGTGTGGAGGGGGGGAGGGATGCTGAGAGGGGAGTGGAGTGGAGGAGGGATGTTGAGACGGGACTGGACTGGTGGAGGGATGCTGAGAGGTGAGTGGAGTGGAGTAGGGATGCTGAGAGGGGACTGCAGTGGAGGAGGGATGCTGAGAGGGGACTGGAGTGGAGGATGGATGCTGAGAGGGGAGTGGAGGGGATGAGGGATGCTGAGAGTGGTGTGGATTGGAGGAGAGATGTTGAGACGGGACTGGACTGAAGGAGGGATGCTGAGAGGGGACTGGAGTGGAGGGGGATGCTGAGAGGGGAGTGGAGTGGAGGAGGGATGTTGAGACGGGACTGGACTGGAGGAGGGATGCTGAGAGTGGATTGGACTGGAGGAGGGATGCTGAGAGGGGACTGGAGTGGAGGGGGATGCTGAGAGGGGAGTGGAGTGGAGGAGGGATGTTGAGACGGGACTGGACTGGAGGAGGGATGCTGAGAGTGGATTGGACTGGAGGAGGGATGCTGAGAGGGGAGTGGAGGAGGGATGCTGAGAGGGGAGTGGTGTGGAGGAGGCATGTTGAGACGGGACTGGACTGGAGGAGCGATGCTGAGAGGGGACGAGTGGAGGAGAGATGTTGAGAGGGGAGTGGAGGAGGGACTATGAGAGGGTAATGGAGTGGAGGAGGGATGTTGAGACGGGACTGGACTGGAGGAGGGATGCTGAGAGGGGAGTGGAGGGGAGGGGATGCTGAGAGGGGTCTGGAGTGGAGGAGGGATGTTGAGACAGGACTGGAGTGCAGGAGGGATGCTGAGAGGGGAGTGGAGGGAAGGAGGGATGCTGAGAGGGGACTGGAGTGGAGGAGGGATGCTGAGAGGGGATTGGACTGGAGGAGGGATGCTGAGAGGGGAGTGGAGTGGAGGAGGGATTCTGAGAGTGGAGTGGAGTGGAGGAGGGTGTTGAGATGGGATTGGACTGGAGGAGGGATACTGAGAGGGGAGTGGAGTGGAGTAGGAATGCTGAGAGGGGACTGGAGTGGAGGAGAGATGTTGAGACGGGACTGGACTGAAGGAGGGATGCTGAGAGGGAAGTGGTGTGGAGGAGGGCTGTTGAGACGGGACTGGACTGGAGGAGGGATGCTGAGAGGGGACGAGTGGAGGAGAGATGTTGAGAGGGGAGTGGAGTAGGGACTATGAGAGGGTACCGGAGTGGAGGAGGGATGTTGTGATGGGACTGGACTGGAGGATGGATACTGAGAGGGGAGTGGAGTGGAGGAGGGATGCTGAGAGTGGACGGGAGTGGAGGAGGGATGCTGAGAGGGGAGTGGAGGGGAGGAGGGATGCTGAGTGCGGAGTGGAGTGCAGGAGGGATGTTGAGACGGTTCTGGATTGAAGGAGGGATGTTGAGAGGGGACTGGAGTGGAGGTGGATGCTGAGAGGGGAGTGGAGTGGAGGAGGGATGCTGAGAGGTGATGGGTCTGGAGGAGAGATGTTGAGACGGGACTGGACTGCAGGAGGTATGCTGAGAGTGGAGTGGAGGAGCGATGCTGAGAGGGGACTGGACTGGAGGAGGGATGCTGAGAGGGGACGAGTGGAGGAGAGATGTTGAGACGGGACTGGACTGGAGGAGGGATGCTGAGAGGGGAGTGGAGTGGAGGAGGGTTGCAGAGAGGGGATTGGAGTGGAGGAGAGATGTTGAGATGGGACTGGACTGGAGGAGGTATGCTGAAGTGGAGTGGAGGAGGGATGCTGAGAGGGGACTGGACTGGAGGAGGAATGCTGAGAGGGGATGGGAGTGGAGGAGGGATGCTGAGAGGGGAGTGGAAGGGAGGAGGGATGCTGAGAGGGGAGTGGACTTGAGGAGGGATGTTGAGACGGGACTGGACTGGAGTAGGGATGCTGATAGGGGAGTGGAGTGGAGGAGGGATGCTCAGAGTGGACTGGAGTGGAGGAGGGATGCTGAGAGGGGAGTTGAGCGGAGGAGGGATGCTGAGAGGGGAGTGGAGTGGAGTGGAGGAGGGATGCTGAGAGTGGAGTGGAGTGGAGGAGGGATGCTGAGAGTGGACTGGAGTGGAGGACGGATGCTGAGAGGGGACTGGACTGAAGGAGGGATGCTAAGAGGGGAGTGGAGTGGAGGAGGGATGCTGAGAGGGGACTGGAGTGGAGGTGGATGCTGAGAGGGGAGTGGAGTGGAGGAGGGATGCTGAGAGGGGATGGGACTGGAGGAGAGATGTTGAGACGGGACTGGACTGGAGGAGGTATGCTGAGAGGGGATGGGAGTGGAGGAGGGATGCTGAGAGTGGAGTGGAGGAGGGATGCTGTGAGGGGAGTGGAGGGGAGGAGGGATGTTGAGAGGGGACTGGAGTGGAGGGGGGATGCTGAGAGGGGACGAGTGGAGGAGAGATGTTGAGATGGGACTGGACTGGAGGAGGGATTCTGAGAGGGGAGTGGAGGAGGGTTGCTGAGAGGGGAGTGGAGTGGAGGAGAGATGTTGAGACGGGACTGGACTGGAGGAGGGATTCTGAGAGGGGAGTGGAGTGGAGGAGGGATGCTGAGAGGGCAGTGGAGTGGAGGAGGGATTTTGAGACGGGACTGGACTGGAGGAGGGATGCTGAGAGGGGAGTGGAGTGGAGGAGGGATGTTGAGATGGGACTGGACTGAAGGAGGGATGCTGAGAGCGGACTGGAGTGGAGGGGGATTCTGAGAGGGGAGTGGAGTGGAGGAGGGATGCTGAGAGTGGATGGGAGTGGAGGAGAGATGTTGAGATGGGACTGGGCTGGAGGAGGTATGCTGAGAGTGGAGTGGAGGAGGGATGCTGAGAGGGGAGTGGAGGGGAGGAGGGATGCTGAGAGTGGAGTGGAGTGGAAGAGGGATGTTGAGACGGGTCTGGACAAGGAGGGATGCTGAGAGGGGAGTGGAGTGGAGGAGGGATGCTGAGAGTGGATGGGACTGGAGGAGAGATGTTGAGACGGGACTGGACTGGAGGAGGTATGCTGAGAGTGGAGTGGAGGAGGGATGCTGAGAGGGGTCAGGACTGGAGGAGGAATGCTGAGAGCGGATGGGAGTGGAGGAGGGATGCTGAGAGGGGACTGGAGGAGAGATGTTGAGACAGGACTGGACAGGAGGAGGGATGCTGAGATTGGAGTGGAGTGGAGGAGGGATGCTGAGAGGGGACTGGAGTGGAGGAGGGATGCTGAGTGGTGACGAGTGGAGGAGGGATGTTGAGACGCGACTGGAGTGCAGGAGGGATGCTGAGTGGGGAGTGGAGGGGAGGAGGGATGTTGAGAGGGGAGTGGAGGAGGGATGCTGAGAGTGGAGTGGAGTGATGGAGTGATGCTGCGAGGGGAGTGGAGTGGAGGAGGGATGCTGAGAGTGTAGTGGAGTGGAGGAGGGATGCTGAGAGGGGAGTGGAGTGGAGGAGTGATGCTGAGAGCGGACTGGACTGGAGGATGGATGCTGAGAGGGGAGTGGAGGGGAGGAGGGATCTTGAGAGGGGAGTGGAGTGGAGGAGGGATTCTGAGAGGGGAGTGGAGTGGAGGAGGGATGCTGAGAGCGGACTGGACTGGAGGAGGGATGCTGAGAGGGGAGTGGAGGGGAGGAGGGATGTTGAGAGGGGAGTGGAGGAGGGATGCTGAGAGGGGAGTGGAGTGGAGGAGGGATGTTGAGGCGGGACTGAACTGGAGGAGGGATGCTGAGAGGGGAGTGGAGTGGAGGAGGGATGCTGAGAGGGGACTGGAGTGGAGGACGTATGCTGAGAGGGGAGTGGACGAGGGATGCTGAGAGGGGAGTGGAGTGGAGGAGGGATGTTGAGATGGGACTGGACTGGAGGAGGGATTCTGAGAGGTGAGTGGAGTGGAGGAGTGATGCTGAGAGAGGACTGGAGTGGAGGAGGGATGCTGAGAGGGGTGTGGAGTGGTGGAGTGATGCTGAGAGGGGAGTGGAGTGGAGGAGGGATGCTGAGAGGGGAGTGGAGTGGAGGAGGGATGTTGAGATGGGACTGGACTGGAGGAGGGATTCTGAGAGGTGAGTGGAGTGGAGGAGTGATGCTGAGAGAGGACTGGAGTGGAGGAGGGATGCTGAGAGGGGTGTGGAGTGGTGGAGTGATGCTGAGAGGGGAGTGGAGTGGAGGAGGGATGCTGAGAGTGTAGTGGAGTGGAGGAGGGATGCTGAGAGGGGAGTGGAGTGGCGGAGTGATGCTGAGAGCGGACTGGACTGGAGGATGGATGCTGAGAGGGGAGTGGAGGGGAGGAGGGATCTTGAGAGGGGAGTGGAGTGGAGGAGGGATTCTGAGAGGGGAGTGGAGTGGAGGAGGGATGCTGAGAGCGGACTGGACTGGAGGAGGGATGCTGAGAGGGGAGTGGAGGTGAGGAGGGATGTTGAGAGGGGAGTGGAGGAGGGATGCTGAGAGGGGAGTGGAGTGGAGGAGGGATGTTGAGGCGGGACTGAACTGGAGGAGGGATGCTGAGAGGGGACTGGAGTGGAGGATGGATGCTGAGAGGGGAGTGGAGGGGATGAGGGATGCTGAGAGTGGAGTGGATTGGAGGAGAGATTTTGAGACGGGACTGGACTGAAGGAGGGATGCTGAGAGGGGACTGGAGTGGAGGGGGATGCTGAGAGGGGAGTGGAGTGGAGGAGGGATGTTGAGACGGGACTGGACTGGAGGAGGGATGCTGAGAGTGGATTGGACTGGAGGAGGGATGCTGAGAGGGGAGTGGAGTGGAGGAGGAATGCTGTGAGGGGACTGGTGTGCGGAGAGATGCTGAGAGTGGAGAGTAGTGGAGGAGGGATTCTGAGAGGGGAGTGGAGTGGAGCAGGGATGCTGAGAGGGGAGTGGAGGAGGGATGCTGAGAGGGGAGTGGTGTGGAGGAGGCATGTTGAGACGGGACTGGACTGGAGGAGCGATGCTGAGAGGGGCCGAGTGGAGGAGAGATGTTGAGAGGGGAGTGGAGGAGGGACTATGAGAGGGTAATGGAGTGGAGGAGGGATGTTGAGACGGGACTGGACTGGAGGAGGGATGCTGAGAGGGGAGTGGAGGGGAGGGGATGCTGAGAGGGGACTGGAGTGGAGGAGGGATGTTGAGACAGGACTGGAGTGCAGGAGGGATGCTGAGAGGGGAGTGGAGGAGAGATGTTGAGACAGGACTGGACAGGAGGAGGGATGCTGAGAGTGGAGTGGAGGGGAGGAGGGATGCTGAGAGGGGACTGGAGTGGAGGAGGGATGCTGAGAGGGGATTGGACTGGAGGAGGGATGCTGAGAGGGGAGTGGAGTGGAGGAGGGATTCTGAGAGTGGATGGGACTGGAGGAGAGTTGTTGACACGGGAGTGGACTGGAGAAGGTATGCTGAGAGTGGAGTGGAGGAGGGATGCTGAGAGGGGACTGGACTGGAGGAGGAATGCTGAGAGCGGATGGGAGTGGAGGAGGGATGCTGAGAGGGGACTGGAGGAGAGATGTTGAGACGGGACTGGACAGGAGCAGGGATGCTGAGATTGGAGTGGAGGGGAGGAGGGATGCTGAGAGGGTCTGGAGTGGAGGAGGAATGCTGAGTGGGGACTGGAGTGGAGGAGGGATGTTGAGAGGGGAGTGGAGGGGAGGAGGGATGTTGAGAGGGGAGTGGAGGAGGGATGCTGAGAGGGGAGTGGAGTGGAGGAGGGATGTTGAGGCGGGACTGGACTGGAGGAGGGATGCTGAGAGGGGAGTGGAGTGGAGGAGGTATGCTGAGAGGGGAGTGGAGTGGAGGAGGGATGCTGAGAGTGGAGTGGAGTGGAGGAGGGATGCTGAGAGGGGAGTGGAGTGGAGGAGTGATGCTGAGAGCGGACTGGACTGGAGGATGGATGCTGAGAGGGGAGTGGAGGGGAGGAGGGATCTTGAGAGGGGAGTGGAGTGGAGGAGGGATGCTGAGAGGGGAGTGGAGTGGAGGAGGGATGCTGAGAGCGGACTGGACTGGAGGAGGGATGCTGAGAGGGGAGTGGAGGGGTGGAGGGATGTTGAGAGGGGAGTGGAGGAGGGATGCTGAGAGGGGAGTGGAGTGGAGGAGGGATGTTGAGGCGGGACTGGACTGGAGGAGGGATGCTGAGAGGGGAGTGGAGTGGAGGAGTTATGCTGAGAGGGGACTGGAGTGGAGGGGGGATGCTGAGAGGGGACGAGTGGAGGAGAGATGTTGAGATGGGACTGGACTGGAGGAGGGATTCTGAGAGGGGAGTGGAGGAGGGTTGCTGAGAGGGGAGTGGAGTGGAGGAGAGATGTTGAGACGGGACTGGACTGGAGGAGGGATTCTGAGAGGGGAGTGGAGTGGAGGAGGGATGCTGAGAGGGCAGTGGAGTGGAGGAGGGATTTTGAGACGGGACTGGACTGGAGGAGGGATGCTGAGAGGGGAGTGGAGTGGAGGAGGGATGTTGAGATGGGACTGGACTGAAGGAGGGATGCTGAGAGCGGACTGGAGTGGAGGGGGATTCTGAGAGGGGAGTGGAGTGGAGGAGGGATGCTGAGAGTGGATGGGAGTGGAGGAGAGATGTTGAGATGGGACTGGACTGGAGGAGGTATGCTGAGAGTGGAGTGGAGGAGGGATGCTGAGAGGGGAGTGGAGGGGAGGAGGGATGCTGAGAGTGGAGTGGAGTGGAAGAGGGATGTTGAGACGGGTCTGGACAAGGAGGGATGCTGAGAGGGGAGTGGAGTGGAGGAGGGATGCTGAGAGTGGATGGGACTGGAGGAGAGATGTTGAGACGGGACTGGACTGGAGGAGGTATGCTGAGAGTGGAGTGGAGGAGGGATGCTGAGAGGGGTCAGGACTGGAGGAGGAATGCTGAGAGCGGATGGGAGTGGAGGAGGGATGCTGAGAGGGGACTGGAGGAGAGATGTTGAGACAGGACTGGACAGGAGGAGGGATGCTGAGATTGGAGTGGAGTGGAGGAGGGATGCTGAGAGGGGACTGGAGTGGAGGAGGGATGCTGAGTGGTGACGAGTGGAGGAGGGATGTTGAGACGCGACTGGAGTGCAGGAGGGATGCTGAGTGGGGAGTGGAGGGGAGGAGGGATGTTGAGAGGGGAGTGGAGGAGGGATGCTGAGAGTGGAGTGGAGTGATGGAGTGATGCTGCGAGGGGAGTGGAGTGGAGGAGGGATGCTGAGAGTGTAGTGGAGTGGAGGAGGGATGCTGAGAGGGGAGTGGAGTGGAGGAGTGATGCTGAGAGCGGACTGGACTGGAGGATGGATGCTGAGAGGGGAGTGGAGGGGAGGAGGGATCTTGAGAGGGGAGTGGAGTGGAGGAGGGATTCTGAGAGGGGAGTGGAGTGGAGGAGGGATGCTGAGAGCGGACTGGACTGGAGGAGGGATGCTGAGAGGGGAGTGGAGGGGAGGAGGGATGTTGAGAGGGGAGTGGAGGAGGGATGCTGAGAGGGGAGTGGAGTGGAGGAGGGATGTTGAGGCGGGACTGAACTGGAGGAGGGATGCTGAGAGGGGAGTGGAGTGGAGGAGGGATGCTGAGAGGGGACTGGAGTGGAGGACGTATGCTGAGAGGGGAGTGGACGAGGGATGCTGAGAGGGGAGTGGAGTGGAGGAGGGATGTTGAGATGGGACTGGACTGGAGGAGGGATTCTGAGAGGTGAGTGGAGTGGAGGAGTGATGCTGAGAGAGGACTGGAGTGGAGGAGGGATGCTGAGAGGGGTGTGGAGTGGTGGAGTGATGCTGAGAGGGGAGTGGAGTGGAGGAGGGATGCTGAGAGTGTAGTGGAGTGGAGGAGGGATTCTGAGAGGGGAGTGGAGTGGCGGAGTGATGCTGAGAGCGGACTGGAGTGGAGGACGTATGCTGAGAGGGTAGTGGACGAGGGATGCTGAGAGGGGAGTGGAGTGGAGGAGGGATGTTGAGATGGGACTGGACTGGAGGAGGGATTCTGAGAGGTGAGTGGAGTGGAGGAGTGATGCTGAGAGAGGACTGGAGTGGAGGAGGGATGCTGAGAGGGGTGTGGAGTGGTGGAGTGATGCTGAGAGGGGAGTGGAGTGGAGGAGGGATGCTGAGAGTGTAGTGGAGTGGAGGAGGGATGCTGAGAGGGGAGTGGAGTGGCGGAGTGATGCTGAGAGCGGACTGGACTGGAGGATGGATGCTGAGAGGGGAGTGGAGGGGAGGAGGGATCTTGAGAGGGGAGTGGAGTGGAGGAGGGATTCTGAGAGGGGAGTGGAGTGGAGGAGGGATGCTGAGAGCGGACTGGACTGGAGGAGGGATGCTGAGAGGGGAGTGGAGGTGAGGAGGGATGTTGAGAGGGGAGTGGAGGAGGGATGCTGAGAGGGGAGTGGAGTGGAGGAGGGATGTTGAGGCGGGACTGAACTGGAGGAGGGATGCTGAGAGGGGACTGGAGTGGAGGATGGATGCTGAGAGGGGAGTGGAGGGGATGAGGGATGCTGAGAGTGGAGTGGATTGGAGGAGAGATTTTGAGACGGGACTGGACTGAAGGAGGGATGCTGAGAGGGGACTGGAGTGGAGGGGGATGCTGAGAGGGGAGTGGAGTGGAGGAGGGATGTTGAGACGGGACTGGACTGGAGGAGGGATGCTGAGAGTGGATTGGACTGGAGGAGGGATGCTGAGAGGGGAGTGGAGTGGAGGAGGAATGCTGTGAGGGGACTGGTGTGCGGAGAGATGCTGAGAGTGGAGAGTAGTGGAGGAGGGATTCTGAGAGGGGAGTGGAGTGGAGCAGGGATGCTGAGAGGGGAGTGGAGGAGGGATGCTGAGAGGGGAGTGGTGTGGAGGAGGCATGTTGAGACGGGACTGGACTGGAGGAGCGATGCTGAGAGGGGCCGAGTGGAGGAGAGATGTTGAGAGGGGAGTGGAGGAGGGACTATGAGAGGGTAATGGAGTGGAGGAGGGATGTTGAGACGGGACTGGACTGGAGGAGGGATGCTGAGAGGGGAGTGGAGGGGAGGGGATGCTGAGAGGGGACTGGAGTGGAGGAGGGATGTTGAGACAGGACTGGAGTGCAGGAGGGATGCTGAGAGGGGAGTGGAGGAGAGATGTTGAGACAGGACTGGACAGGAGGAGGGATGCTGAGAGTGGAGTGGAGGGGAGGAGGGATGCTGAGAGGGGACTGGAGTGGAGGAGGGATGCTGAGAGGGGATTGGACTGGAGGAGGGATGCTGAGAGGGGAGTGGAGTGGAGGAGGGATTCTGAGAGTGGATGGGACTGGAGGAGAGTTGTTGACACGGGAGTGGACTGGAGAAGGTATGCTGAGAGTGGAGTGGAGGAGGGATGCTGAGAGGGGACTGGACTGGAGGAGGAATGCTGAGAGCGGATGGGAGTGGAGGAGGGATGCTGAGAGGGGACTGGAGGAGAGATGTTGAGACGGGACTGGACAGGAGCAGGGATGCTGAGATTGGAGTGGAGGGGAGGAGGGATGCTGAGAGGGTCTGGAGTGGAGGAGGAATGCTGAGTGGGGACTGGAGTGGAGGAGGGATGTTGAGAGGGGAGTGGAGGGGAGGAGGGATGTTGAGAGGGGAGTGGAGGAGGGATGCTGAGAGGGGAGTGGAGTGGAGGAGGGATGTTGAGGCGGGACTGGACTGGAGGAGGGATGCTGAGAGGGGAGTGGAGTGGAGGAGGTATGCTGAGAGGGGAGTGGAGTGGAGGAGGGATGCTGAGAGTGGAGTGGAGTGGAGGAGGGATGCTGAGAGGGGAGTGGAGTGGAGGAGTGATGCTGAGAGCGGACTGGACTGGAGGATGTATGCTGAGAGGGGAGTGGAGGGGAGGAGGGATCTTGAGAGGGGAGTGGAGTGGAGGAGGGATGCTGAGAGGGGAGTGGAGTGGAGGAGGGATGCTGAGAGCGGACTGGACTGGAGGAGGGATGCTGAGAGGGGAGTGGAGGGGTGGAGGGATGTTGAGAGGGGAGTGGAGGAGGGATGCTGAGAGGGGAGTGGAGTGGAGGAGGGATGTTGAGGCGGGACTGGACTGGAGGAGGGATGCTGAGAGGGGAGTGGAGTGGAGGAGTTATGCTGAGAGGGGACTGGAGTGGAGGACGTATGCTGAGAGGGGAGTGGACGAGGGATGCTGAGAGGGGAGTGGAGTGGAGGAGGGATGTTGAGACGGGACTGGACTGGAGGAGGGATTCTGAGAGGTGAGTGGAGTGGAGGAGGGATGCTGAGAGAGGACTGGAATGGAGGAGGGATGCTGAGAGGGGAGTGGAGGGGGGGAGGGATGCTGAGAGGGGAGTGGAGTGGAGGAGGGATGTTGAGACGGGACTGGACTGGTGGAGGGATGCTGAGAGGTGAGTGGAGTGGAGTAGGGATGCTGAGAGGGGACTGGAGTGGAGGAGGGATGCTCAGAGTGGACTGGAGTGGAGGAGGGATGCTGAGAGGGGAGTTGAGCGGAGGAGGGATGCTGAGAGGGGAGTGGAGTGGAGTGGAGGAGGGATGCTAAGAGTGGAGTGGAGTGGAGGAGGGATGCTGAGAGTGGACTGGAGTGGAGGAGGGATGCTGAGAGGGGAGTTGAGTGGAGGAGGGATGCTGAGAGGGGACTGGACTAAAGGAGGGATGCTGAGAGGGGAGTGGAGTGGAGGAGGGTTGCTGAGAGGGGACTGGAGTGGAGGTGGATGCTGAGAGGGGAGTGGAGTGGAGGAGGGATGCTGAGAGGGTATGGGACTGGAGGAGAGATGTTGAGACGGGACTGGACTGGAGGAGGTATGCTGAAAGTGGAGTGGAGGAGGGATGCTGAGAGGGGACTGGACTGGAGGAGGAATGCTGAGAGGGGATGGGAGTGGAGGAGGGATGCTGAGAGTGGAGTGGAGGAGGGATGCTGTGAGGGGAGTGGAGGGGAGGAGGGATGTTGAGAGGGGACTGGAGTGGAGGGGGGATGCTGAGAGGGGACGAGTGGAGGAGAGATGTTGAGACGGGACTGGACTGGAGGAGGGATTCTGAGAGGGGAGTGGAGGAGGGTTGCTGAGAGGGGAGTGGAGTGGAGGAGAGATGTTGAGACGGGACTGGACTGGAGGAGGGATTCTGAGAGGGGAGTGGAGTGGAGGAGGGATGCTGAGAGGGCAGTGGGGTGGAGGAGGGATTTTGAGACGGGACTGGACTGGAGGAGGAATGCTGAGAGGGCAGTGGAGTGGAGGAGGGATTTTGAGACGGGACTGGACTGGAGGAGGGATGCTGAGAGGGGAGTGGAGTGGAGGAGGGATGTTGAGATGGGACTGGACTGGAGGAGGGATGCTGAGAGGCGACTGGACTGGAGGAGGAATGCTGAGAGCGGATGGGAGTGGAGGAGGGATGCTGAGAGGGGACTGGAGGAGAGATGTTGAGACGGGACTGGACAGGAGGAGGGATGCTGAGATTGGATTGGAGGGGAGGAGGGATGCTGAGAGGGGACTGGAGTGGAGGAGGGATGCTGAGTGGGGACTGGAGTGGAGGAGGGATGTTGAGACGGGACTGGAGTGCAGGAGGGATGCTGAGTGGGGAGTGGAGGTGAGGAGGGATGTTGAGAGGGGAGTGGAGGTGGGATGCTGAGAGGGGAGTGGAGTGGTGGAGTGATGCTGAGAGGGGAGTGGAGTGGAGGAGGGATGCTGAGAGGGGAGTGGAGTAGAGGAGGGATGCTGAGAGTGGATGGGACTGGAGGAGAGATGTTGAGACGGGACTGGACTGGAGGATGTATGCTGAGAGTGGAGTGGAGGAGGGATGCTGAGAGGGGACTGGACTGGAGGAGGAATGCTGAGAGCGGATGGGAGTGGAGGAGCGATGCTGAGAGGGGACTGGAGGAGAGATGTTGAGACGGGACTGGACAGGAGGAGGGATGCTGAGAATGGACTGGAGTGCAGGAGGGATGCTGAGTGGGGAGTGGAGGGGAGGAGGGATGTTGAGAGGGGAGTGGAGGAGGGATGCTGAGAGTGGAGTGGAGTGGTGGAGTGATGCTGAGAGGGGAGTGGAGTGGAGGAGGGATGCTGAGAGTGGAGTGGAGTGGAGGAGGGATGCTGAGAGGGGAGTGGAGTGGAGGAGTGATGCTGAGAGCGGACTGGACTGGAGGATGGATGCTGAGAGGGGAGTGGAGGGGAGGAGGGATCTTGAGAGGGGAGTGGAGTGGAGGAGGGATGCTGAGAGGGGAGTGGAGTGGAGGAGGGATGCTGAGAGCGGACTGGACTGGAGGAGGGATGCTGAGAGGGGAGTGGAGGGGAGGAGGGATGTTGAGAGGGGAGTGGAGGAGGGATGCTGAGAGGGGAGTGGAGTGGAGGAGGGATGTTGAGGCGGGACTGGACTGGAGGAGGGATGCTGAGAGGGTAGTGGAGTGGAGGAGGTATGCTGAGAGGGGACTGGAGTGGAGGACGTATGCTGAGAGGGGAGTGGACGAGGGATGCTGAGAGGGGAGTGGAGTGGAGGAGGGATGTTGAGACGGGACTGGACTGGAGGAGGGATTCTGAGAGGTGAGAGGACTGGAGTGGAGGAGGGATGCTGAGAGGGGAGTGGAGGGGGGAGGGATGCTGAGAGGGGAGTGTATTGGAGGAGGGATGTTGAGACGGGACTGGACTGGTGGAGGGATGCTGAGAGGTGAGTGGAGTGGAGTAGGGATGCTGAGAGGGGACTGGAGTGGAGGAGGGATGCTGAGAGTTGACTGGAGTGGAGGATGGATGCTGAGAGGGGAGTGGAGGGGATGAGGGATGCTGAGAGTGGAGTGGATTGGAGGAGAGATGTTGAGACGGGACTGGACTGAAGGAGGGATTCTGAGAGGGGACTGGAGTGGAGGGGGATGGTGAGAGGGGAGTGGAGTGGAGGAGGGATGTTGAGACGGGACTGGACTGGAGGAGGGATGCTGAGAGTGGATTGGACTGGAGGAGGGATGCTGAGAGGGGAGTGGAGTGGAGGAAGAATGCTGTGAGGGAACTGGAGTGCGGAGAGATGCTGAGAGTAGAGAGGAGTGGAGGAGGGATTCTGAGAGGGGAGTGGAGTGGAGCAGGGATGCTGAGAGGGGAGTGGAGTGGAGGAGGGATGCTGAGAGGGGAGTGGTGTGGAGGAGGCATGTTGAGACGGGACTGGACTGGAGGAGCGATGCTGAGAGGGGACGAAAGGAGGAGAGATGTTGAGACGGGACTAGACTGGAGGAGGTATGCTGAGAGTGGAGTGGAGGAGGGATGCTGAGAGGAGAGTGGAGGGGAGGAGGGATGCTGAGAGTGGAGTGGAGTGGAGGAGGGATGTTGAGACGGGTCTGGACTGAAGGAGGGATGCTGAGAGGGGAGTGGAGGAGGGATGCTGAGAGTGGACTGGAGTAGCGGAGGGATGCTGAGAGGGGAGTGGAGTGGAGGAGGGATGCTGAGAGTGGATGGGACTGGAGGAGAGATGTTGAGACGGGACTGGACTGGATGAGGTATGCTGAGAGTGGAGTGGAGGAGGGATGCTGAGAGGGGACTGGACTGGAGGAGGAATGCTGAGAGCGGATGGGAGTGGAGGAGGGATGCTGAGAGGGGACTGGAGGAGAGATGTTGAGACAGGACTGGACAGGAGGAGGGATGCTGAGATTGGAGTGGAGTGGAGGAGGGATGTTGAGGCGGGACTGAACTGGAGGAGGGATGCTGAGAGGGGACTGGAGTGGAGGATGGATGCTGAGAGGGGAGTGGAGGGGATGAGGGATGCTGAGAGTGGAGTGGATTGGAGGAGAGATTTTGAGACGGGACTGGACTGAAGGAGGGATGCTGAGAGGGGACTGGAGTGGAGGGGGATGCTGAGAGGGGAGTGGAGTGGAGGAGGGATGTTGAGACGGGACTGGACTGGAGGAGGGATGCTGAGAGTGGATTGGACTGGAGGAGGGATGCTGAGAGGGGAGTGGAGTGGAGGAGGAATGCTGTGAGGGGACTGGTGTGCGGAGAGATGCTGAGAGTGGAGAGTAGTGGAGGAGGGATTCTGAGAGGGGAGTGGAGTGGAGCAGGGATGCTGAGAGGGGAGTGGAGGAGGGATGCTGAGAGGGGAGTGGTGTGGAGGAGGCATGTTGAGACGGGACTGGACTGGAGGAGCGATGCTGAGAGGGGCCGAGTGGAGGAGAGATGTTGAGAGGGGAGTGGAGGAGGGACTATGAGAGGGTAATGGAGTGGAGGAGGGATGTTGAGACGGGACTGGACTGGAGGAGGGATGCTGAGAGGGGAGTGGAGGGGAGGGGATGCTGAGAGGGGACTGGAGTGGAGGAGGGATGTTGAGACAGGACTGGAGTGCAGGAGGGATGCTGAGAGGGGAGTGGAGGAGAGATGTTGAGACAGGACTGGACAGGAGGAGGGATGCTGAGAGTGGAGTGGAGGGGAGGAGGGATGCTGAGAGGGGACTGGAGTGGAGGAGGGATGCTGAGAGGGGATTGGACTGGAGGAGGGATGCTGAGAGGGGAGTGGAGTGGAGGAGGTATGCTGAGAGGGGAGTGGAGTGGAGGAGGGATGCTGAGAGTGGAGTGGAGTGGAGGAGGGATGCTGAGAGGGGAGTGGAGTGGAGGAGTGATGCTGAGAGCGGACTGGACTGGAGGATGTATGCTGAGAGGGGAGTGGAGGGGAGGAGGGATCTTGAGAGGGGAGTGGAGTGGAGGAGGGATGCTGAGAGGGGAGTGGAGTGGAGGAGGGATGCTGAGAGCGGACTGGACTGGAGGAGGGATGCTGAGAGGGGAGTGGAGGGGTGGAGGGATGTTGAGAGGGGAGTGGAGGAGGGATGCTGAGAGGGGAGTGGAGTGGAGGAGGGATGTTGAGGCGGGACTGGACTGGAGGAGGGATGCTGAGAGGGGAGTGGAGTGGAGGAGTTATGCTGAGAGGGGACTGGAGTGGAGGACGTATGCTGAGAGGGGAGTGGACGAGGGATGCTGAGAGGGGAGTGGAGTGGAGGAGGGATGTTGAGACGGGACTGGACTGGAGGAGGGATTCTGAGAGGTGAGTGGAGTGGAGGAGGGATGCTGAGAGAGGACTGGAATGGAGGAGGGATGCTGAGAGGGGAGTGGAGGGGGGGAGGGATGCTGAGAGGGGAGTGGAGTGGAGGAGGGATGTTGAGACGGGACTGGACTGGTGGAGGGATGCTGAGAGGTGAGTGGAGTGGAGTAGGGATGCTGAGAGGGGACTGGAGTGGAGGAGGGATGCTCAGAGTGGACTGGAGTGGAGGAGGGATGCTGAGAGGGGAGTTGAGCGGAGGAGGGATGCTGAGAGGGGAGTGGAGTGGAGTGGAGGAGGGATGCTAAGAGTGGAGTGGAGTGGAGGAGGGATGCTGAGAGTGGACTGGAGTGGAGGAGGGATGCTGAGAGGGGACTGGAGGAGAGATGTTGAGACGGGACTGGACAGGAGGAGGGATGCTGAGATTGGATTGGAGGGGAGGAGGGATGCTGAGAGGGGACTGGAGTGGAGGAGGGATGCTGAGTGGGGACTGGAGTGGAGGAGGGATGTTGAGACGGGACTGGAGTGCAGGAGGGATGCTGAGTGGGGAGTGGAGGTGAGGAGGGATGTTGAGAGGGGAGTGGAGGTGGGATGCTGAGAGGGGAGTGGAGTGGTGGAGTGATGCTGAGAGGGGAGTGGAGTGGAGGAGGGATGCTGAGAGGGGAGTGGAGTAGAGGAGGGATGCTGAGAGTGGATGGGACTGGAGGAGAGATGTTGAGACGGGACTGGACTGGAGGAGGTATGCTGAGAGTGGAGTGGAGGAGGGATGCTGAGAGGGGACTGGACTGGAGGAGGAATGCTGAGAGCGGATGGGAGTGGAGGAGCGATGCTGAGAGGGGACTGGAGGAGAGATGTTGAGACGGGACTGGACAGGAGGAGGGATGCTGAGAATGGACTGGAGTGCAGGAGGGATGCTGAGTGGGGAGTGGAGGGGAGGAGGGATGTTGAGAGGGGAGTGGAGGAGGGATGCTGAGAGTGGAGTGGAGTGGTGGAGTGATGCTGAGAGGGGAGTGGAGTGGAGGAGGGATGCTGAGAGTGGAGTGGAGTGGAGGAGGGATGCTGAGAGGGGAGTGGAGTGGAGGAGTGATGCTGAGAGCGGACTGGACTGGAGGATGGATGCTGAGAGGGGAGTGGAGGGGAGGAGGGATCTTGAGAGGGGAGTGGAGTGGAGGAGGGATGCTGAGAGGGGAGTGGAGTGGAGGAGGGATGCTGAGAGCGGACTGGACTGGAGGAGGGATGCTGAGAGGGGAGTGGAGGGGAGGAGGGATGTTGAGAGGGGAGTGGAGGAGGGATGCTGAGAGGGGAGTGGAGTGGAGGAGGGATGTTGAGGCGGGACTGGACTGGAGGAGGGATGCTGAGAGGGTAGTGGAGTGGAGGAGGTATGCTGAGAGGGGACTGGAGTGGAGGACGTATGCTGAGAGGGGAGTGGACGAGGGATGCTGAGAGGGGAGTGGAGTGGAGGAGGGATGTTGAGACGGGACTGGACTGGAGGAGGGATTCTGAGAGGTGAGAGGACTGGAGTGGAGGAGGGATGCTGAGAGGGGAGTGGAGGGGGGAGGGATGCTGAGAGGGGAGTGTATTGGAGGAGGGATGTTGAGACGGGACTGGACTGGTGGAGGGATGCTGAGAGGTGAGTGGAGTGGAGTAGGGATGCTGAGAGGGGACTGGAGTGGAGGAGGGATGCTGAGAGTTGACTGGAGTGGAGGATGGATGCTGAGAGGGGAGTGGAGGGGATGAGGGATGCTGAGAGTGGAGTGGATTGGAGGAGAGATGTTGAGACGGGACTGGACTGAAGGAGGGATTCTGAGAGGGGACTGGAGTGGAGGGGGATGGTGAGAGGGGAGTGGAGTGGAGGAGGGATGTTGAGACGGGACTGGACTGGAGGAGGGATGCTGAGAGTGGATTGGACTGGAGGAGGGATGCTGAGAGGGGAGTGGAGTGGAGGAAGAATGCTGTGAGGGAACTGGAGTGCGGAGAGATGCTGAGAGTAGAGAGGAGTGGAGGAGGGATTCTGAGAGGGGAGTGGAGTGGAGCAGGGATGCTGAGAGGGGAGTGGAGTGGAGGAGGGATGCTGAGAGGGGAGTGGTGTGGAGGAGGCATGTTGAGACGGGACTGGACTGGAGGAGCGATGCTGAGAGGGGACGAAAGGAGGAGAGATGTTGAGACGGGACTAGACTGGAGGAGGTATGCTGAGAGTGGAGTGGAGGAGGGATGCTGAGAGGAGAGTGGAGGGGAGGAGGGATGCTGAGAGTGGAGTGGAGTGGAGGAGGGATGTTGAGACGGGTCTGGACTGAAGGAGGGATGCTGAGAGGGGAGTGGAGGAGGGATGCTGAGAGTGGACTGGAGTAGCGGAGGGATGCTGAGAGGGGAGTGGAGTGGAGGAGGGATGCTGAGAGTGGATGGGACTGGAGGAGAGATGTTGAGACGGGACTGGACTGGATGAGGTATGCTGAGAGTGGAGTGGAGGAGGGATGCTGAGAGGGGACTGGACTGGAGGAGGAATGCTGAGAGCGGATGGGAGTGGAGGAGGGATGCTGAGAGGGGACTGGAGGAGAGATGTTGAGACAGGACTGGACAGGAGGAGGGATGCTGAGATTGGAGTGGAGTGGAGGAGGGATGTTGAGGCGGGACTGAACTGGAGGAGGGATGCTGAGAGGGGACTGGAGTGGAGGATGGATGCTGAGAGGGGAGTGGAGGGGATGAGGGATGCTGAGAGTGGAGTGGATTGGAGGAGAGATTTTGAGACGGGACTGGACTGAAGGAGGGATGCTGAGAGGGGACTGGAGTGGAGGGGGATGCTGAGAGGGGAGTGGAGTGGAGGAGGGATGTTGAGACGGGACTGGACTGGAGGAGGGATGCTGAGAGTGGATTGGACTGGAGGAGGGATGCTGAGAGGGGAGTGGAGTGGAGGAGGAATGCTGTGAGGGGACTGGTGTGCGGAGAGATGCTGAGAGTGGAGAGTAGTGGAGGAGGGATTCTGAGAGGGGAGTGGAGTGGAGCAGGGATGCTGAGAGGGGAGTGGAGGAGGGATGCTGAGAGGGGAGTGGTGTGGAGGAGGCATGTTGAGACGGGACTGGACTGGAGGAGCGATGCTGAGAGGGGCCGAGTGGAGGAGAGATGTTGAGAGGGGAGTGGAGGAGGGACTATGAGAGGGTAATGGAGTGGAGGAGGGATGTTGAGACGGGACTGGACTGGAGGAGGGATGCTGAGAGGGGAGTGGAGGGGAGGGGATGCTGAGAGGGGACTGGAGTGGAGGAGGGATGTTGAGACAGGACTGGAGTGCAGGAGGGATGCTGAGAGGGGAGTGGAGGAGAGATGTTGAGACAGGACTGGACAGGAGGAGGGATGCTGAGAGTGGAGTGGAGGGGAGGAGGGATGCTGAGAGGGGACTGGAGTGGAGGAGGGATGCTGAGAGGGGATTGGACTGGAGGAGGGATGCTGAGAGGGGAGTGGAGTGGAGGAGGTATGCTGAGAGGGGAGTGGAGTGGAGGAGGGATGCTGAGAGTGGAGTGGAGTGGAGGAGGGATGCTGAGAGGGGAGTGGAGTGGAGGAGTGATGCTGAGAGCGGACTGGACTGGAGGATGTATGCTGAGAGGGGAGTGGAGGGGAGGAGGGATCTTGAGAGGGGAGTGGAGTGGAGGAGGGATGCTGAGAGGGGAGTGGAGTGGAGGAGGGATGCTGAGAGCGGACTGGACTGGAGGAGGGATGCTGAGAGGGGAGTGGAGGGGTGGAGGGATGTTGAGAGGGGAGTGGAGGAGGGATGCTGAGAGGGGAGTGGAGTGGAGGAGGGATGTTGAGGCGGGACTGGACTGGAGGAGGGATGCTGAGAGGGGAGTGGAGTGGAGGAGTTATGCTGAGAGGGGACTGGAGTGGAGGACGTATGCTGAGAGGGGAGTGGACGAGGGATGCTGAGAGGGGAGTGGAGTGGAGGAGGGATGTTGAGACGGGACTGGACTGGAGGAGGGATTCTGAGAGGTGAGTGGAGTGGAGGAGGGATGCTGAGAGAGGACTGGAATGGAGGAGGGATGCTGAGAGGGGAGTGGAGGGGGGGAGGGATGCTGAGAGGGGAGTGGAGTGGAGGAGGGATGTTGAGACGGGACTGGACTGGTGGAGGGATGCTGAGAGGTGAGTGGAGTGGAGTAGGGATGCTGAGAGGGGACTGGAGTGGAGGAGGGATGCTCAGAGTGGACTGGAGTGGAGGAGGGATGCTGAGAGGGGAGTTGAGCGGAGGAGGGATGCTGAGAGGGGAGTGGAGTGGAGTGGAGGAGGGATGCTAAGAGTGGAGTGGAGTGGAGGAGGGATGCTGAGAGTGGACTGGAGTGGAGGAGGGATGCTGAGAGGGGAGTTGAGTGGAGGAGGGATGCTGAGAGGGGACTGGACTAAAGGAGGGATGCTGAGAGGGGAGTGGAGTGGAGGAGGGATGCTGAGAGGGGACTGGAGTGGAGGTGGATGCTGAGAGGGGAGTGGAGTGGAGGAGGGATGCTGAGAGGGTATGGGACTGGAGGAGAGATGTTGAGACGGGACTGGACTGGAGGAGGTATGCTGAAAGTGGAGTGGAGGAGGGATGCTGAGAGGGGACAGGACTGGAGGAGGAATGCTGAGAGGGGATGGGAGTGGAGGAGGGATGCTGAGAGTGGAGTGGAGGAGGGATGCTGTGAGGGGAGTGGAGGGGAGGAGGGATGTTGAGAGGGGACTGGAGTGGAGGGGGGATGCTGAGAGGGGACGAGTGGAGGAGAGATGTTGAGACGGGACTGGACTGGAGGAGGGATTCTGAGAGGGGAGTGGAGGAGGGTTGCTGAGAGGGGAGTGGAGTGGAGGAGAGATGTTGAGACGGGACTGGACTGGAGGAGGGATTCTGAGAGGGGAGTGGAGTGGAGGAGGGATGCTGAGAGGGCAGTGTGGTGGAGGAGGGATTTTGAGACGGGACTGGACTGGAGGAGGAATGCTGAGAGGGCAGTGGAGTGGAGGAGGGATTTTGAGACGGGACTGGACTGGAGGAGGGATGCTGAGAGGGGAGTGGAGTGGAGGAGGGATGTTGAGATGGGACTGGACTGGAGGAGGGATGCTGAGAGGCGACTGGACTGGAGGAGGAATGCTGAGAGCGGATGGGAGTGGAGGAGGGATGCTGAGAGGGGACTGGAGGAGAGATGTTGAGACGGGACTGGACAGGAGGAGGGATGCTGAGATTGGATTGGAGGGGAGGAGGGATGCTGAGAGGGGACTGGAGTGGAGGAGGGATGCTGAGTGGGGACTGGAGTGGAGGAGGGATGTTGAGACGGGACTGGAGTGCAGGAGGGATGCTGAGTGGGGAGTGGAGGTGAGGAGGGATGTTGAGAGGGGAGTGGAGGTGGGATGCTGAGAGGGGAGTGGAGTGGTGGAGTGATGCTGAGAGGGGAGTGGAGTGGAGGAGGGATGCTGAGAGGGGAGTGGAGTAGAGGAGGGATGCTGAGAGTGGATGGGACTGGAGGAGAGATGTTGAGACGGGACTGGACTGGAGGAGGTATGCTGAGAGTGGAGTGGAGGAGGGATGCTGAGAGGGGACTGGACTGGAGGAGGAATGCTGAGAGCGGATGGGAGTGGAGGAGCGATGCTGAGAGGGGACTGGAGGAGAGATGTTGAGACGGGACTGGACAGGAGGAGGGATGCTGAGAATGGACTGGAGTGCAGGAGGGATGCTGAGTGGGGAGTGGAGGGGAGGAGGGATGTTGAGAGGGGAGTGGAGGAGGGATGCTGAGAGTGGAGTGGAGTGGTGGAGTGATGCTGAGAGGGGAGTGGAGTGGAGGAGGGATGCTGAGAGTGGAGTGGAGTGGAGGAGGGATGCTGAGAGGGGAGTGGAGTGGAGGAGTGATGCTGAGAGCGGACTGGACTGGAGGATGGATGCTGAGAGGGGAGTGGAGGGGAGGAGGGATCTTGAGAGGGGAGTGGAGTGGAGGAGGGATGCTGAGAGGGGAGTGGAGTGGAGGAGGGATGCTGAGAGCGGACTGGACTGGAGGAGGGATGCTGAGAGGGGAGTGGAGGGGAGGAGGGATGTTGAGAGGGGAGTGGAGGAGGGATGCTGAGAGGGGAGTGGAGTGGAGGAGGGATGTTGAGGCGGGACTGGACTGGAGGAGGGATGCTGAGAGGGGAGTGGAGTGGAGGAGGTATGCTGAGAGGGGACTGGAGTGGAGGACGTATGCTGAGAGGGGAGTGGACGAGGGATGCTGAGAGGGGAGTGGAGTGGAGGAGGGATGTTGAGACGGGACTGGACTGGAGGAGGGATTCTGAGAGGTGAGAGGACTGGAGTGGAGGAGGGATGCTGAGAGGGGAGTGGAGGGGGGAGGGATGCTGAGAGGGGAGTGGATTGGAGGAGGGATGTTGAGACGGGACTGGACTGGTGGAGGGATGCTGAGAGGTGAGTGGAGTGGAGTAGGGATGCTGAGAGGGGACTGGAGTGGAGGAGGGATGCTGAGAGTTGACTGGAGTGGAGGATGGATGCTGAGAGGGGAGTGGAGGGGATGAGGGATGCTGAGAGTGGAGTGGATTGGAGGAGAGATGTTGAGACGGGACTGGACTGAAGGAGGGATTCTGAGAGGGGACTGGAGTGGAGGGGGATGGTGAGAGGGGAGTGGAGTGGAGGAGGGATGTTGAGACGGGACTGGACTGGAGGAGGGATGCTGAGAGTGGATTGGACTGGAGGAGGGATGCTGAGAGGGGAGTGGAGTGGAGGAAGAATGCTGTGAGGGAACTGGAGTGCGGAGAGATGCTGAGAGTAGAGAGGAGTGGAGGAGGGATTCTGAGAGGGGAGTGGAGTGGAGCAGGGATGCTGAGAGGGGAGTGGAGTGGAGGAGGGATGCTGAGAGGGGAGTGGTGTGGAGGAGGCATGTTGAGACGGGACTGGACTGGAGGAGCGATGCTGAGAGGGGACGAAAGGAGGAGAGATGTTGAGACGGGACTAGACTGGAGGAGGTATGCTGAGAGTGGAGTGGAGGAGGGATGCTGAGAGGAGAGTGGAGGGGAGGAGGGATGCTGAGAGTGGAGTGGAGTGGAGGAGGGATGTTGAGACGGGTCTGGACTGAAGGAGGGATGCTGAGAGGGGAGTGGAGGAGGGATGCTGAGAGTGGACTGGAGTAGCGGAGGGATGCTGAGAGGGGAGTGGAGTGGAGGAGGGATGCTGAGAGTGGATGGGACTGGAGGAGAGATGTTGAGACGGGACTGGACTGGATGAGGTATGCTGAGAGTGGAGTGGAGGAGGGATGCTGAGAGGGGACTGGACTGGAGGAGGAATGCTGAGAGCGGATGGGAGTGGAGGAGGGATGCTGAGAGGGGACTGGAGGAGAGATGTTGAGACAGGACTGGACAGGAGGAGGGATGCTGAGATTGGAGTGGAGTGGAGGAGGGATGTTGAGGCGGGACTGAACTGGAGGAGGGATGCTGAGAGGGGACTGGAGTGGAGGATGGATGCTGAGAGGGGAGTGGAGGGGATGAGGGATGCTGAGAGTGGAGTGGATTGGAGGAGAGATTTTGAGACGGGACTGGACTGAAGGAGGGATGCTGAGAGGGGACTGGAGTGGAGGGGGATGCTGAGAGGGGAGTGGAGTGGAGGAGGGATGTTGAGACGGGACTGGACTGGAGGAGGGATGCTGAGAGTGGATTGGACTGGAGGAGGGATGCTGAGAGGGGAGTGGAGTGGAGGAGGAATGCTGTGAGGGGACTGGTGTGCGGAGAGATGCTGAGAGTGGAGAGTAGTGGAGGAGGGATTCTGAGAGGGGAGTGGAGTGGAGCAGGGATGCTGAGAGGGGAGTGGAGGAGGGATGCTGAGAGGGGAGTGGTGTGGAGGAGGCATGTTGAGACGGGACTGGACTGGAGGAGCGATGCTGAGAGGGGCCGAGTGGAGGAGAGATGTTGAGAGGGGAGTGGAGGAGGGACTATGAGAGGGTAATGGAGTGGAGGAGGGATGTTGAGACGGGACTGGACTGGAGGAGGGATGCTGAGAGGGGAGTGGAGGGGAGGGGATGCTGAGAGGGGACTGGAGTGGAGGAGGGATGTTGAGACAGGACTGGAGTGCAGGAGTGATGCTGAGAGGGGAGTGGAGGAGAGATGTTGAGACAGGACTGGACAGGAGGAGGGATGCTGAGAGTGGAGTGGAGGGGAGGAGGGATGCTGAGAGGGGACTGGAGTGGAGGAGGGATGCTGAGAGGGGATTGGACTGGAGGAGGGATGCTGAGAGGGGAGTGGAGTGGAGGAGGGATTCTGAGAGTGGATGGGACTGGAGGAGAGTTGTTGACACGGGAGTGGACTGGAGAAGGTATGCTGAGAGTGGAGTGGAGGAGGGATGCTGAGAGGGGACTGGACTGGAGGAGGAATGCTGAGAGCGGATGGGAGTGGAGGAGGGATGCTGAGAGGGGACTGGAGGAGAGATGTTGAGACGGGACTGGACAGGAGCAGGGATGCTGAGATTGGAGTGGAGGGGAGGAGGGATGCTGAGAGGGTCTGGAGTGGAGGAGGAATGCTGAGTGGGGACTGGAGTGGAGGAGGGATGTTGAGAGGGGAGTGGAGGGGAGGAGGGATGTTGAGAGGGGAGTGGAGGAGGGATGCTGAGAGGGGAGTGGAGTGGAGGAGGGATGTTGAGGCGGGACTGGACTGGAGGAGGGATGCTGAGAGGGGAGTGGAGTGGAGGAGGTATGCTGAGAGGGGAGTGGAGTGGAGGAGGGATGCTGAGAGTGGAGTGGAGTGGAGGAGGGATGCTGAGAGGGGAGTGGAGTGGAGGAGTGATGCTGAGAGCGGACTGGACTGGAGGATGTATGCTGAGAGGGGAGTGGAGGGGAGGAGGGATCTTGAGAGGGGAGTGGAGTGGAGG
This sequence comes from Hemitrygon akajei, assembly GCF_048418815.1. Taxonomy (NCBI): domain Eukaryota; kingdom Metazoa; phylum Chordata; class Chondrichthyes; order Myliobatiformes; family Dasyatidae; genus Hemitrygon; species Hemitrygon akajei. The sequence goes on along the minus strand of NW_027331976.1, from coordinate 1,882,996 downwards.
AGGGATGCTGAGAGGGGAGTGGAGTGGAGGAGGGATGCTGAGAGCGGACTGGACTGGAGGAGGGATGCTGAGAGGGGAGTGGAGGGGTGGAGGGATGTTGAGAGGGGAGTGGAGGAGGGATGCTGAGAGGGGAGTGGAGTGGAGGAGGGATGTTGAGGCGGGACTGGACTGGAGGAGGGATGCTGAGAGGGGAGTGGAGTGGAGGAGTTATGCTGAGAGGGGACTGGAGTGGAGGACGTATGCTGAGAGGGGAGTGGACGAGGGATGCTGAGAGGGGAGTGGAGTGGAGGAGGGATGTTGAGACGGGACTGGACTGGAGGAGGGATTCTGAGAGGTGAGTGGAGTGGAGGAGGGATGCTGAGAGAGGACTGGAATGGAGGAGGGATGCTGAGAGGGGAGTGGAGGGGGGGAGGGATGCTGAGAGGGGAGTGGAGTGGAGGAGGGATGTTGAGACGGGACTGGAGTGGAGGAGGGATGCTCAGAGTGGACTGGAGTGGAGGAGGGATGCTGAGAGGTGAGTGGAGTGGAGTAGGGATGCTGAGAGGGGACTGGAGTGGAGGAGGGATGCTCAGAGTGGACTGGAGTGGAGGAGGGATGCTGAGAGGGGAGTTGAGCGGAGGAGGGATGCTGAGAGGGGAGTGGAGTGGAGTGGAGGAGGGATGCTAAGAGTGGAGTGGAGTGGAGGAGGGATGCTGAGAGTGGACTGGAGTGGAGGAGGGATGCTGAGAGGGGAGTGGACGAGGGATGCTGAGAGGGGAGTGGTGTGGAGGAGGGATGTTGAGACGGGACTGGACTGGAGGAGGGATTCTGAGAGGTGAGTGGAGTGGAGGAGGGATGCTGAGAGAGGACTGGAATGGAGGAGGGATGCTGAGAGGGGAGTGGAGGGGGGGAGGGATGCTGAGAGGGGAGTGGAGTGGAGGAGGGATGTTGAGACGGGACTGGACTGGTGGAGGGATGCTGAGAGGTGAGTGGAGTGGAGTAGGGATGCTGAGAGGGGACTGGAGTGGAGGAGGGATGCTCAGAGTGGACTGGAGTGGAGGAGGGATGCTGAGAGGGGAGTTGAGCGGAGGAGGGATGCTGAGAGGGGAGTGGAGTGGAGTGGAGGAGGGATGCTAAGAGTGGAGTGGAGTGGAGGAGGGATGCTGAGAGTGGACTGGAGTGGAGGAGGGATGCTGAGAGGGGAGTTGAGTGGAGGAGGGATGCTGAGAGGGGAGTGGAGTGGAGTGGAGGAGGGATGCTAAGAGTGGAGTGGAGTGGAGGAGGGATGTTGAGACGGGACTGGACTGGTGGAGGGATGCTGAGAGGTGAGTGGAGTGGAGTAGGGATGCTGAGAGGGGACTGGAGTGGAGGAGGGATGCTCAGAGTGGACTGGAGTGGAGGAGGGATGCTGAGAGGGGAGTTGAGCGGAGGAGGGATGCTGAGAGGGGAGTGGAGTGGAGTGGAGTAGGGATGCTGAGAGGGGACTGGAGTGGAGGAGGGATGCTGAGAGTGGACTGGAGTGGAGGAGGGATGCTGAGAGGGGAGTTGAGCGGAGGAGGGATGCTGAGAGGGGAGTGGAGTGGAGTGGAGGAGGGATGCTAATAGTGGAGTGGAGTGGAGGAGGGATGCTGAGAGTGGACTGGAGTGGAGGAGGGATGCTGAGAGGGGAGTTGAGTGGAGGAGGGATGCTGAGAGGGGACTGGACTAAAGGAGGGATGCTGAGAGGGGAGTGGAGTGGAGGAGGGATGCTGAGAGGGGACTGGAGTGGAGGTGGATGCTGAGAGGGGAGTGGAGTGGAGGAGGGATGCTGAGAGGGTATGGGACTGGAGGAGAGATGTTGAGACGGGACTGGACTGGAGGAGGTATGCTGAAAGTGGAGTGGAGGAGGGATGCTGAGAGGGGACTGGACTGGAGGAGGAATGCTGAGAGGGGATGGGAGTGGAGGAGGGATGCTGAGAGTGGAGTGGAGGAGGGATGCTGTGAGGGGAGTGGAGGGGAGGAGGGATGTTGAGAGGGGACTGGAGTGGAGGGGGGATGCTGAGAGGGGACGAGTGGAGGAGAGATGTTGAGACGGGACTGGACTGGAGGAGGGATTCTGAGAGGGGAGTGGAGGAGGGTTGCTGAGAGGGGAGTGGAGTGGAGGAGAGATGTTGAGACGGGACTGGACTGGAGGAGGGATTCTGAGAGGGGAGTGGAGTGGAGGAGGGATGCTGAGAGGGCAGTGGGGTGGAGGAGGGATTTTGAGACGGGACTGGACTGGAGGAGGAATGCTGAGAGGGCAGTGGAGTGGAGGAGGGATTTTGAGACGGGACTGGACTGGAGGAGGGATGCTGAGAGGGGAGTGGAGTGGAGGAGGGATGTTGAGATGGGACTGGACTGGAGGAGGGATGCTGAGAGGCGACTGGACTGGAGGAGGAATGCTGAGAGCGGATGGGAGTGGAGGAGGGATGCTGAGAGGGGACTGGAGGAGAGATGTTGAGACGGGACTGGACAGGAGGAGGGATGCTGAGATTGGATTGGAGGGGAGGAGGGATGCTGAGAGGGGACTGGAGTGGAGGAGGGATGCTGAGTGGGGACTGGAGTGGAGGAGGGATGTTGAGACGGGACTGGAGTGCAGGAGGGATGCTGAGTGGGGAGTGGAGGTGAGGAGGGATGTTGAGAGGGGAGTGGAGGTGGGATGCTGAGAGGGGAGTGGAGTGGTGGAGTGATGCTGAGAGGGGAGTGGAGTGGAGGAGGGATGCTGAGAGGGGAGTGGAGTAGAGGAGGGATGCTGAGAGTGGATGGGACTGGAGGAGAGATGTTGAGACGGGACTGGACTGGAGGAGGTATGCTGAGAGTGGAGTGGAGGAGGGATGCTGAGAGGGGACTGGACTGGAGGAGGGATGCTGAGAGGGGAGTGGAGTGGAGGAGTTATGCTGAGAGGGGACTGGAGTGGAGGACGTATGCTGAGAGGGGAGTGGACGAGGGATGCTGAGAGGGGAGTGGAGTGGAGGAGGGATGTTGAGACGGGACTGGACTGGAGGAGGGATTCTGAGAGGTGAGTGGAGTGGAGGAGGGATGCTGAGAGAGGACTGGAATGGAGGAGGGATGCTGAGAGGGGACTGGAGTGGAGGTGGATGCTGAGAGGGGAGTGGAGTGGAGGAGGGATGCTGAGAGGGTATGGGACTGGAGGAGAGATGTTGAGACGGGACTGGACTGGAGGAGGTATGCTGAAAGTGGAGTGGAGGAGGGATGCTGAGAGGGGACTGGACTGGAGGAGGAATGCTGAGAGGGGATGGGAGTGGAGGAGGGATGCTGAGAGTGGAGTGGAGGAGGGATGCTGTGAGGGGAGTGGAGGGGAGGAGGGATGTTGAGAGGGGACTGGAGTGGAGGGGGGATGCTGAGAGGGGACGAGTGGAGGAGAGATGTTGAGACGGGACTGGACTGGAGGAGGGATTCTGAGAGGGGAGTGGAGGAGGGTTGCTGAGAGGGGAGTGGAGTGGAGGAGAGATGTTGAGACGGGACTGGACTGGAGGAGGGATTCTGAGAGGGGAGTGGAGTGGAGGAGGGATGCTGAGAGGGCAGTGGGGTGGAGGAGGGATTTTGAGACGGGACTGGACTGGAGGAGGAATGCTGAGAGGGCAGTGGAGTGGAGGAGGGATTTTGAGACGGGACTGGACTGGAGGAGGGATGCTGAGAGGGGAGTGGAGTGGAGGAGGGATGTTGAGATGGGACTGGACTGGAGGAGGGATGCTGAGAGGCGACTGGACTGGAGGAGGAATGCTGAGAGCGGATGGGAGTGGAGGAGGGATGCTGAGAGGGGACTGGAGGAGAGATGTTGAGACGGGACTGGACAGGAGGAGGGATGCTGAGATTGGATTGGAGGGGAGGAGGGATGCTGAGAGGGGACTGGAGTGGAGGAGGGATGCTGAGTGGGGACTGGAGTGGAGGAGGGATGTTGAGACGGGACTGGAGTGCAGGAGGGATGCTGAGTGGGGAGTGGAGGTGAGGAGGGATGTTGAGAGGGGAGTGGAGGTGGGATGCTGAGAGGGGAGTGGAGTGGTGGAGTGATGCTGAGAGGGGAGTGGAGTGGAGGAGGGATGCTGAGAGGGGAGTGGAGTAGAGGAGGGATGCTGAGAGTGGATGGGACTGGAGGAGAGATGTTGAGACGGGACTGGACTGGAGGAGGTATGCTGAGAGTGGAGTGGAGGAGGGATGCTGAGAGGGGACTGGACTGGAGGAGGGATGCTGAGAGGGGAGTGGAGTGGAGGAGTTATGCTGAGAGGGGACTGGAGTGGAGGACGTATGCTGAGAGGGGAGTGGACGAGGGATGCTGAGAGGGGAGTGGAGTGGAGGAGGGATGTTGAGACGGGACTGGACTGGAGGAGGGATTCTGAGAGGTGAGTGGAGTGGAGGAGGGATGCTGAGAGAGGACTGGAATGGAGGAGGGATGCTGAGAGGGGAGTGGAGGGGGGGAGGGATGCTGAGAGGGGAGTGGAGTGGAGGAGGGATGTTGAGACGGGACTGGACTGGTGGAGGGATGCTGAGAGGTGAGTGGAGTGGAGTAGGGATGCTGAGAGGGGACTGGAGTGGAGGAGGGATGCTCAGAGTGGACTGGAGTGGAGGAGGGATGCTGAGAGGGGAGTTGAGCGGAGGAGGGATGCTGAGAGGGGAGTGGAGTGGAGTGGAGGAGGGATGCTAAGAGTGGAGTGGAGTGGAGGAGGGATGCTGAGAGTGGACTGGAGTGGAGGAGGGATGCTGAGAGGGGAGTTGAGTGGAGGAGGGATGCTGAGAGGGGACTGGACTAAAGGAGGGATGCTGAGAGGGGAGTGGAGTGGAGGAGGGATGCTGAGAGGGGACTGGAGTGGAGGTGGATGCTGAGAGGGGAGTGGAGTGGAGGAGGGATGCTGAGAGGGTATGGGACTGGAGGAGAGATGTTGAGACGGGACTGGACTGGAGGAGGTATGCTGAAAGTGGAGTGGAGGAGGGATGCTGAGAGGGGACTGGACTGGAGGAGGAATGCTGAGAGGGGATGGGAGTGGAGGAGGGATGCTGAGAGTGGAGTGGAGGAGGGATGCTGTGAGGGGAGTGGAGGGGAGGAGGGATGTTGAGAGGGGACTGGAGTGGAGGGGGGATGCTGAGAGGGGACGAGTGGAGGAGAGATGTTGAGACGGGACTGGACTGGAGGAGGGATTCTGAGAGGGGAGTGGAGGAGGGTTGCTGAGAGGGGAGTGGAGTGGAGGAGAGATGTTGAGACGGGACTGGACTGGAGGAGGGATTCTGAGAGGGGAGTGGAGTGGAGGAGGGATGCTGAGAGGGCAGTGGGGTGGAGGAGGGATTTTGAGACGGGACTGGACTGGAGGAGGAATGCTGAGAGGGCAGTGGAGTGGAGGAGGGATTTTGAGACGGGACTGGACTGGAGGAGGGATGCTGAGAGGGGAGTGGAGTGGAGGAGGGATGTTGAGATGGGACTGGACTGGAGGAGGGATGCTGAGAGGCGACTGGACTGGAGGAGGAATGCTGAGAGCGGATGGGAGTGGAGGAGGGATGCTGAGAGGGGACTGGAGGAGAGATGTTGAGACGGGACTGGACAGGAGGAGGGATGCTGAGATTGGATTGGAGGGGAGGAGGGATGCTGAGAGGGGACTGGAGTGGAGGAGGGATGCTGAGTGGGGACTGGAGTGGAGGAGGGATGTTGAGACGGGACTGGAGTGCAGGAGGGATGCTGAGTGGGGAGTGGAGGTGAGGAGGGATGTTGAGAGGGGAGTGGAGGTGGGATGCTGAGAGGGGAGTGGAGTGGTGGAGTGATGCTGAGAGGGGAGTGGAGTGGAGGAGGGATGCTGAGAGGGGAGTGGAGTAGAGGAGGGATGCTGAGAGTGGATGGGACTGGAGGAGAGATGTTGAGACGGGACTGGACTGGAGGAGGTATGCTGAGAGTGGAGTGGAGGAGGGATGCTGAGAGGGGACTGGACTGGAGGAGGAATGCTGAGAGCGGATGGGAGTGGAGGAGCGATGCTGAGAGGGGACTGGAGGAGAGATGTTGAGACGGGACTGGACAGGAGGAGGGATGCTGAGAATGGACTGGAGTGCAGGAGGGATGCTGAGTGGGGAGTGGAGGGGAGGAGGGATGTTGAGAGGGGAGTGGAGGAGGGATGCTGAGAGTGGAGTGGAGTGGTGGAGTGATGCTGAGAGGGGAGTGGAGTGGAGGAGGGATGCTGAGAGTGGAGTGGAGTGGAGGAGGGATGCTGAGAGGGGAGTGGAGTGGAGGAGTGATGCTGAGAGCGGACTGGACTGGAGGATGGATGCTGAGAGGGGAGTGGAGGGGAGGAGGGATCTTGAGAGGGGAGTGGAGTGGAGGAGGGATGCTGAGAGGGGAGTGGAGTGGAGGAGGGATGCTGAGAGCGGACTGGACTGGAGGAGGGATGCTGAGAGGGGAGTGGAGGGGAGGAGGGATGTTGAGAGGGGAGTGGAGGAGGGATGCTGAGAGGGGAGTGGAGTGGAGGAGGGATGTTGAGGCGGGACTGGACTGGAGGAGGGATGCTGAGAGGGGAGTGGAGTGGAGGAGGTATGCTGAGAGGGGACTGGAGTGGAGGACGTATGCTGAGAGGGGAGTGGACGAGGGATGCTGAGAGGGGAGTGGAGTGGAGGAGGGATGTTGAGACGGGACTGGACTGGAGGAGGGATTCTGAGAGGTGAGAGGACTGGAGTGGAGGAGGGATGCTGAGAGGGGAGTGGAGGGGGGAGGGATGCTGAGAGGGGAGTGGATTGGAGGAGGGATGTTGAGACGGGACTGGACTGGTGGAGGGATGCTGAGAGGTGAGTGGAGTGGAGTAGGGATGCTGAGAGGGGACTGGAGTGGAGGAGGGATGCTGAGAGTTGACTGGAGTGGAGGATGGATGCTGAGAGGGGAGTGGAGGGGATGAGGGATGCTGAGAGTGGAGTGGATTGGAGGAGAGATGTTGAGACGGGACTGGACTGAAGGAGGGATTCTGAGAGGGGACTGGAGTGGAGGGGGATGGTGAGAGGGGAGTGGAGTGGAGGAGGGATGTTGAGACGGGACTGGACTGGAGGAGGGATGCTGAGAGTGGATTGGACTGGAGGAGGGATGCTGAGAGGGGAGTGGAGTGGAGGAAGAATGCTGTGAGGGAACTGGAGTGCGGAGAGATGCTGAGAGTAGAGAGGAGTGGAGGAGGGATTCTGAGAGGGGAGTGGAGTGGAGCAGGGATGCTGAGAGGGGAGTGGAGTGGAGGAGGGATGCTGAGAGGGGAGTGGTGTGGAGGAGGCATGTTGAGACGGGACTGGACTGGAGGAGCGATGCTGAGAGGGGACGAAAGGAGGAGAGATGTTGAGACGGGACTAGACTGGAGGAGGTATGCTGAGAGTGGAGTGGAGGAGGGATGCTGAGAGGAGAGTGGAGGGGAGGAGGGATGCTGAGAGTGGAGTGGAGTGGAGGAGGGATGTTGAGACGGGTCTGGACTGAAGGAGGGATGCTGAGAGGGGAGTGGAGGAGGGATGCTGAGAGTGGACTGGAGTAGCGGAGGGATGCTGAGAGGGGAGTGGAGTGGAGGAGGGATGCTGAGAGTGGATGGGACTGGAGGAGAGATGTTGAGACGGGACTGGACTGGATGAGGTATGCTGAGAGTGGAGTGGAGGAGGGATGCTGAGAGGGGACTGGACTGGAGGAGGAATGCTGAGAGCGGATGGGAGTGGAGGAGGGATGCTGAGAGGGGACTGGAGGAGAGATGTTGAGACAGGACTGGACAGGAGGAGGGATGCTGAGATTGGAGTGGAGTGGAGGAGGGATGCTGAGAGGGGACTGGAGTGGAGGAGGGATGCTGAGTGGTGACGAGTGGAGGAGGGATGTTGAGATGCGACTGGAGTGCAGGAGGAATGCTGAGTGGGGAGTGGAGGGGAGGAGGGATGTTGAGCGGGGAGTGGAGGAGGGATGCTGAGAGTGGAGTGGAGTGGTGGAGTGATGCTGAGAGGGGAGTGGAGTGGAGGAGGGATGCTGAGAGTGTAGTGGAGTGGAGGAGGGATGCTGAGAGGGGAGTGGAGTGGAGGAGTGATGCTGAGAGCGGACTGGACTGGAGGATGGATGCTGAGAGGGGAGTGGAGGGGAGGAGGGATCTTGAGAGGGGAGTGGAGTGGAGGAGGGATTCTGAGAGGGGAGTGCAGTGGAGGAGGGATGCTGAGAGCGGACTGGACTGGAGGAGGGATGCTGAGAGGGGAGTGGAGGGGAGGAGGGATGTTGAGAGGGGAGAGGAGGAGGGATGCTGAGAGGGGAGTGGAGTGGAGGAGGGATGTTGAGGCGGGACTGAACTGGAGGAGGGATGCTGAGAGGGGAGTGGAGTGGAGGAGGGATGCTGAGAGGGGACTGGAGTGGAGGACGTATGCTGAGAGGGGAGTGGACGAGGGATGCTGAGAGGGGAGTGGAGTGGAGGAGGGATGTTGAGACGGGACTGGACTGGAGGAGGGATTCTGAGAGGTGAGTGGAGTGGAGGAGTGATGCTGAGAGAGGACTGGAGTGGAGGAGGGATGCTGAGAGGGGTGTGGAGGGGGGGAGGGATGCTGAGAGGGGAGTGGAGTGGAGGAGGGATGTTGAGACGGGACTGGACTGGTGGAGGGATGCTGAGAGGTGAGTGGAGTGGAGTAGGGATGCTGAGAGGGGACTGCAGTGTAGGAGGGATGCTGAGAGGGGACTGGAGTGGAGGATGGATGCTGAGAGGGGAGTGGAGGGGATGAGGGATGCTGAGAGTGGAGTGGATTGGAGGAGAGATGTTGAGACGGGACTGGACTGAAGGAGGGATGCTGAGAGGGGACTGGAGTGGAGGGGGATGCTGAGAGGGGACTGGAGTGGAGGAGGGATGTTGAGACAGGACTGGAGTGCAGGAGGGATGCTGAGAGGGGAGTGCAGGAGAGATGTTGAGACAGGACTGGGCAGGAGGAGGGATGCTGAGAGTGGAGTGGAGGGGAGGAGGGATGCTGAGAGGGGACTGGAGTGGAGGAGGGATGCTGAGAGTGGATTGGACTGGAGGAGGGATGCTGAGAGGGGAGTGGAGTGGAGGAGGGATTCTGAGAGTGGAGTGGAGTGGAGGAGAGATGTTGAGACGGGACTGGACTGAAGGAGGGATGCTGAGAGGGGAGTGGTGTGGAGGAGGGCTGTTGAGACGGGACTGGACTGGAGGAGGGATGTTGTGATGGGACTGGACTGGAGGATGGATGCTGAGAGGGGAGTGGGGTGGAGGAGGGATGCTGAGAGTGGACGGGAGTGGAGGAGGGATGCTGAGAGGGGAGTGGAGGGGAGGAGAGATGCTGAGTGCGGAGTGGAGTGCAGGAGGGATGTTGAGACGGGTCTGGATTGAAGGAGGGATGCTGAGAGGGGACTGGAGTGGAGGTGGATGCTGAGAGGGGAGTGGAGTGGAGGAGGGATGCTGAGAGGTGATGGGTCTGGAGGAGAGATGTTGAGACGGGACTGGACTGCAGGAGGTATGCTGAGAGTGGAGTGGAGGAGCGATGCTGAGAGGGGACTGGACTGGAGGAGGGATGCTGAGAGGGGACGAGTGGAGGAGAGATGTTGAGACGGGACTGGACTGGAGAAGGGATGCTGAGAGGGGAGTGGAGTGGAGGAGGGTTGCTGAGAGGGGATTGGAGTGGAGGAGAGATGCTGAGAGCGGACTGGACTGGAGGAGGGATGCTGAGAGGGGAGTGGAGGGGAGGAGGGATGTTGAGAGGGGAGAGGAGGAGGGATGCTGAGAGGGGAGTGGAGTGGAGGAGGGATGTTGAGGCGGGACTGAACTGGAGGAGGGATGCTGAGAGTGGAGTGGAGTGGAGGAGGGATGCTGAGATGGGACTGGAGTGGAGGACGTATGCTGAGAGGGGAGTGGACGAGGGATGCTGAGAGGGGAGTGGAGTGGAGGAGGGATGTTGAGACGGGACTGGACTGGAGGAGGGATTCTGAGAGGTGAGTGGAGTGGAGGAGTGATGCTGAGAGAGGACTGGAGTGGAGGAGGGATGCTGAGAGGGGAGTGGAGGAGGGATGCTGAGAGTGGACTGGAGTAGCGGAGGGATGCTGAGAGGGGAGTGGAGTGGAGGAGGGATGCTGAGAGTGGATGGGACTGGAGGAGAGATGTTGAGACGGGACTGGACTGGATGAGGTATGCTGAGAGTGGAGTGGAGGAGGGATGCTGAGAGGGGACTGGACTGGAGGAGGAATGCTGAGAGCGGATGGGAGTGGAGGAGGGATGCTGAGAGGGGACTGGAGGAGAGATGTTGAGACAGGACTGGACAGGAGGAGGGATGCTGAGATTGGAGTGGAGTGGAGGAGGGATGCTGAGAGGGGACTGGAGTGGAGGAGGGATGCTGAGTGGTGACGAGTGGAGGAGGGATGTTGAGATGCGACTGGAGTGCAGGAGGAATGCTGAGTGGGGAGTGGAGGGGAGGAGGGATGTTGAGCGGGGAGTGGAGGAGGGATGCTGAGAGTGGAGTGGAGTGGTGGAGTGATGCTGAGAGGGGAGTGGAGTGGAGGAGGGATGCTGAGAGTGTAGTGGAGTGGAGGAGGGATGCTGAGAGGGGAGTGGAGTGGAGGAGTGATGCTGAGAGCGGACTGGACTGGAGGATGGATGCTGAGAGGGGAGTGGAGGGGAGGAGGGATCTTGAGAGGGGAGTGGAGTGGAGGAGGGATTCTGAGAGGGGAGTGCAGTGGAGGAGGGATGCTGAGAGCGGACTGGACTGGAGGAGGGATGCTGAGAGGGGAGTGGAGGGGAGGAGGGATGTTGAGAGGGGAGAGGAGGAGGGATGCTGAGAGGGGAGTGGAGTGGAGGAGGGATGTTGAGACGGGACTGGACTGGATGAGGTATGCTGAGAGTGGAGTGGAGGAGGGATGCTGAGAGGGGACTGGACTGGAGGAGGAATGCTGAGAGCGGATGGGAGTGGAGGAGGGATGCTGAGAGGGGACTGGAGGAGAGATGTTGAGACAGGACTGGACAGGAGGAGGGATGCTGAGATTGGAGTGGAGTGGAGGAGGGATGCTGAGAGGGGACTGGAGTGGAGGAGGGATGCTGAGTGGTGACGAGTGGAGGAGGGATGTTGAGATGCGACTGGAGTGCAGGAGGAATGCTGAGTGGGGAGTGGAGGGGAGGAGGGATGTTGAGCGGGGAGTGGAGGAGGGATGCTGAGAGTGGAGTGGAGTGGTGGAGTGATGCTGAGAGGGGAGTGGAGTGGAGGAGGGATGCTGAGAGTGTAGTGGAGTGGAGGAGGGATGCTGAGAGGGGAGTGGAGTGGAGGAGTGATGCTGAGAGCGGACTGGACTGGAGGATGGATGCTGAGAGGGGAGTGGAGGGGAGGAGGGATCTTGAGAGGGGAGTGGAGTGGAGGAGGGATTCTGAGAGGGGAGTGCAGTGGAGGAGGGATGCTGAGAGCGGACTGGACTGGAGGAGGGATGCTGAGAGGGGAGTGGAGGGGAGGAGGGATGTTGAGAGGGGAGAGGAGGAGGGATGCTGAGAGGGGAGTGGAGTGGAGGAGGGATGTTGAGGCGGGACTGAACTGGAGGAGGGATGCTGAGAGGGGAGTGGAGTGGAGGAGGGATGCTGAGAGGGGACTGGAGTGGAGGACGTATGCTGAGAGGGGAGTGGACGAGGGATGCTGAGAGGGGAGTGGAGTGGAGGAGGGATGTTGAGACGGGACTGGACTGGAGGAGGGATTCTGAGAGGTGAGTGGAGTGGAGGAGTGATGCTGAGAGAGGACTGGAGTGGAGGAGGGATGCTGAGAGGGGTGTGGAGGGGGGGAGGGATGCTGAGAGGGGAGTGGAGTGGAGGAGGGATGTTGAGACGGGACTGGACTGGTGGAGGGATGCTGAGAGGTGAGTGGAGTGGAGTAGGGATGCTGAGAGGGGACTGCAGTGTAGGAGGGATGCTGAGAGGGGACTGGAGTGGAGGATGGATGCTGAGAGGGGAGTGGAGGGGATGAGGGATGCTGAGAGTGGAGTGGATTGGAGGAGAGATGTTGAGACGGGACTGGACTGAAGGAGGGATGCTGAGAGGGGACTGGAGTGGAGGGGGATGCTGAGAGGGGAGTGGAGTGGAGGAGGGATGTTGAGACGGGACTGGACTGGAGGAGGGATGCTGAGAGTGGATGGGACTGGAGGAGGGATGCTGAGAGGGGAGTGGAGTGGAGGAGGAATGCTGTAAGGGACTGGTGTGCGGAGAGATGCTGAGAGTGGAGAGGAGTGGAGGAGGGATTCTGAGAGGGGAGTGGTGTGGAGGAGGCATGTTGAGACGGGACTGGACTGGAGGAGCGATGCTGAGAGGGGACGAGTGGAGGAGAGATGTTGAGAGGGGAGTGGAGGAGGGACTATGAGAGGGTAATGGAGTGGAGGAGGGATGTTGAGACGGGACTGGACTGGAGGAGGGATGCTGAGAGGGGAGTGGAGGGGAGGGGATGCTGAGAGGGGACTGGAGTGGAGGAGGGATGTTGAGACAGGACTGGAGTGCAGGAGGGATGCTGAGAGGGGAGTGGAGGAGAGATGTTGAGACAGGACTGGGCAGGAGGAGGGATGCTGAGAGTGGAGTGGAGGGGAGGAGGGATGCTGAGAGGGGACTGGAGTGGAGGAGGGATGCTGAGAGTGGATTGGACTGGAGGAGGGATGCTGAGAGGGGAGTGGAGTGGAGGAGGGATTCTGAGAGTGGAGTGGAGTGGAGGAGAGATGTTGAGACGGGACTGGACTGAAGGAGGGATGCTGAGAGGGGAGTGGTGTGGAGGAGGGCTGTTGAGACGGGACTGGACTGGAGGAGGGATGTTGTGATGGGACTGGACTGGAGGATGGATGCTGAGAGGGGAGTGGGGTGGAGGAGGGATGCTGAGAGTGGACGGGAGTGGAGGAGGGATGCTGAGAGGGGAGTGGAGGGGAGGAGAGATGCTGAGTGCGGAGTGGAGTGCAGGAGGGATGTTGAGACGGGTCTGGATTGAAGGAGGGATGCTGAGAGGGGACTGGAGTGGAGGTGGATGCTGAGAGGGGAGTGGAGTGGAGGAGGGATGCTGAGAGGTGATGGGTCTGGAGGAGAGATGTTGAGACGGGACTGGACTGCAGGAGGTATGCTGAGAGTGGAGTGGAGGAGCGATGCTGAGAGGGGACTGGACTGGAGGAGGGATGCTGAGAGGGGACGAGTGGAGGAGAGATGTTGAGACGGGACTGGACTGGAGGAGGGATGCTGAGAGGGGAGTGGAGTGGAGGAGGGTTGCTGAGAGGGGATTGGAGTGGAGGAGAGATGCTGAGAGCGGACTGGACTGGAGGAGGGATGCTGAGAGGGGAGTGGAGGGGAGGAGGGATGTTGAGAGGGGAGAGGAGGAGGGATGCTGAGAGGGGAGTGGAGTGGAGGAGGGATGTTGAGGCGGGACTGAACTGGAGGAGGGATGCTGAGAGTGGAGTGGAGTGGAGGAGGGATGCTGAGAGGGGACTGGAGTGGAGGACGTATGCTGAGAGGGGAGTGGACGAGGGATGCTGAGAGGGGAGTGGAGTGGAGGAGGGATGTTGAGACGGGACTGGACTGGAGGAGGGATTCTGAGAGGTGAGTGGAGTGGAGGAGTGATGCTGAGAGAGGACTGGAGTGGAGGAGGGATGCTGAGAGGGGAGTGGAGGAGGGATGCTGAGAGTGGACTGGAGTAGCGGAGGGATGCTGAGAGGGGAGTGGAGTGGAGGAGGGATGCTGAGAGTGGATGGGACTGGAGGAGAGATGTTGAGACGGGACTGGACTGGATGAGGTATGCTGAGAGTGGAGTGGAGGAGGGATGCTGAGAGGGGACTGGACTGGAGGAGGAATGCTGAGAGCGGATGGGAGTGGAGGAGGGATGCTGAGAGGGGACTGGAGGAGAGATGTTGAGACAGGACTGGACAGGAGGAGGGATGCTGAGATTGGAGTGGAGTGGAGGAGGGATGCTGAGAGGGGACTGGAGTGGAGGAGGGATGCTGAGTGGTGACGAGTGGAGGAGGGATGTTGAGATGCGACTGGAGTGCAGGAGGAATGCTGAGTGGGGAGTGGAGGGGAGGAGGGATGTTGAGCGGGGAGTGGAGGAGGGATGCTGAGAGTGGAGTGGAGTGGTGGAGTGATGCTGAGAGGGGAGTGGAGTGGAGGAGGGATGCTGAGAGTGTAGTGGAGTGGAGGAGGGATGCTGAGAGGGGAGTGGAGTGGAGGAGTGATGCTGAGAGCGGACTGGACTGGAGGATGGATGCTGAGAGGGGAGTGGAGGGGAGGAGGGATCTTGAGAGGGGAGTGGAGTGGAGGAGGGATTCTGAGAGGGGAGTGCAGTGGAGGAGGGATGCTGAGAGCGGACTGGACTGGAGGAGGGATGCTGAGAGGGGAGTGGAGGGGAGGAGGGATGTTGAGAGGGGAGAGGAGGAGGGATGCTGAGAGGGGAGTGGAGTGGAGGAGGGATGTTGAGGCGGGACTGAACTGGAGGAGGGATGCTGAGAGGGGAGTGGAGTGGAGGAGGGATGCTGAGAGGGGACTGGAGTGGAGGACGTATGCTGAGAGGGGAGTGGACGAGGGATGCTGAGAGGGGAGTGGAGTGGAGGAGGGATGTTGAGACGGGACTGGACTGGAGGAGGGATTCTGAGAGGTGAGTGGAGTGGAGGAGTGATGCTGAGAGAGGACTGGAGTGGAGGAGGGATGCTGAGAGGGGTGTGGAGGGGGGGAGGGATGCTGAGAGGGGAGTGGAGTGGAGGAGGGATGTTGAGACGGGACTGGACTGGTGGAGGGATGCTGAGAGGTGAGTGGAGTGGAGTAGGGATGCTGAGAGGGGACTGCAGTGTAGGAGGGATGCTGAGAGGGGACTGGAGTGGAGGATGGATGCTGAGAGGGGAGTGGAGGGGATAAGGGATGCTGAGAGTGGAGTGGATTGGAGGAGAGATGTTGAGACGGGACTGGACTGAAGGAGGGATGCTGAGAGGGGACTGGAGTGGAGGGGGATGCTGAGAGGGGAGTGGAGTGGAGGAGGGATGTTGAGACGGGACTGGACTGGAGGAGGGATGCTGAGAGTGGATGTGACTGGAGGAGGGATGCTGAGAGGGGAGTGGAGTGGAGGAGGAATGCTGTAAGGGACTGGTGTGCGGAGAGATGCTGAGAGTGGAGAGGAGTGGAGGAGGGATTCTGAGAGGGGAGTGGTGTGGAGGAGGCATGTTGAGACGGGACTGGACTGGAGGAGCGATGCTGAGAGGGGACGAGTGGAGGAGAGATGTTGAGAGGGGAGTGGAGGAGGGACTATGAGAGGGTAATGGAGTGGAGGAGGGATGTTGAGACGGGACTGGACTGGAGGAGGGATGCTGAGAGGGGAGTGGAGGGGAGGGGATGCTGAGAGGGGACTGGAGTGGAGGAGGGATGTTGAGACAGGACTGGAGTGCAGGAGGGATGCTGAGAGGGGAGTGGAGGAGAGATGTTGAGACAGGACTGGGCAGGAGGAGGGATGCTGAGAGTGGAGTGGAGGGGAGGAGGGATGCTGAGAGGGGACTGGAGTGGAGGAGGGATGCTGAGAGTGGATTGGACTGGAGGAGGGATGCTGAGAGGGGAGTGGAGTGGAGGAGGGATTCTGAGAGTGGAGTGGAGTGGAGGAGAGATGTTGAGACGGGACTGGACTGAAGGAGGGATGCTGAGAGGGGAGTGGTGTGGAGGAGGGCTGTTGAGACGGGACTGGACTGGAGGAGGGATGTTGTGATGGGACTGGACTGGAGGATGGATGCTGAGAGGGGAGTGGGGTGGAGGAGGGATGCTGAGAGTGGACGGGAGTGGAGGAGGGATGCTGAGAGGGGAGTGGAGGGGAGGAGAGATGCTGAGTGCGGAGTGGAGTGCAGGAGGGATGTTGAGACGGGTCTGGATTGAAGGAGGGATGCTGAGAGGGGACTGGAGTGGAGGTGGATGCTGAGAGGGGAGTGGAGTGGAGGAGGGATGCTGAGAGGTGATGGGTCTGGAGGAGAGATGTTGAGACGGGACTGGACTGCAGGAGGTATGCTGAGAGTGGAGTGGAGGAGCGATGCTGAGAGGGGACTGGACTGGAGGAGGGATGCTGAGAGGGGACGAGTGGAGGAGAGATGTTGAGACGGGACTGGACTGGAGGAGGGATGCTGAGAGGGGAGTGGAGTGGAGGAGGGTTGCTGAGAGGGGATTGGAGTGGAGGAGAGATGCTGAGAGCGGACTGGACTGGAGGAGGGATGCTGAGAGGGGAGTGGAGGGGAGGAGGGATGTTGAGAGGGGAGAGGAGGAGGGATGCTGAGAGGGGAGTGGAGTGGAGGAGGGATGTTGAGGCGGGACTGAACTGGAGGAGGGATGCTGAGAGTGGAGTGGAGTGGAGGAGGGATGCTGAGAGGGGACTGGAGTGGAGGACGTATGCTGAGAGGGGAGTGGACGAGGGATGCTGAGAGGGGAGTGGAGTGGAGGAGGGATGTTGAGACGGGACTGGACTGGAGGAGGGATTCTGAGAGGTGAGTGGAGTGGAGGAGTGATGCTGAGAGAGGACTGGAGTGGAGGAGGGATGCTGAGAGGGGTGTGGAGGGGGGGATGGATGCTGAGAGGGGAGTGGAGTGGAGGAGGGATGTTGAGACGGGACTGGACTGGTGGAGGGATGCTGAGAGGTGAGTGGAGTGGAGTAGGGATGCTGAGAGGGGACTGCAGTGGAGGAGGGATGCTGAGAGGGGACTGGAGTGGAGGATGGATGCTGAGAGGGGAGTGGAGGGGATGAGGGATGCTGAGAGTGGTGTGGATTGGAGGAGAGATGTTGAGACGGGACTGGACTGAAGGAGGGATGCTGAGAGGGGACTGGAGTGGAGGGGGATGCTGAGAGGGGAGTGGAGTGGAGGAGGGATGTTGAGACGGGACTGGACTGGAGGAGGGATGCTGAGAGTGGATTGGACTGGAGGAGGGATGCTGAGAGGGGAGTGGAGTGGAGGAGGAATGCTGTGAGGGGACTGGTGTGCGGAGAGATGCTGAGAGTGGAGAGGAGTGGAGGAGGGATTCTGAGAGGGGAGTGGAGTGGAGCAGGGATGCTGAGAGGGGAGTGGAGGAGGGATGCTGAGAGGGGAGTGGTGTGGAGGAGGCATGTTGAGACGGGACTGGACTGGAGGAGCGATGCTGAGAGGGGACGAGTGGAGGAGAGATGTTGAGAGGGGAGTGGAGGAGGGACTATGAGAGGGTAATGAAGTGGAGGAGGGATGTTGAGACGGGACTGGACTGGAGGAGGGATGCTGAGAGGGGAGTGGAGGGGAGGGGATGCTGAGAGGGGTCTGAAGTGGAGGAGGGATGTTGAGACAGGACTGGAGTGCAGGAGGGATGCTGAGAGGGGAGTGGAGGAGAGATGTTGAGACAGGACTGGACAGGAGGAGGGATGCTGAGAGTGGAGTGGAGGGGAGGAGGGATGCTGAGAGGGGACTGGAGTGGAGGAGGGATGCTGAGAGGGGATTGGACTGGAGGAGGGATGCTGAGAGGGGAGTGGAGTGGAGGAGGGATTCTGAGAGTGGAGTGGAGTGGAGGAGGGTGTTGAGATGGGATTGGACTGGAGGAGGGATACTGAGAGGGGAGTGGAGTGGAGTAGGAATGCTGAGAGGGGACTGGAGTGGAGGAGAGATGTTGAGACGGGACTGGACTGAAGGAGGGATGCTGAGAGGGAAGTGGTGTGGAGGAGGGCTGTTGAGACGGGACTGGACTGGAGGAGGGATGCTGAGAGGGGACGAGTGGAGGAGAGATGTTGAGAGGGGAGTGGAGTAGGGACTATGAGAGGGTACCGGAGTGGAGGAGGGATGTTGTGATGGGACTGGACTGGAGGATGGATGCTGAGAGGGGAGTGGAGTGGAGGAGGGATGCTGAGAGTGGACGGGAGTGGAGGAGGGATGCTGAGAGGGGAGTGGAGGGGAGGAGGGATGCTGAGTGCGGAGTGGAGTGCAGGAGGGATGTTGAGACGGTTCTGGATTGAAGGAGGGATGCTGAGAGGGGACTGGAGTGGAGGTGGATGCTGAGAGGGGAGTGGAGTGGAGGAGGGATGCTGAGAGGTGATGGGTCTGGAGGAGAGATGTTGAGACGGGACTGGACTGCAGGAGGTATGCTGAGAGTGGAGTGGAGGAGCGATGCTGAGAGGGGACTGGACTGGAGGAGGGATGCTGAGAGGGGACGAGTGGAGGAGAGATGTTGAGACGGGACTGGACTGGAGGAGGGATGCTGAGAGGGGAGTGGAGTGGAGGAGGGTTGCTGAGAGGGGATTGGAGTGGAGGAGAGATGTTGAGATGGGACTGGACTGGAGGAGGTATGCTGAAGTGGAGTGGAGGAGGGATGCTGAGAGGGGACTGGACTGGAGGAGGAATGCTGAGAGGGGATGGGAGTGGAGGAGGGATGCTGAGAGGGGAGTGGAAGGGAGGAGGGATGCTGAGAGGGGAGTGGACTTGAGGAGGGATGTTGAGACGGGACTGGACTGGAGGAGGGATGCTGATAGGGGAGTGGAGTGGAGGAGGGATGCTCAGAGTGGACTGGAGTGGAGGAGGGATGCTGAGAGGGGAGTTGAGCGGAGGAGGGATGCTGAGAGGGGAGTGGAGTGGAGTGGAGGAGGGATGCTGAGAGTGGAGTGGAGTGGAGGAGGGATGCTGAGAGTGGACTGGAGTGGAGGAGGGATGCTGAGAGTGTAGTGGAGTGGAGGAGGGATGCTGAGAGGGGAGTGGAGTGGAGGAGTGATGCTGAGAGCGGACTGGACTGGAGGATGGATGCTGAGAGGGGAGTGGAGGGGAGGAGGGATCTTGAGAGGGGAGTGGAGTGGAGGAGGGATTCTGAGAGGGGAGTGGAGTGGAGGAGGGATGCTGAGAGCGGACTGGACTGGAGGAGGGATGCTGAGAGGGGAGTGGAGGGGAGGAGGGATGTTGAGAGGGGAGTGGAGGAGGGATGCTGAGAGGGGAGTGGAGTGGAGGAGGGATGTTGAGGCGGGACTGAACTGGAGGAGGGATGCTGAGAGGGGAGTGGAGTAGAGGAGGGATGCTGAGAGGGGACTGGAGTGGAGGACGTATGCTGAGAGGGGAGTGGACGAGGGATGCTGAGAGGGGAGTGGAGTGGAGGAGTGATGTTGAGATGGGACTGGACTGGAGGAGGGATTCTGAGAGGTGAGTGGAGTGGAGGAGTGATGCTGAGAGAGGACTGGAGTGGAGGAGGGATGCTGAGAGGGGTGTGGAGTGGTGGAGTGATGCTGAGAGGGGAGTGGAGTGGAGGAGGGATGCTGAGAGTGTAGTGGAGTGGAGGAGGGATGCTGAGAGGGGAGTGGAGTGGCGGAGTGATGCTGAGAGCGGACTGGACTGGAGGATGGATGCTGAGAGGGGAGTGGAGGGGAGGAGGGATCTTGAGAGGGGAGTGGAGTGGAGGAGGGATTCTGAGAGGGGAGTGGAGTGGAGGAGGGATGCTGAGAGCGGACTGGACTGGAGGAGGGATGCTGAGAGGGGAGTGGAGGTGAGGAGGGATGTTGAGAGGGGAGTGGAGGAGGGATGCTGAGAGGGGAGTGGAGTGGAGGAGGGATGTTGAGGCGGGACTGAACTGGAGGAGGGATTCTGAGAGGGGAGTGGAGTGGAGGAGGGATGCTGAGAACGGACTGGACTGGAGGAGGGATGCTGAGAGGGGAGTGGAGGGGAGGAGGGATGTTGAGAGGGGAGTGGAGGAGGGATGCTGAGAGGGGAGTGGAGTGGAGGAGGGATGTTGAGGCGGGACTGAACTGGAGGAGGGATGCTGAGAGGGGAGTGGAGTAGAGGAGGGATGCTGAGAGGGGACTGGAGTGGAGGACGTATGCTGAGAGGGGAGTGGACGAGGGATGCTGAGAGGGGAGTGGAGTGGAGGAGTGATGTTGAGATGGGACTGGACTGGAGGAGGGATTCTGAGAGGTGAGTGGAGTGGAGGAGTGATGCTGAGAGAGGACTGGAGTGGAGGAGGGATGCTGAGAGGGGTGTGGAGTGGTGGAGTGATGCTGAGAGGGGAGTGGAGTGGAGGAGGGATGCTGAGAGTGTAGTGGAGTGGAGGAGGGATGCTGAGAGGGGAGTGGAGTGGCGGAGTGATGCTGAGAGCGGACTGGACTGGAGGATGGATGCTGAGAGGGGAGTGGAGGGGAGGAGGGATCTTGAGAGGGGAGTGGAGTGGAGGAGGGATTCTGAGAGGGGAGTGGAGTGGAGGAGGGATGCTGAGAGCGGACTGGACTGGAGGAGGGATGCTGAGAGGGGAGTGGAGGTGAGGAGGGATGTTGAGAGGGGAGTGGAGGAGGGATGCTGAGAGGGGAGTGGAGTGGAGGAGGGATGTTGAGGCGGGACTGAACTGGAGGAGGGATGCTGAGAGGGGACTGGAGTGGAGGATGGATGCTGAGAGGGGAGTGGAGGGGATGAGGGATGCTGAGAGTGGAGTGGATTGGAGGAGAGATTTTGAGACGGGACTGGACTGAAGGAGGGATGCTGAGAGGGGACTGGAGTGGAGGGGGATGCTGAGAGGGGAGTGGAGTGGAGGAGGGATGTTGAGACGGGACTGGACTGGAGGAGGGATGCTGAGAGTGGATTGGACTGGAGGAGGGATGCTGAGAGGGGAGTGGAGTGGAGGAGGAATGCTGTGAGTGGACTGGTGTGCGGAGAGATGCTGAGAGTGGACAGTAGTGGAGGAGGGATTCTGAGAGGGGAGTGGAGTGGAGCAGGGATGCTGAGAGGTGAGTGGAGTGGAGGAGGGATGCTGAGAGGGGATTGGACTGGAGGAGGGATGCTGAGAGGGGAGTGGAGTGGAGGAGCGATTCTGAGAGTGGAGTGGAGTGGAGGAGGGATGTTGAGATGGGATTGGACTGGAGGAGGGATACTGAGAGGGGAGTGGAGTGGAGTAGGAATGCTGAGAGGGGACCGGAGTGGAGGAGAGATGTTGAGACGGGACTGGACTGAAGGAGGGATGCTGAGAGGGGAGTGGTGTGGAGGAGGGCTGTTGAGACGGGACTGGACTGGAGGAGGGATGCTGAGAGGGGACGAGTGGAGGAGAGATGTTGAGAGGGGAGTGGAGTAGGGACTATGAGAGGGTACCGGAGTGGAGGAGGGATGTTGTGATGGGACTGGACTGGAGGATGGATGCTTAGAGGGGAGTGGAGTGGAGGAGGGATGCTGAGAGTGGACGGGAGTGGAGGAGGGATGCTGAGAGGGGAGTGGAGGGGAGGAGGGATTCTGAATGCGGAGTGGAGTGCAGGAGGGATGTTGAGACGGGTCTGGATTGAAGGAGGGATGCTGAGAGGGGACTGGAGTGGAGGTGGATGCTGAGAGGGGAGTGGAGTGGAGGAGGGATGCTGAGAGGTGATGGGTCTGGAGGAGAGATGTTGAGACGGGACTGGACTGCAGGAGGTATGCTGAGAGTGGAGTGGAGGAGCGATGCTGAGAGGGGACTGGACTGGAGGAGGGATGCTGAGAGGGGACGAGTGGAGGAGAGATGTTGAGACGGGACTGGACTGGAGGAGGGATGCTGAGAGGGGAGTGGAGTGGAGGAGGGATGTTGAGATGGGACTGGACTGGAGGAGGGATGCTGAGAGGCGACTGGACTGGAGGAGGAATGCTGAGAGCGGATGGGAGTGGAGGAGGGATGCTGAGAGGGGAGTGGAGTGGAGGAGGGATGCTGAGAGGGCAGTGGGGTGGAGGAGGGATTTTGAGACGGGACTGGACTGGAGGAGGAATGCTGAGAGGGCAGTGGAGTGTAGGAGGGATTTTGAGACGGGACTGGACTGGAGGAGGGATGCTGAGAGGGGAGTGGAGTGGAGGAGGGATGTTGAGATGGGACTGGACTGGAGGAGGGATGCTGAGAGGCGACTGGACTGGAGGAGGAATGCTGAGAGCGGATGGGAGTGGAGGAGGGATGCTGAGAGGGGACCGGAGGAGAGATGTTGAGACGGGACTGGACAGGAGGAGGGATGCTGAGATTGGATTGGAGGGGAGGAGGGATGCTGAGAGGGGACTGGAGTGGAGGAGGGATGCTGAGTGGGGACTGGAGTGGAGGAGGGATGTTGAGACGGGACTGGAGTGCAGGAGGGATGCTGAGTGGGGAGTGGAGGTGAGGAGGGATGTTGAGAGGGGAGTGGAGGTGGGATGCTGAGAGGGGAGTGGAGTGGTGGAGTGATGCTGAGAGGGGAGTGGAGTGGAGGAGGGATGCTGAGAGGGGAGTGGAGTAGAGGAGGGATGCTGAGAGTGGATGGGACTGGAGGAGAGATGTTGAGACGGGACTGGACTGGAGGAGGTATGCTGAGAGTGGAGTGGAGGAGGGATGCTGAGAGGGGACTGGACTGGAGGAGGAATGCTGAGAGCGGATGGGAGTGGAGGAGCGATGCTGAGAGGGGACTGGAGGAGAGATGTTGAGACGGGACTGGACAGGAGGAGGGATGCTGAGAATGGACTGGAGTGCAGGAGGGATGCTGAGTGGGGAGTGGAGGGGAGGAGGGATGTTGAGAGGGGAGTGGAGGAGGGATGCTGAGAGTGGAGTGGAGTGGTGGAGTGATGCTGAGAGGGGAGTGGAGTGGAGGAGGGATGCTGAGAGTGGAGTGGAGTGGAGGAGGGATGCTGAGAGGGGAGTGGAGTGGAGGAGTGATGCTGAGAGCGGACTGGACTGGAGGATGGATGCTGAGAGGGGAGTGGAGGGGAGGAGGGATCTTGAGAGGGGAGTGGAGTGGAGGAGGGATGCTGAGAGGGGAGTGGAGTGGAGGAGGGATGCTGAGAGCGGACTGGACTGGATGAGGGATGCTGAGAGGGGAGTGGAGGGGAGGAGGGATGTTGAGAGGGGAGTGGAGGAGGGATGCTGAGAGGGGAGTGGAGTGGAGGAGGGATGTTGAGGCGGGACTGGACTGGAGGAGGGATGCTGAGAGGGGAGTGGAGTGGAGGAGGTATGCTGAGAGGGGACTGGAGTGGAGGACGTATGCTGAGAGGGGAGTGGACGAGGGATGCTGAGAGGGGAGTGGAGTGGAGGAGGGATGTTGAGACGGGACTGGACTGGAGGAGGGATTCTGAGAGGTGAGAGGACTGGAGTGGAGGAGGGATGCTGAGAGGGGAGTGGAGGGGGGAGGGATGCTGAGAGGGGAGTGGATTGGAGGAGGGATGTTGAGACGGGACTGGACTGGTGGAGGGATGCTGAGAGGTGAGTGGAGTGGAGTAGGGATGCTGAGAGGGGACTGGAGTGGAGGAGGGATGCTGAGAGTTGACTGGAGTGGAGGATGGATGCTGAGAGGGGAGTGGAGGGGATGAGGGATGCTGAGAGTGGAGTGGATTGGAGGAGAGATGTTGAGACGGGACTGGACTGAAGGAGGGATTCTGAGAGGGGACTGGAGTGGAGGGGGATGGTGAGAGGGGAGTGGAGTGGAGGAGGGATGTTGAGACGGGACTGGACTGGAGGAGGGATGCTGAGAGTGGATTGGACTGGAGGAGGGATGCTGAGAGGGGAGTGGAGTGGAGGAAGAATGCTGTGAGGGAACTGGAGTGCGGAGAGATGCTGAGAGTAGAGAGGAGTGGAGGAGGGATTCTGAGAGGGGAGTGGAGTGGAGCAGGGATGCTGAGAGGGGAGTGGAGTGGAGGAGGGATGCTGAGAGGGGAGTGGTGTGGAGGAGGCATGTTGAGACGGGACTGGACTGGAGGAGCGTTGCTGAGAGGGGACGAAAGGAGGAGAGATGTTGAGACGGGACTAGACTGGAGGAGGTATGCTGAGAGTGGAGTGGAGGAGGGATGCTGAGAGGAGAGTGGAGGGGAGGAGGGATGCTGAGAGTGGAGTGGAGTGGAGGAGGGATGTTGAGACGGGTCTGGACTGAAGGAGGGATGCTGAGAGGGGAGTGGAGGAGGGATGCTGAGAGTGGACTGGAGTAGCGGAGGGATGCTGAGAGGGGAGTGGAGTGGAGGAGGGATGCTGAGAGTGGATGGGACTGGAGGAGAGATGTTGAGACGGGACTGGACTGGATGAGGTATGCTGAGAGTGGAGTGGAGGAGGGATGCTGAGAGGGGACTGGACTGGAGGAGGAATGCTGAGAGCGGATGGGAGTGGAGGAGGGATGCTGAGAGGGGACTGGAGGAGAGATGTTGAGACAGGACTGGACAGGAGGAGGGATGCTGAGATTGGAGTGGAGTGGAGGAGGGATGCTGAGAGGGGACTGGAGTGGAGGAGGGATGCTGAGTGGTGACGAGTGGAGGAGGGATGTTGAGATGCGACTGGAGTGCAGGAGGAATGCTGAGTGGGGAGTGGAGGGGAGGAGGGATGTTGAGCGGGGAGTGGAGGAGGGATGCTGAGAGTGGAGTGGAGTGGTGGAGTGATGCTGAGAGGGGAGTGGAGTGGAGGAGGGATGCTGAGAGTGTAGTGGAGTGGAGGAGGGATGCTGAGAGGGGAGTGGAGTGGAGGAGTGATGCTGAGAGCGGACTGGACTGGAGGATGGATGCTGAGAGGGGAGTGGAGGGGAGGAGGGATCTTGAGAGGGGAGTGGAGTGGAGGAGGGATTCTGAGAGGGGAGTGCAGTGGAGGAGGGATGCTGAGAGCGGACTGGACTGGAGGAGGGATGCTGAGAGGGGAGTGGAGGGGAGGAGGGATGTTGAGAGGGGAGAGGAGGAGGGATGCTGAGAGGGGAGTGGAGTGGAGGAGGGATGTTGAGGCGGGACTGAACTGGAGGAGGGATGCTGAGAGGGGAGTGGAGTGGAGGAGGGATGCTGAGAGGGGACTGGAGTGGAGGACGTATGCTGAGAGGGGAGTGGACGAGGGATGCTGAGAGGGGAGTGGAGTGGAGGAGGGATGTTGAGACGGGACTGGACTGGAGGAGGGATTCTGAGAGGTGAGTGGAGTGGAGGAGTGATGCTGAGAGAGGACTGGAGTGGAGGAGGGATGCTGAGAGGGGTGTGGAGGGGGGGAGGGATGCTGAGAGGGGAGTGGAGTGGAGGAGGGATGTTGAGACGGGACTGGACTGGTGGAGGGATGCTGAGAGGTGAGTGGAGTGGAGTAGGGATGCTGAGAGGGGACTGCAGTGGAGGAGGGATGCTGAGAGGGGACTGGAGTGGAGGATGAATGCTGAGAGGGGAGTGGAGGGGATGAGGGATGCTGAGAGTGGAGTGGATTGGAGGAGAGATGTTGAGACGGGACTGGACTGAAGGAGGGATGCTGAGAGGGGACTGGAGTGGAGGGGGATGCTGAGAGGGGAGTGGAGTGGAGGAGGGATGTTGAGACGGGACTGGACTGGAGGAGGGATGCTGAGAGTGGATGGGACTGGAGCAGGGATGCTGAGAGGGGAGTGGAGTGGAGGAGGAATGCTGTAAGGGACTGGTGTGCGGAGAGATGCTGAGAGTGGAGAGGAGTGGAGGAGGGATTCTGAGAGGGGAGTGGTGTGGAGGAGGCATGTTGAGACGGGACTGGACTGGAGGAGCGATGCTGAGAGGGGACGAGTGGAGGAGAGATGTTGAGAGGGGAGTGGAGGAGGGACTATGAGAGGGTAATGGAGTGGAGGAGGGATGTTGAGACGGGACTGGACTGGAGGAGGGATGCTGAGAGGGGAGTGGAGGGGAGGGGATGCTGAGAGGGGACTGGAGTGGAGGAGGGATGTTGAGACAGGACTGGAGTGCAGGAGGGATGCTGAGAGGGGAGTGGAGGAGAGATGTTGAGACAGGACTGGGCAGGAGGAGGGATGCTGAGAGTGGAGTGGAGGGGAGGAGGGATGCTGAGAGGGGACTGGAGTGGAGGAGGGATGCTGAGAGGGGATTGGACTGGAGGAGGGATGCTGAGAGGGGAGTGGAGTGGAGGAGGGATTCTGAGAGTGGAGTGGCGTGGAGGAGAGATGTTGAGACGGGACTGGACTGAAGGAGGGATGCTGAGAGGGGAGTGGTGTGGAGGAGGGCTGTTGAGACGGGACTGGACTGGAGGAGGGATGTTGTGATGGGACTGGACTGGAGGATGGATGCTGAGAGGGGAGTGGAGTGGAGGAGGGATGCTGAGAGTGGACGGGAGTGGAGGAGGGATGCTGAGAGGGGAGTGGAGGGGAGGAGAGATGCTGAGTGCGGAGTGGAGTGCAGGAGGGATGTTGAGACGGGTCTGGATTGAAGGAGGGATGCTGAGAGGGGACTGGAGTGGAGGTGGATGCTGAGAGGGGAGTGGAGTGGAGGAGGGATGCTGAGAGGTGATGGGTCTGGAGGAGAGATGTTGAGACGGGACTGGACTGCAGGAGGTATGCTGAGAGTGGAGTGGAGGAGCGATGCTGAGAGGGGACTGGACTGGAGGAGGGATGCTGAGAGGGGACGAGTGGAGGAGAGATGTTGAGACGGGACTGGACTGGAGGAGGGATGCTGAGAGGGGAGTGGAGTGGAGGAGGGTTGCTGAGAGGGGATTGGAGTGGAGGAGAGATGCTGAGAGCGGACTGGACTGGAGGAGGGATGCTGAGAGGGGAGTGGAGGGGAGGAGGGATGTTGAGAGGGGAGAGGAGGAGGGATGCTGAGAGGGGAGTGGAGTGGAGGAGGGATGTTGAGGCGGGACTGAACTGGAGGAGGGATGCTGAGAGTGGAGTGGAGTGGAGGAGGGATGCTGAGAGGGGACTGGAGTGGAGGACGTATGCTGAGAGGGGAGTGGACGAGGGATGCTGAGAGGGGAGTGGAGTGGAGGAGGGATGTTGAGACGGGACTGGACTGGAGGAGGGATTCTGAGAGGTGAGTGGAGTGGAGGAGTGATGCTGAGAGAGGACTGGAGTGGAGGAGGGATGCTGAGAGGGGTGAGGAGGGGGGGAGGGATGTTGAGACGGGACTGGACTGGTGGAGGGATGCTGAGAGGTGAGTGGAGTGGAGTAGGGATGCTGAGAGGGGACTGCAGTGGAGGAGGGATGCTGAGAGGGGACTGGAGTGGAGGATGGATGCTGAGAGGGGAGTGGAGGGGATGAGGGATGCTGAGAGTGGTGTGGATTGGAGGAGAGATGTTGAGACGGGACTGGACTGAAGGAGGGATGCTGAGAGGGGACTGGAGTGGAGGGGGATGCTGAGAGGGGAGTGGAGTGGAGGAGGGATGTTGAGACGGGACTGGACTGGAGGAGGGATGCTGAGAGTGGATTGGACTGGAGGAGGGATGCTGAGAGGGGAGTGGAGTGGAGGAGGAATGCTGTGAGGGGACTGGTGTGCGGAGAGATGCTGAGAGTGGAGAGGAGTGGAGGAGGGATTCTGAGAGGGGAGTGGAGTGGAGCAGGGATGCTGAGAGGGGAGTGGAGGAGGGATGCTGAGAGGGGAGTGGTGTGGAGGAGGCATGTTGAGACGGGACTGGACTGGAGGAGCGATGCTGAGAGGGGACGAGTGGAGGAGAGATGTTGAGAGGGGAGTGGAGGAGGGACTATGAGAGGGTAATGGAGTGGAGGAGGGATGTTGAGACGGGACTGGACTGGAGGAGGGATGCTGAGAGGGGAGTGGAGGGGAGGGGATGCTGAGAGGGGTCTGGAGTGGAGGAGGGATGTTGAGACAGGACTGGAGTGCAGGAGGGATGCTGAGAGGGGAGTGGAGGAGAGATGTTGAGACAGGACTGGACAGGAGGAGGGATGCTGAGAGTGGAGTGGAGGGGAGGAGGGATGCTGAGAGGGGACTGGAGTGGAGGAGGGATGCTGAGAGGGGATTGGACTGGAGGAGGGATGCTGAGAGGGGAGTGGAGTGGAGGAGGGATTCTGAGAGTGGAGTGGAGTGGAGGAGGGTGTTGAGATGGGATTGGACTGGAGGAGGGATACTGAGAGGGGAGTGGAGTGGAGTAGGAATGCTGAGAGGGGACTGGAGTGGAGGAGAGATGTTGAGACGGGACTGGACTGAAGGAGGGATGCTGAGAGGGAAGTGGTGTGGAGGAGGGCTGTTGAGACGGGACTGGACTGGAGGAGGGATGCTGAGAGGGGACGAGTGGAGGAGAGATGTTGAGAGGGGAGTGGAGTAGGGACTATGAGAGGGTACCGGAGTGGAGGAGGGATGTTGTGATGGGACTGGACTGGAGGATGGATGCTGAGAGGGGAGTGGAGTGGAGGAGGGATGCTGAGAGTGGACGGGAGTGGAGGAGGGATGCTGAGAGGGGAGTGGAGGGGAGGAGGGATGCTGAGTGCGGAGTGGAGTGCAGGAGGGATGTTGAGACGGTTCTGGATTGAAGGAGGGATGCTGAGAGGGGACTGGAGTGGAGGTGGATGCTGAGAGGGGAGTGGAGTGGAGGAGGGATGCTGAGAGGTGATGGGTCTGGAGGAGAGATGTTGAGACGGGACTGGACTGCAGGAGGTATGCTGAGAGTGGAGTGGAGGAGCGATGCTGAGAGGGGACTGGACTGGAGGAGGGATGCTGAGAGGGGACGAGTGGAGGAGAGATGTTGAGACGGGACTGGACTGGAGGAGGGATGCTGAGAGGGGAGTGGAGTGGAGGAGGGTTGCTGAGAGGGGATTGGAGTGGAGGAGAGATGTTGAGATGGGACTGGACTGGAGGAGGTATGCTGAAGTGGAGTGGAGGAGGGATGCTGAGAGGGGACTGGACTGGAGAGGGAATGCTGAGAGGGGATGGGAGTGGAGGAGGGATGCTGAGAGGGGAGTGGAAGGGAGGAGGGATGCTGAGAGGGGAGTGGACTTGAGGAGGGATGTTGAGACGGGACTGGACTGGAGGAGGGATGCTGATAGGGGAGTGGAGTGGAGGAGGGATGCTCAGAGTGGACTGGAGTGGAGGAGGGATGCTGAGAGGGGAGTTGAGCGGAGGAGGGATGCTGAGAGGGGAGTGGAGTGGAGTGGAGGAGGGATGCTGAGAGTGGAGTGGAGTGGAGGAGGGATGCTGAGAGTGGACTGGAGTGGAGGAGGGATGCTGAGAGTGTAGTGGAGTGGAGGAGGGATGCTGAGAGGGGAGTGGAGTGGAGGAGTGATGCTGAGAGCGGACTGGACTGGAGGATGGATGCTGAGAGGGGAGTGGAGGGGAGGAGGGATCTTGAGAGGGGAGTGGAGTGGAGGAGGGATTCTGAGAGGGGAGTGGAGTGGAGGAGGGATGCTGAGAGCGGACTGGACTGGAGGAGTGATGCTGAGAGGGGAGTGGAGGGGAGGAGGGATGTTGAGAGGGGAGTGGAGGAGGGATGCTGAGAGGGGAGTGGAGTGGAGGAGGGATGTTGAGGCGGGACTGAACTGGAGGAGGGATGCTGAGAGGGGAGTGGAGTAGAGGAGGGATGCTGAGAGGGGACTGGAGTGGAGGACGTATGCTGAGAGGGGAGTGGACGAGGGATGCTGAGAGGGGAGTGGAGTGGAGGAGTGATGTTGAGATGGGACTGGACTGGAGGAGGGATTCTGAGAGGTGAGTGGAGTGGAGGAGTGATGCTGAGAGAGGACTGGAGTGGAGGAGGGATGCTGAGAGGGGTGTGGAGTGGTGGAGTGATGCTGAGAGGGGAGTGGAGTGGAGGAGGGATGCTGAGAGTGTAGTGGAGTGGAGGAGGGATGCTGAGAGGGGAGTGGAGTGGCGGAGTGATGCTGAGAGCGGACTGGACTGGAGGATGGATGCTGAGAGGGGAGTGGAGGGGAGGAGGGATCTTGAGAGCGGAGTGGAGTGGAGGAGGGATTCTGAGAGGGGAGTGGAGTGGAGGAGGGATGCTGAGAGCGGACTGGACTGGAGGAGGGATGCTGAGAGGGGAGTGGAGGTGAGGAGGGATGTTGAGAGGGGAGTGGAGGAGGGATGCTGAGAGGGGAGTGGAGTGGAGGAGGGATGTTGAGGCGGGACTGAACTGGAGGAGGGATGCTGAGAGGGGACTGGAGTGGAGGATGGATGCTGAGAGGGGAGTGGATTGGAGGAGAGATTTTGAGACGGGACTGGACTGAAGGAGGGATGCTGAGAGGGGACTGGAGTGGAGGGGGATGCTGAGAGGGGAGTGGAGTGGAGGAGGGATGTTGAGACGGGACTGGACTGGAGGAGGGATGCTGAGAGTGGATTGGACTGGAGGAGGGATGCTGAGAGGGGAGTGGAGTGGAGGAGGAATGCTGTGAGGGGACTGGTGTGCGGAGAGATGCTGAGAGTGGACAGTAGTGGAGGAGGGATTCTGAGAGGGGAGTGGAGTGGAGCAGGGATGCTGAGAGGTGAGTGGAGTGGAGGAGGGATGCTGAGAGGGGATTGGACTGGAGGAGGGATGCTGAGAGGGGAGTGGAGTGGAGGAGCGATTCTGAGAGTGGAGTGGAGTGGAGGAGGGATGTTGAGATGGGATTGGACTGGAGGAGGGATACTGAGAGGGGAGTGGAGTGGAGTAGGAATGCTGAGAGGGGACTGGAGTGGAGGAGAGATGTTGAGACGGGACTGGACTGAAGGAGGGATGCTGAGAGGGGAGTGGTGTGGAGGAGGGCTGTTGAGACGGGACTGGACTGGAGGAGGGATGCTGAGAGGGGACGAGTGGAGGAGAGATGTTGAGAAGGGAGTGGAGTAGGGACTATGAGAGGGTACCGGAGTGGAGGAGGGATGTTGTGATGGGACTGGACTGGAGGAGGGATTCTGAGAGGTGAGTGGAGTGGAGGAGTGATGCTGAGAGAGGACTGGAGTGGAGGAGGGATGCTGAGAGGGGAGTGGAGTGGAGGAGGGATGTTGAGACGGGACTGGACTGGAGGAGGGATTCTGAGAGGTGAGTGGAGTGGAGGAGTGATGCTGAGAGAGGACTGGAGTGGAGGAGGGATGCTGAGAGGGGTGTGGAGTGGGGGAGGGATGCTGAGAGGGGAGTGGAGTGGAGGAGGGATGTTGAGACGGGACTGGACTGGTGGAGGGATGCTGAGAGGTGAGTGGAGTGGAGTAGGGATGCTGAGAGGGGACTGCAGTGGAGGAGGGATTCTGAGAGGGGACTGGAGTGGAGGATGGATGCTGAGAGGGGAGTGGAGGGGATGAGGGATGCTGAGAGTGGAGTGGATTGGAGGAGAGATGTTGAGACGGGACTGGACTGAAGGAGGGATGCTGAGAGTGGATTGGACTGGAGGAGGGATGCTGAGAGGGGAGTGGAGTGGAGGAGGAATGCTGTGAGGGGACTGGTGTGCGGAGAGATGCTGAGAGTGGAGAGGAGTGGAGGAGGGATTCTGAGAGGGGAGTGGAGTGGAGGAGGGATGCTGAGAGGGGAGTGGTGTGGAGGAGGCATGTTGAGACGGGACTGGACTGGAGGAGCGATGCTGAGAGGGGACGAGTGGAGGAGAGATGTTGAGAGGGGAGTGGAGGAGGGACTATGAGAGGGTAATGGAGTGGAGGTGGGATGTTGAGACGGGACTGGACTGGAGGAGGGATGCTGAGAGGGCAGTGGAGGGGAGGGGATGCTGAGAGGGGACTGGAGTGGAGGAGGGATGTTGAGACAGGACTGGAGTGCAGGAGGGATGCTGAGAGGGGAGTGGAGGAGAGATGTTGAGACAGGACTGGACAGGAGGAGGGATGCTGAGAGTGGAGTGGAGGGGAGGAGGGATGCTGAGAGTGGATTGGACTGGAGGAGGGTTGCTGAGAGGGGAGTGGAGTGGAGGAGGGATTCTGAGAGTGGAGTGGAGTGGAGGAGGGATGTTGAGATGGGATTGGACTGGAGGAGGGATACTGAGAGGGGAGTGGAGTGGAGTAGGAATGCTGAGAGGGGACTGGAGTGGAGGAGAGATGTTGAGACGGGACTGGACTGAAGGAGGGATGCTGAGAGGGGAGTGGTGTGGAGGAGGGCTGTTGAGACGGGACTGGACTGGAGGAGGGATGCTGAGAGTGGACGAGTGGAGGAGAGATGTTGAGAGGGGAGTGGAGTAGGGCCAGTGAGAGGGTACCGGAGTGGAGGAGGGATGTTGTGATGGGACTGGACTGGAGGATGGATGCTGAGAGGGGAGTGGAGTGGAGGAGGGATGCTGAGAGTGGACGGGAGTGGAGGAGGGATGCTGAGAGGGGAGTGGAGGGGAGGAGGGATGCTGAGTGCGGAGTGGAGTGCAGGAGGGATGTTGAGACGGGTCTGGATTGAAGGAGGGATGCTGAGAGGGGACTGGAGTGGAGGTGGATGCTGAGAGGGGAGTGGAGTGGAGGAGGGATGCTGAGAGGTGATGGGTCTGGAGGAGAGATGTTGAGACGGGACTGGACTGCAGGAGGTATGCTGAGAGTGGAGTGGAGGAGCGATGCTGAGAGGGGACTGGACTGGAGGAGGGATGCTGAGAGGGGACGAGTGGAGGAGAGATGTTGAGACGGGACTGGACTGGAGGAGGGATGCTGAGAGGGGAGTGGAGTGGAGGAGGGTTGCTGAGAGGGGATTGGAGTGGAGGAGAGATGTTGAGATGGGACTGGACTGGAGGAGGTATGCTGAAGTGGAGTGGAGGAGGGATGCTGAGAGGGGACTGGACTGGAGGAGGAATGCTGAGAGGGGATGGGAGTGGAGGAGGGATGCTGAGAGGGGAGTGGAAGGGAGGAGGTATGCTGAGAGGGGAGTGGACTTGAGGAGGGATGTTGAGACGGGACTGGACTGGAGGAGGGATGCTGATAGGGGAGTGGAGTGGAGGAGGGATGCTCAGAGTGGACTGGAGTGGAGGAGGGATGCTGAGAGGGGAGTTGAGCGGAGGAGGGATGCTGAGAGGGGAGTGGAGTGGAGTGGAGGAGGGATGCTGAGAGTGGAGTGGAGTGGAGGAGGGATGCTGAGAGTGGACTGGAGTGGAGGAGGGATGCTGAGAGGGGATTTGAGTGGAGGAGGGATGCTGAGAGGGGACTGGACTGAAGGAGGGATGCTGAGAGGGGAGTGGAGTGGAGGAGGGATGCTGAGAGGGGACTGGAGTGGAGGTGGATGCTGAGAGGGGAGTGGAGTGGAGGAGGGATGCTGAGAGGGGATGGGACTGGAGGAGAGATGTTGAGACGGGACTGGACTGGAGGAGGTATGCTGAGAGGGGATGGGAGTGGAGGAGGGATGCTGAGAGTGGAGTGGAGGAGGGATGCTGTGAGGGGAGTGGAGGGGAGGAGGGATGTTGAGAGGGGACTGGAGTGGAGGGGGGATGCTGAGAGGGGACGAGTGGAGGAGAGATGTTGAGATGGTACTGGACTGGAGGAGGGATTCTGAGAGGGGAGTGGAGGAGGGTTGATGAGAGGGCAGTGGAGTGGAGGAGAGATGTTGAGACGGGACTGGACTGGAGGAGGGATTCTGAGAGGGGAGTGGAGTGGAGGAGGGATGCTGAGAGGGCAGTGGAGTGGAGGAGGGATTTTGAGACGGGACAGGACTGGAGGAGGGATGCTGAGAGGGGAGTGGAGTGGAGGAGGGATGTTGAGATGGGACTGGACTGAAGGAGGGATGCTGAGAGCGGACTGGAGTGGAGGGGGATTCTGAGAGGGGAGTGGAGTGGAGGAGGGATGCTGAGAGTGGATGGGAGTGGAGGAGAGATGTTGAGATGGGACTGGACTGGAGGAGGTATGCTGAGAGTGGAGTGGAGGAGGGATGCTGAGAGGGGAGTGGAGGGGAGGAGGGATGCTGAGAGTGGAGTGGAGTGGAAGAGGGATGTTGAGACGGGTCTGGACTGAAGGTGGGATGCTGAGAGGGGAGTGGAGTGGAGGAGGGATGCTGAGAGTGGATGGGACTGGAGGAGAGATGTTGAGACGGGACTGGACTGGAGGAGGTATGCTGAGAGTGGAGTGGAGGAGGGATGCTGAGAGGGGACTGGAGGAGAGATGTTGAGACAGGACTGGACAGGAGGAGGGATGCTGAGATTGGAGTGGAGTGGAGGAGGGATGCTGAGAGGGGACTGGAGTGGAGGAGGGATGCTGAGTGGTGACGAGTGGAGGAGGGATGTTGAGACGCGACTGGAGTGCAGGAGGGATGCTGAGTGGGGAGTGGAGGGGAGGAGGGATGTTGAGAGGGGAGTGGAGAAGGGATGCTGAGAGTGGAGTAGAGTGGTGGAGTGATGCTGAGAGGGGAGTGGAGTGGAGGAGGGATGCTGAGAGTGTAGTGGAGTGGAGGAGGGATGCTGAGAGGGGAGTGGAGTGGAGGAGTGATGCTGAGAGCGGACTGGACTGGAGGATGGATGCTGAGAGGGGAGTGGAGGGGAGGAGGGATCTTGAGAGGGGAGTGGAGTGGAGGAGGGATTCTGAGAGGGGAGTGGAGTGGAGGAGGGATGCTGAGAGCGGACTGGACTGGAGGAGGGATGCTGAGAGGGGAGTGGAGGGGAGGAGGGATGTTGAGAGGGGAGTGGAGGAGTGATGCTGAGAGGGGAGTGGAGTGGAGGAGGGATGTTGAGGCGGGACTGAACTGGAGGAGGGATGCTGAGAGGGGAGTGGAGTGGAGGACGTATGCTGAGAGGGGAGTGGACGAGGGATGCTGAGAGGGGACTGGAGTGGAGGACGTATGCTGAGAGGGGAGTGGACGAGGGATGCTGAGAGGGGAGTGGAGTGGAGGAGGGATGTTGAGACGGGACTGGACTGGAGGAGGGATTCTGAGAGGTGAGTGGAGTGGAGGAGTGATGCTGAGAGAGGACTGGAGTGGAGGAGGGATGCTGAGAGGGGTGTGGAGTGGTGGAGTGATGCTGAGAGGGGAGTGGAGTGGAGGAGGGATGCTGAGAGTGTAGTGGAGTGGAGGAGGGATGCTGAGAGGGGAGTGGAGTGGAGGAGTGATGCTGAGAGCGGACTGGACTGGAGGATGGATGCTGAGAGGGGAGTGGAGGGGAGGAGGGATCTTGAGAGGGGAGTGGAGTGGAGGAGGGATTCTGAGAGGGGAGTGGAGTGGAGGAGGGATGCTGAGAGCGGACTGGACTGGAGGAGGGATGCTGAGAGGGGAGTTGACGGGAGGAGGGATGTTGAGAGGGGAGTGGAGGAGGGATGCTGAGAGGGGAGTGGAGTGGAGGAGGGATGTTGAGGCGGGACTGAACTGGAGGAGGGATGCTGAGAGGGGACTGGAGTGGAGGTGGATGCTGAGAGGGGAGTGGAGTGGAGGAGGGATGCTGAGAGGTGATGGGTCTGGAGGAGAGATGTTGAGACGGGACTGGACTGCAGGAGGTATGCTGAGAGTGGAGTGGAGGAGCGATGCTGAGAGGGGACTGGACTGGAGGAGGGATGCTGAGAGGGGACGAGTGGAGGAGAGATGTTGAGACGGGACTGGACTGGAGGAGGGATGCTGAGAGGGGAGTGGAGTGGAGGAGGGTTGCTGAGAGGGGATTGGAGTGGAGGAGAGATGTTGAGATGGGACTGGACTGGAGGAGGTATGCTGAAGTGGAGTGGAGGAGGGATGCTGAGAGGGGACTGGACTGGAGAGGGAATGCTGAGAGGGGATGGGAGTGGAGGAGGGATGCTGAGAGGGGAGTGGAAGGGAGGAGGGATGCTGAGAGGGGAGTGGACTTGAGGAGGGATGTTGAGACGGGACTGGACTGGAGGAGGGATGCTGATAGGGGAGTGGAGTGGAGGAGGGATGCTCAGAGTGGACTGGAGTGGAGGAGGGATGCTGAGAGGGGAGTTGAGCGGAGGAGGGATGCTGAGAGGGGAGTGGAGTGGAGTGGAGGAGGGATGCTGAGAGTGGAGTGGAGTGGAGGAGGGATGCTGAGAGTGGACTGGAGTGGAGGAGGGATGCTGAGAGTGTAGTGGAGTGGAGGAGGGATGCTGAGAGGGGAGTGGAGTGGAGGAGTGATGGTGAGAGCGGACTGGACTGGAGGATGGATGCTGAGAGGGGAGTGGAGGGGAGGAGGGATCTTGAGAGGGGAGTGGAGTGGAGGAGGGATTCTGAGAGGGGAGTGGAGTGGAGGAGGGATGCTGAGAGCGGACTGGACTGGAGGAGTGATGCTGAGAGGGGAGTGGAGGGGAGGAGGGATGTTGAGAGGGGAGTGGAGGAGGGATGCTGAGAGGGGAGTGGAGTGGAGGAGGGATGTTGAGGCGGGACTGAACTGGAGGAGGGATGCTGAGAGGGGAGTGGAGTAGAGGAGGGATGCTGAGAGGGGACTGGAGTGGAGGACGTATGCTGAGAGGGGAGTGGACGAGGGATGCTGAGAGGGGAGTGGAGTGGAGGAGTGATGTTGAGATGGGACTGGACTGGAGGAGGGATTCTGAGAGGTGAGTGGAGTGGAGGAGTGATGCTGAGAGAGGACTGGAGTGGAGGAGGGATGCTGAGAGGGGTGTGGAGTGGTGGAGTGATGCTGAGAGGGGAGTGGAGTGGAGGAGGGATGCTGAGAGTGTAGTGGAGTGGAGGAGGGATGCTGAGAGGGGAGTGGAGTGGCGGAGTGATGCTGAGAGCGGACTGGACTGGAGGATGGATGCTGAGAGGGGAGTGGAGGGGAGGAGGGATCTTGAGAGCGGAGTGGAGTGGAGGAGGGATTCTGAGAGGGGAGTGGAGTGGAGGAGGGATGCTGAGAGCGGACTGGACTGGAGGAGGGATGCTGAGAGGGGAGTGGAGGTGAGGAGGGATGTTGAGAGGGGAGTGGAGGAGGGATGCTGAGAGGGGAGTGGAGTGGAGGAGGGATGTTGAGGCGGGACTGAACTGGAGGAGGGATGCTGAGAGGGGACTGGAGTGGAGGATGGATGCTGAGAGGGGAGTGGATTGGAGGAGAGATTTTGAGACGGGACTGGACTGAAGGAGGGATGCTGAGAGGGGACTGGAGTGGAGGGGGATGCTGAGAGGGGAGTGGAGTGGAGGAGGGATGTTGAGACGGGACTGGACTGGAGGAGGGATGCTGAGAGTGGATTGGACTGGAGGAGGGATGCTGAGAGGGGAGTGGAGTGGAGGAGGAATGCTGTGAGGGGACTGGTGTGCGGAGAGATGCTGAGAGTGGACAGTAGTGGAGGAGGGATTCTGAGAGGGGAGTGGAGTGGAGCAGGGATGCTGAGAGGTGAGTGGAGTGGAGGAGGGATGCTGAGAGGGGATTGGACTGGAGGAGGGATGCTGAGAGGGGAGTGGAGTGGAGGAGCGATTCTGAGAGTGGAGTGGAGTGGAGGAGGGATGTTGAGATGGGATTGGACTGGAGGAGGGATACTGAGAGGGGAGTGGAGTGGAGTAGGAATGCTGAGAGGGGACTGGAGTGGAGGAGAGATGTTGAGACGGGACTGGACTGAAGGAGGGATGCTGAGAGGGGAGTGGTGTGGAGGAGGGCTGTTGAGACGGGACTGGACTGGAGGAGGGATGCTGAGAGGGGACGAGTGGAGGAGAGATGTTGAGAGGGGAGTGGAGTAGGGACTATGAGAGGGTACCGGAGTGGAGGAGGGATGTTGTGATGGGACTGGACTGGAGGATGGATGCTTAGAGGGGAGTGGAGTGGAGGAGGGATTCTGAATGCGGAGTGGAGTGCAGGAGGGATGTTGAGACGGGTCTGGATTGAAGGAGGGATGCTGAGAGGGAACTGGAGTGGAGGTGGATGCTGAGAGGGGAGTGGAGTGGAGGAGGGATGCTGAGAGGTGATGGGTCTGGAGGAGAGATGTTGAGACGGGACTGGACTGCAGGAGGTATGCTGAGAGTGGAGTGGAGGAGCGATGCTGAGAGGGGACTGGACTGGAGGAGGGATGCTGAGAGGGGACGAGTGGAGGAGAGATGTTGAGACGGGACTGGACTGGAGGAGGGATGCTGAGAGGGGAGTGGAGTGGAGGAGGGTTGCTGAGAGGGGATTGGAGTGGAGGAGAGATGCTGAGAGCGGACTGGACTGGAGGAGGGATGCTGAGAGGGGAGTGGAGGGGAGGAGGGATGTTGAGAGGGGAGAGGAGGAGGGATGCTGAGAGGGGAGTGGAGTGGAGGAGGGATGTTGAGGCGGCACTGAACTGGAGGAGGGATGCTGAGAGTGGAGTGGAGTGGAGGAGGGATGCTGAGAGGGGACTGGAGTGGAGGACGTATGCTGAGAGGGGAGTGGACGAGGGATGCTGAGAGGGGAGTGGAGTGGAGGAGGGATGTTGAGACGGGACTGGACTGGAGGAGGGATTCTGAGAGGTGAGTGGAGTGGAGGAGTGATGCTGAGAGAGGACTGGAGTGGAGGAGGGATGCTGAGAGGGGTGTGGAGTGGGGGAGGGATGCTGAGAGGGGAGTGGAGTGGAGGAGGGATGTTGAGACGGGACTGGACTGGTGGAGGGATGCTGAGAGGTGAGTGGAGTGGAGTAGGGATGCTGAGAGGGGACTGCAGTGGAGGAGGGATTCTGAGAGGGGACTGGAGTGGAGGATGGATGCTGAGAGGGGAGTGGAGGGGATGAGGGATGCTGAGAGTGGAGTGGATTGGAGGAGAGATGTTGAGACGGGACTGGACTGAAGGAGGGATGCTGAGAGTGGATTGGACTGGAGGAGGGATGCTGAGAGGGGAGTGGAGTGGAGGAGGAATGCTGTGAGGGGACTGGTGTGCGGAGAGATGCTGAGAGTGGAGAGGAGTGGAGGAGGGATTCTGAGAGGGGAGTGGAGTGGAGGAGGGATGCTGAGAGGGGAGTGGTGTGGAGGAGGCATGTTGAGACGGGACTGGACTGGAGGAGCGATGCTGAGAGGGGACGAGTGGAGGAGAGATGTTGAGAGGGGAGTGGAGGAGGGACTATGAGAGGGTAATGGAGTGGAGGAGGGATGTTGAGACGGGACTGGACTGGAGGAGGGATGCTGAGAGGGCAGTGGAGGGGAGGGGATGCTGAGAGGGTACTGGAGTGGAGGAGGGATGTTGAGACAGGACTGGAGTGCAGGAGGGATGCTGAGAGGGGAGTGGAGGAGAGATGTTGAGACAGGACTGGACAGGAGGAGGGATGCTGAGAGTGGAGTGGAGGGGAGGAGGGATGCTGAGAGGGGACTGGAGTGGAGGAGGGATGCTGAGAGTGGATTGGACTGGAGGAGGGTTGCTGAGAGGGGAGTGGAGTGGAGGAGGGATTCTGAGAGTGGAGTGGAGTGGAGGAGGGATGTTGAGATGGGATTGGACTGGAGGAGGGATACTGAGAGGGGAGTGGAGTGGAGTAGGAATGCTGAGAGGGGACTGGAGTGGAGGAGAGATGTTGAGACGGGACTGGACTGAAGGAGGGATGCTGAGAGGGGAGTGGTGTGGAGGAGGGCTGTTGAGACGGGACTGGACTGGAGGAGGGATGCTGAGAGTGGACGAGTGGA
This sequence comes from Hemitrygon akajei, assembly GCF_048418815.1. NCBI lineage: Eukaryota > Metazoa > Chordata > Chondrichthyes > Myliobatiformes > Dasyatidae > Hemitrygon > Hemitrygon akajei. The sequence continues at coordinate 1,844,078 of NW_027331976.1, read as the reverse complement.
GGAGGGATGTTGAGAGGGGAGTGGAGTAGGGCCAGTGAGAGGGTACCGGAGTGGAGGAGGGATGTTGTGATGGGACTGGACTGGAGGATGGATGCTGAGAGGGGAGTGGAGTGGAGGAGGGATGCTGAGAGTGGACGGGAGTGGAGGAGGGATGCTGAGAGGGGAGTGGAGGGGAGGAGGGATGCTGAGTGCGGAGTGGAGTGCAGGAGGGATGTTGAGACGGGTCTGGATTGAAGGAGGGATGCTGAGAGGGGACTGGAGTGGAGGTGGATGCTGAGAGGGGAGTGGAGTGGAGGAGGGATGCTGAGAGGTGATGGGTCTGGAGGAGAGATGTTGAGACGGGACTGGACTGCAGGAGGTATGCTGAGAGTGGAGTGGAGGAGCGATGCTGAGAGGGGACTGGACTGGAGGAGGGATGCTGAGAGGGGACGAGTGGAGGAGAGATGTTGAGACGGGACTGGACTGGAGGAGGGATGCTGAGAGGGGAGTGGAGTGGAGGAGGGTTGCTGAGAGGGGATTGGAGTGGAGGAGAGATGTTGAGATGGGACTGGACTGGAGGAGGTATGCTGAAGTGGAGTGGAGGAGGGATGCTGAGAGGGGACTGGACTGGAGGAGGAATGCTGAGAGGGGATGGGAGTGGAGGAGGGATGCTGAGAGGGGAGTGGAAGGGAGGAGGTATGCTGAGAGGGGAGTGGACTTGAGGAGGGATGTTGAGACGGGACTGGACTGGAGGAGGGATGCTGATAGGGGAGTGGAGTGGAGGAGGGATGCTCAGAGTGGACTGGAGTGGAGGAGGGATGCTGAGAGGGGAGTTGAGCGGAGGAGGGATGCTGAGAGGGGAGTGGAGTGGAGTGGAGGAGGGATGCTGAGAGTGGAGTGGAGTGGAGGAGGGATGCTGAGAGTGGACTGGAGTGGAGGAGGGATGCTGAGAGGGGATTTGAGTGGAGGAGGGATGCTGAGAGGGGACTGGACTGAAGGAGGGATGCTGAGAGGGGAGTGGAGTGGAGGAGGGATGCTGAGAGGGGACTGGAGTGGAGGTGGATGCTGAGAGGGGAGTGGAGTGGAGGAGGGATGCTGAGAGGGGATGGGACTGGAGGAGAGATGTTGAGACGGGACTGGACTGGAGGAGGTATGCTGAGAGGGGATGGGAGTGGAGGAGGGATGCTGAGAGTGGAGTGGAGGAGGGATGCTGTGAGGGGAGTGGAGGGGAGGAGGGATGTTGAGAGGGGACTGGAGTGGAGGGGGGATGCTGAGAGGGGACGAGTGGAGGAGAGATGTTGAGATGGTACTGGACTGGAGGAGGGATTCTGAGAGGGGAGTGGAGGAGGGTTGATGAGAGGGCAGTGGAGTGGAGGAGAGATGTTGAGACGGGACTGGACTGGAGGAGGGATTCTGAGAGGGGAGTGGAGTGGAGGAGGGATGCTGAGAGGGCAGTGGAGTGGAGGAGGGATTTTGAGACGGGACAGGACTGGAGGAGGGATGCTGAGAGGGGAGTGGTGTGGAGGAGGGATGTTGAGATGGGACTGGACTGAAGGAGGGATGCTGAGAGCGGACTGGAGTGGAGGGGGATTCTGAGAGGGGAGTGGAGTGGAGGAGGGATGCTGAGAGTGGATGGGAGTGGAGGAGAGATGTTGAGATGGGACTGGACTGGAGGAGGTATGCTGAGAGTGGAGTGGAGGAGGGATGCTGAGAGGGGAGTGGAGGGGAGGAGGGATGCTGAGAGTGGAGTGGAGTGGAAGAGGGATGTTGAGACGGGTCTGGACTGAAGGTGGGATGCTGAGAGGGGAGTGGAGTGGAGGAGGGATGCTGAGAGTGGATGGGACTGGAGGAGAGATGTTGAGACGGGACTGGACTGGAGGAGGTATGCTGAGAGTGGAGTGGAGGAGGGATGCTGAGAGGGGACTGGAGGAGAGATGTTGAGACAGGACTGGACAGGAGGAGGGATGCTGAGATTGGAGTGGAGTGGAGGAGGGATGCTGAGAGGGGACTGGAGTGGAGGAGGGATGCTGAGTGGTGACGAGTGGAGGAGGGATGTTGAGACGCGACTGGAGTGCAGGAGGGATGCTGAGTGGGGAGTGGAGGGGAGGAGGGATGTTGAGAGGGGAGTGGAGAAGGGATGCTGAGAGTGGAGTAGAGTGGTGGAGTGATGCTGAGAGGGGAGTGGAGTGGAGGAGGGATGCTGAGAGTGTAGTGGAGTGGAGGAGGGATGCTGAGAGGGGAGTGGAGTGGAGGAGTGATGCTGAGAGCGGACTGGACTGGAGGATGGATGCTGAGAGGGGAGTGGAGGGGAGGAGGGATCTTGAGAGGGGAGTGGAGTGGAGGAGGGATTCTGAGAGGGGAGTGGAGTGGAGGAGGGATGCTGAGAGCGGACTGGACTGGAGGAGGGATGCTGAGAGGGGAGTGGAGGGGAGGAGGGATGTTGAGAGGGGAGTGGAGGAGTGATGCTGAGAGGGGAGTGGAGTGGAGGAGGGATGTTGAGGCGGGACTGAACTGGAGGAGGGATGCTGAGAGGGGAGTGGAGTGGAGGAGGGATGCTGAGAGGGGACTGGAGTGGAGGACGTATGCTGAGAGGGGAGTGGACGAGGGATGCTGAGAGGGGAGTGGAGTGGAGGAGGGATGTTGAGACGGGACTGGACTGGAGGAGGGATTCTGAGAGGTGAGTGGAGTGGAGGAGTGATGCTGAGAGAGGACTGGAGTGGAGGAGGGATGCTGAGAGGGGTGTGGAGTGGTGGAGTGATGCTGAGAGGGGAGTGGAGTGGAGGAGGGATGCTGAGAGTGTAGTGGAGTGGAGGAGGGATGCTGAGAGGGGAGTGGAGTGGAGGAGTGATGCTGAGAGCGGACTGGACTGGAGGATGGATGCTGAGAGGGGAGTGGAGGGGAGGAGGGATCTTGAGAGGGGAGTGGAGTGGAGGAGGGATTCTGAGAGGGGAGTGGAGTGGAGGAGGGATGCTGAGAGCGGACTGGACTGGAGGAGGGATGCTGAGAGGGGAGTTGACGGGAGGAGGGATGTTGAGAGGGGAGTGGAGGAGGGATGCTGAGAGGGGAGTGGAGTGGAGGAGGGATGTTGAGGCGGGACTGAACTGGAGGAGGGATGCTGAGAGGGGACTGGAGTGGAGGATGGATGCTGAGAAGGGAGTGGAGGGGATGAGGGATGCTGAGAGTGGAGTGGATTGGAGGAGAGATTTTGAGACGGGACTGGACTGAAGGAGGGATGCTGAGAGGGGACTGGAGTGGAGGGGGATGCTGAGAGGGGAGTGGAGTGGAGGAGGGATTTTGAGACGGGACTGGACTGGAGGAGGGATGCTGAGAGTGGATTGGACTGGAGGAGGGATGCTGAGAGGGGAGTGGAGTGGAGGAGGAATGCTGTGAGGGGACTGGTGTGCGGAGAGATGCTGAGAGTGGAGAGTAGTGGAGGAGGGATTCTGAGAGGGGAGTGGAGTGGAGCAGGGATGCTGAGAGGAGAGTGGAGGAGGGATGCTGAGAGGGGAGTGGTGTGGAGGAGGCATGTTGAGACGGGACTGGACTGGAGGAGCGATGCTGAGAGGGGACGAGTGGAGGAGAGATGTTGAGAGGGGAGTGGAGGAGGGACTATGAGAGGGTAATGGAGTGGAGGAGGGATGTTGAGACGGGACTGGACTGGAGGAGGGATGCTGAGAGGGGAGTGGAGGGGAGGGGATGCTGAGAGGGAACTGGAGTGGAGGAGGGATGTTGAGACAGGACTGGAGTGCAGGAGGGATGCTGAGAGGGGAGTGGAGGAGAGATGTTGAGACAGGACTGGACAGGAGGAGGGATGCTGAGAGTGGAGTGGAGGGGAGGAGGGATGCTGAGAGGGGACTGGAGTGGAGGAGGGATGCTGAGAGGGGATTGGACTGGAGGAGGGATGCTGAGAGGGGAGTGGAGTGGAGGAGGGATTCTGAGAGTGGAGTGGAGTGGAGGAGGGATGTTGAGATGGGATTGGACTGGAGGAGGGATGCTGAGAGTGTAGTGGAGTGGAGGAGGGATGCTGAGAGGGGAGTGGAGTGGAGGAGTGATGCTGAGAGCGGACTGGACTGGAGGATGGATGCTGAGAGGGGAGTGGAGGGGAGGAGGGATGCTGAGAGTGTAGTGGAGTGGAGGAGGGATGCTGAGAGGGGAGTGGAGTGGAGGAGTGATGCTGAGAGCGGACTGGACTGGAGGATGGATGCTGAGAGGGGAGTGGAGGGGAGGAGGGATCTTGAGAGGGGAGTGGAGTGGAGGAGGGATTCTGAGAGGGGAGTGGAGTGGAGGAGGGATGCTGAGAGCGGACTGGACTGGAGGAGTGATGCTGAGAGGGGAGTGGAGGGGAGGAGGGATGTTGAGAGGGGAGTGGAGGAGGGATGCTGAGAGGGGAGTGGAGTGGAGGAGGGATGTTGAGGCGGGACTGAACTGGAGGAGGGATGCTGAGAGGGGAGTGGAGTAGAGGAGGGATGCTGAGAGGGGACTGGAGTGGAGGACGTATGCTGAGAGGGGAGTGGACGAGGGATGCTGAGAGGGGAGTGGAGTGGAGGAGTGATGTTGAGATGGGACTGGACTGGAGGAGGGATTCTGAGAGGTGAGTGGAGTGGAGGAGTGATGCTGAGAGAGGACTGGAGTGGAGGAGGGATGCTGAGAGGGGTGTGGAGTGGTGGAGTGATGCTGAGAGGGGAGTGGAGTGGAGGAGGGATGCTGAGAGTGTAGTGGAGTGGAGGAGGGATGCTGAGAGGGGAGTGGAGTGGCGGAGTGATGCTGAGAGCGGACTGGACTGGAGGATGGATGCTGAGAGGGGAGTGGAGGGGAGGAGGGATCTTGAGAGCGGAGTGGAGTGGAGGAGGGATTCTGAGAGGGGAGTGGAGTGGAGGAGGGATGCTGAGAGCGGACTGGACTGGAGGAGGGATGCTGAGAGGGGAGTGGAGGTGAGGAGGGATGTTGAGAGGGGAGTGGAGGAGGGATGCTGAGAGGGGAGTGGAGTGGAGGAGGGATGTTGAGGCGGGACTGAACTGGAGGAGGGATGCTGAGAGGGGACTGGAGTGGAGGATGGATGCTGAGAGGGGAGTGGATTGGAGGAGAGATTTTGAGACGGGACTGGACTGAAGGAGGGATGCTGAGAGGGGACTGGAGTGGAGGGGGATGCTGAGAGGGGAGTGGAGTGGAGGAGGGATGTTGAGACGGGACTGGACTGGAGGAGGGATGCTGAGAGTGGATTGGACTGGAGGAGGGATGCTGAGAGGGGAGTGGAGTGGAGGAGGAATGCTGTGAGGGGACTGGTGTGCGGAGAGATGCTGAGAGTGGACAGTAGTGGAGGAGGGATTCTGAGAGGGGAGTGGAGTGGAGCAGGGATGCTGAGAGGTGAGTGGAGTGGAGGAGGGATGCTGAGAGGGGATTGGACTGGAGGAGGGATGCTGAGAGGGGAGTGGAGTGGAGGAGCGATTCTGAGAGTGGAGTGGAGTGGAGGAGGGATGTTGAGATGGGATTGGACTGGAGGAGGGATACTGAGAGGGGAGTGGAGTGGAGTAGGAATGCTGAGAGGGGACTGGAGTGGAGGAGAGATGTTGAGACGGGACTGGACTGAAGGAGGGATGCTGAGAGGGGAGTGGTGTGGAGGAGGGCTGTTGAGACGGGACTGGACTGGAGGAGGGATGCTGAGAGGGGACGAGTGGAGGAGAGATGTTGAGAGGGGAGTGGAGTAGGGACTATGAGAGGGTACCGGAGTGGAGGAGGGATGTTGTGATGGGACTGGACTGGAGGATGGATGCTTAGAGGGGAGTGGAGTGGAGGAGGGATTCTGAATGCGGAGTGGAGTGCAGGAGGGATGTTGAGACGGGTCTGGATTGAAGGAGGGATGCTGAGAGGGAACTGGAGTGGAGGTGGATGCTGAGAGGGGAGTGGAGTGGAGGAGGGATGCTGAGAGGTGATGGGTCTGGAGGAGAGATGTTGAGACGGGACTGGACTGCAGGAGGTATGCTGAGAGTGGAGTGGAGGAGCGATGCTGAGAGGGGACTGGACTGGAGGAGGGATGCTGAGAGGGGACGAGTGGAGGAGAGATGTTGAGACGGGACTGGACTGGAGGAGGGATGCTGAGAGGGGAGTGGAGTGGAGGAGGGTTGCTGAGAGGGGATTGGAGTGGAGGAGAGATGCTGAGAGCGGACTGGACTGGAGGAGGGATGCTGAGAGGGGAGTGGAGGGGAGGAGGGATGTTGAGAGGGGAGAGGAGGAGGGATGCTGAGAGGGGAGTGGAGTGGAGGAGGGATGTTGAGGCGGCACTGAACTGGAGGAGGGATGCTGAGAGTGGAGTGGAGTGGAGGAGGGATGCTGAGAGGGGACTGGAGTGGAGGACGTATGCTGAGAGGGGAGTGGACGAGGGATGCTGAGAGGGGAGTGGAGTGGAGGAGGGATGTTGAGACGGGACTGGACTGGAGGAGGGATTCTGAGAGGTGAGTGGAGTGGAGGAGTGATGCTGAGAGAGGACTGGAGTGGAGGAGGGATGCTGAGAGGGGTGTGGAGTGGGGGAGGGATGCTGAGAGGGGAGTGGAGTGGAGGAGGGATGTTGAGACGGGACTGGACTGGTGGAGGGATGCTGAGAGGTGAGTGGAGTGGAGTAGGGATGCTGAGAGGGGACTGCAGTGGAGGAGGGATTCTGAGAGGGGACTGGAGTGGAGGATGGATGCTGAGAGGGGAGTGGAGGGGATGAGGGATGCTGAGAGTGGAGTGGATTGGAGGAGAGATGTTGAGACGGGACTGGACTGAAGGAGGGATGCTGAGAGTGGATTGGACTGGAGGAGGGATGCTGAGAGGGGAGTGGAGTGGAGGAGGAATGCTGTGAGGGGACTGGTGTGCGGAGAGATGCTGAGAGTGGAGAGGAGTGGAGGAGGGATTCTGAGAGGGGAGTGGAGTGGAGGAGGGATGCTGAGAGGGGAGTGGTGTGGAGGAGGCATGTTGAGACGGGACTGGACTGGAGGAGCGATGCTGAGACGGGACGAGTGGAGGAGAGATGTTGAGAGGGGAGTGGAGGAGGGACTATGAGAGGGTAATGGAGTGGAGGAGGGATGTTGAGACGGGACTGGACTGGAGGAGGGATGCTGAGAGGGCAGTGGAGGGGAGGGGATGCTGAGAGGGGACTGGAGTGGAGGAGGGATGTTGAGACAGGACTGGAGTGCAGGAGGGATGCTGAGAGGGGAGTGGAGGAGAGATGTTGAGACAGGACTGGACAGGAGGAGGGATGCTGAGAGTGGAGTGGAGGGGAGGAGGGATGCTGAGAGGGGACTGGAGTGGAGGAGGGATGCTGAGAGTGGATTGGACTGGAGGAGGGTTGCTGAGAGGGGAGTGGAGTGGAGGAGGGATTCTGAGAGTGGAGTGGAGTGGAGGAGGGATGTTGAGATGGGATTGGACTGGAGGAGGGATACTGAGAGGGGAGTGGAGTGGAGTAGGAATGCTGAGAGGGGACTGGAGTGGAGGAGAGATGTTGAGACGGGACTGGACTGAAGGAGGGATGCTGAGAGGGGAGTGGTGTGGAGGAGGGCTGTTGAGACGGGACTGGACTGGAGGAGGGATGCTGAGAGTGGACGAGTGGAGGAGAGATGTTGAGAGGGGAGTGGAGTAGGGCCAGTGAGAGGGTACCGGAGTGGAGGAGGGATGTTGTGATGGGACTGGACTGGAGGATGGATGCTGAGAGGGGAGTGGAGTGGAGGAGGGATGCTGAGAGTGGACGGGAGTGGAGGAGGGATGCTGAGAGGGGAGTGGAGGGGAGGAGGGATGCTGAGTGCGGAGTGGAGTGCAGGAGGGATGTTGAGACGGGTCTGGATTGAAGGAGGGATGCTGAGAGGGGACTGGAGTGGAGGTGGATGCTGAGAGGGGAGTGGAGTGGAGGAGGGATGCTGAGAGGTGATGGGTCTGGAGGAGAGATGTTGAGACGGGACTGGACTGCAGGAGGTATGCTGAGAGTGGAGTGGAGGAGCGATGCTGAGAGGGGACTGGACTGGAGGAGGGATGCTGAGAGGGGACGAGTGGAGGAGAGATGTTGAGACGGGACTGGACTGGAGGAGGGATGCTGAGAGGGGAGTGGAGTGGAGGAGGGTTGCTGAGAGGGGATTGGAGTGGAGGAGAGATGTTGAGATGGGACTGGACTGGAGGAGGTATGCTGAAGTGGAGTGGAGGAGGGATGCTGAGAGGGGACTGGACTGGAGGAGGAATGCTGAGAGGGGATGGGAGTGGAGGAGGGATGCTGAGAGGGGAGTGGAAGGGAGGAGGTATGCTGAGAGGGGAGTGGACTTGAGGAGGGATGTTGAGACGGGACTGGACTGGAGGAGGGATGCTGATAGGGGAGTGGAGTGGAGGAGGGATGCTCAGAGTGGACTGGAGTGGAGGAGGGATGCTGAGAGGGGAGTTGAGCGGAGGAGGGATGCTGAGAGGGGAGTGGAGTGGAGTGGAGGAGGGATGCTGAGAGTGGAGTGGAGTGGAGGAGGGATGCTGAGAGTGGACTGGAGTGGAGGAGGGATGCTGAGAGGGGATTTGAGTGGAGGAGGGATGCTGAGAGGGGACTGGACTGAAGGAGGGATGCTGAGAGGGGAGTGGAGTGGAGGAGGGATGCTGAGAGGGGACTGGAGTGGAGGTGGATGCTGAGAGGGGAGTGGAGTGGAGGAGGGATGCTGAGAGGGGATGGGACTGGAGGAGAGATGTTGAGACGGGACTGGACTGGAGGAGGTATGCTGAGAGGGGATGGGAGTGGAGGAGGGATGCTGAGAGTGGTGTGGAGGAGGGATGCTGTGAGGGGAGTGGAGGGGAGGAGGGATGTTGAGAGGGGACTGGAGTGGAGGGGGGATGCTGAGAGGGGACGAGTGGAGGAGAGATGTTGAGATGGTACTGGACTGGAGGAGGGATTCTGAGAGGGGAGTGGAGGAGGGTTGATGAGAGGGCAGTGGAGTGGAGGAGAGATGTTGAGACGGGACTGGACTGGAGGAGGGATTCTGAGAGGGGAGTGGAGTGGAGGAGGGATGCTGAGAGGGCAGTGGAGTGGAGGAGGGATTTTGAGACGGGACAGGACTGGAGGAGGGATGCTGAGAGGGGAGTGGAGTGGAGGAGGGATGTTGAGATGGGACTGGACTGAAGGAGGGATGCTGAGAGCGGACTGGAGTGGAGGGGGATTCTGAGAGGGGAGTGGAGTGGAGGAGGGATGCTGAGAGTGGATGGGAGTGGAGGAGAGATGTTGAGATGGGACTGGACTGGAGGAGGTATGCTGAGAGTGGAGTGGAGGAGGGATGCTGAGAGGGGAGTGGAGGGGAGGAGGGATGCTGAGAGTGGAGTGGAGTGGAAGAGGGATGTTGAGACGGGTCTGGACTGAAGGTGGGATGCTGAGAGGGGAGTGGAGTGGAGGAGGGATGCTGAGAGTGGATGGGACTGGAGGAGAGATGTTGAGACGGGACTGGACTGGAGGAGGTATGCTGAGAGTGGAGTGGAGGAGGGATGCTGAGAGGGGACTGGAGGAGAGATGTTGAGACAGGACTGGACAGGAGGAGGGATGCTGAGATTGGAGTGGAGTGGAGGAGGGATGCTGAGAGGGGACTGGAGTGGAGGAGGGATGCTGAGTGGTGACGAGTGGAGGAGGGATGTTGAGACGCGACTGGAGTGCAGGAGGGATGCTGAGTGGGGAGTGGAGGGGAGGAGGGATGTTGAGAGGGGAGTGGAGAAGGGATGCTGAGAGTGGAGTAGAGTGGTGGAGTGATGCTGAGAGGGGAGTGGAGTGGAGGAGGGATGCTGAGAGTGTAGTGGAGTGGAGGAGGGATGCTGAGAGGGGAGTGGAGTGGAGGAGTGATGCTGAGAGCGGACTGGACTGGAGGATGGATGCTGAGAGGGGAGTGGAGGGGAGGAGGGATCTTGAGAGGGGAGTGGAGTGGAGGAGGGATTCTGAGAGGGGAGTGGAGTGGAGGAGGGATGCTGAGAGCGGACTGGACTGGAGGAGGGATGCTGAGAGGGGAGTGGAGGGGAGGAGGGATGTTGAGAGGGGAGTGGAGGAGTGATGCTGAGAGGGGAGTGGAGTGGAGGAGGGATGTTGAGGCGGGACTGAACTGGAGGAGGGATGCTGAGAGGGGAGTGGAGTGGAGGAGGGATGCTGAGAGGGGACTGGAGTGGAGGACGTATGCTGAGAGGGGAGTGGACGAGGGATGCTGAGAGGGGAGTGGAGTGGAGGAGGGATGTTGAGACGGGACTGGACTGGAGGAGGGATTCTGAGAGGTGAGTGGAGTGGAGGAGTGATGCTGAGAGAGGACTGGAGTGGAGGAGGGATGCTGAGAGGGGTGTGGAGTGGTGGAGTGATGCTGAGAGGGGAGTGGAGTGGAGGAGGGATGCTGAGAGTGTAGTGGAGTGGAGGAGGGATGCTGAGAGGGGAGTGGAGTGGAGGAGTGATGCTGAGAGCGGACTGGACTGGAGGATGGATGCTGAGAGGGGAGTGGAGGGGAGGAGGGATCTTGAGAGGGGAGTGGAGTGGAGGAGGGATTCTGAGAGGGGAGTGGAGTGGAGGAGGGATGCTGAGAGCGGACTGGACTGGAGGAGGGATGCTGAGAGGGGAGTTGACGGGAGGAGGGATGTTGAGAGGGGAGTGGAGGAGGGATGCTGAGAGGGGAGTGGAGTGGAGGAGGGATGTTGAGGCGGGACTGAACTGGAGGAGGGATGCTGAGAGGGGACTGGAGTGGAGGATGGATGCTGAGAAGGGAGTGGAGGGGATGAGGGATGCTGAGAGTGGAGTGGATTGGAGGAGAGATTTTGAGACGGGACTGGACTGAAGGAGGGATGCTGAGAGGGGACTGGAGTGGAGGGGGATGCTGAGAGGGGAGTGGAGTGGAGGAGGGATTTTGAGACGGGACTGGACTGGAGGAGGGATGCTGAGAGTGGATTGGACTGGAGGAGGGATGCTGAGAGGGGAGTGGAGTGGAGGAGGAATGCTGTGAGGGGACTGGTGTGCGGAGAGATGCTGAGAGTGGAGAGTAGTGGAGGAGGGATTCTGAGAGGGGAGTGGAGTGGAGCAGGGATGCTGAGAGGAGAGTGGAGGAGGGATGCTGAGAGGGGAGTGGTGTGGAGGAGGCATGTTGAGACGGGACTGGACTGGAGGAGCGATGCTGAGAGGGGACGAGTGGAGGAGAGATGTTGAGAGGGGAGTGGAGGAGGGACTATGAGAGGGTAATGGAGTGGAGGAGGGATGTTGAGACGGGACTGGACTGGAGGAGGGATGCTGAGAGGGGAGTGGAGGGGAGGGGATGCTGAGAGGGAACTGGAGTGGAGGAGGGATGTTGAGACAGGACTGGAGTGCAGGAGGGATGCTGAGAGGGGAGTGGAGGAGAGATGTTGAGACAGGACTGGACAGGAGGAGGGATGCTGAGAGTGGAGTGGAGGGGAGGAGGGATGCTGAGAGGGGACTGGAGTGGAGGAGGGATGCTGAGAGGGGATTGGACTGGAGGAGGGATGCTGAGAGGGGAGTGGAGTGGAGGAGGGATTCTGAGAGTGGAGTGGAGTGGAGGAGGGATGTTGAGATGGGATTGGACTGGAGGAGGGATACTGAGAGGGGAGTGGAGTGGAGTAGGAATGCTGAGAGGGGACTGGAGTGGAGGAGAGATGTTGAGACGGGACTGGACTGAAGGAGGGATGCTGAGAGGGGAGTGGTGTGGAGGAGGGCTGTTGAGACGGGACTGGACTGGAGGAGGGATGCTGAGAGGGGACGAGTGGAGGAGAGATTTTGAGAGGGCAGTGGAGTAGGGACTATGAGAGGGTACCGGAGTGGAGGAGGGATGTTGTGATGGGACTGGACTGGAGGATGGATGCTGAGAGGGGAGTGGAGTGGAGGAGGGATGCTGAGAGTGGACGGGATTGGAGGAGGGATGCTGAGAGGGGAGTGGAGGGGAGGAGGGATGCTGAGTGCGGAGTGGAGTGCAGGAGGGATGTTGAGACGGGTCTGGACTGAAGGAGGGATGCTGAGAGGGGTCTGGAGTGGAGGTGGATGCTGAGAGGGGAGTGGAGTGGAGGAGGGATGCTGAGAGGTGATGGGACTGGAGGAGAGATGTTGAGACGGGACTGGACTGCAGGAGGTATGCTGAGAGTGGAGTGGAGGAGCGATGCTGAGAGGGGACTGGACTGGAGGAGGGATGCTGAGAGGGGACGAGTGGAGGAGAGATGTTGAGACGGGACTGGACTGGAGGGATGCTGAGAGGGGAGTGGAGTGGAGGAGGGTTGCTGAGAGGGGATTGGAGTGGAGGAGAGATGTTGAGATGGGACTGGACTGGAGGAGGTATGCTGAAGTGGAGTGGAGGAGGGATGCTGAGAGGGGACTGGACTGGAGGAGGAATGCTGAGAGGGAATGGGAGTGGAGGAGGGATGCTGAGAGGGGAGTGGAAGGGAGGAGGGATGCTGAGAGGGGAGTGGACTTGAGGAGGGATGTTGAGACGGGACTGGACTGGAGGAGGGATGCTGACAGGGGAGTGGAGTGGAGAAGGGATGCTCAGAGTGGACTGGAGTGGAGGAGGGATGCTGAGAGGGGAGTTGAGCGGAGGAGGGATGCTGAGAGGGGAGTGGAGTGGAGTGGAGGAGGGATGCTGAGAGTGGAGTGGAGTGGAGGAGGGATGCTGAGAGTGGACTGGAGTGGAGGAGGGATGCTGAGAGGGGAGTTGAGTGGAGGAGGGATGCTGAGAGAGGACTGGACTGAAGGAGGGATGCTGAGAGGGGAGTGGAGTGGAGGAGGGATGCGGAGAGGGGACTGGAGTGGAGGTGGATGCTGAGAGGGGAGTGGAGTGGAGGAGGGATGCTGAGAGGGTATGGGACTGGAGGAGAGATGTTGAGACGGGACTGGACTGGAGGAGGTATGCTGAGAGGGGATGGGAGTGGAGGAGGGATGCTGAGAGTGGAGTGGAGGAGGGATGCTGTGAGGGGACTGGACTGGAGGAGGAATGCTGAGAGGGGATGGGAGTGGAGGAGGGATGCTGAGAGTGGAGTGGAGGAGGGATGCTGAGAGGGGACTGGACTGAAGGAGGGATGCTGAGAGGGGAGTGGAGTGGAGGAGGGATGCTGAGAGGGGACTGGAGTGGAGGTGGATGCTGAGAGGGGAGTGGAGTGGAGGAGGGATGCTGAGAGGGGATGGGACTGGAGGAGAGATGTTGAGACGGGACTGGACTGGAGGAGGTATGCTGAGAGGGGATGGGAGTGGAGGAGGGATGCTGTGAGGGGAGTGGAGGTGAGGAGGGATGTTGAGAGGGGACTGGAGTGGAGGGGGGATGCTGAGAGGGGACGAGTGGAGGAGAGATGTTGAGATGGGACTGGACTGGAGGAGGGATTCTGAGAGGGGAGTGGAGGAGGGTTGATGAGAGGGCAGTGGAGTGGAGGAGAGATGTTGAGACGGGACTGGACTGGAGGAGGGATTCTGAGAGGGGAGTGGAGTGGAGGAGGGATGCTGAGAGGGCAGTGGAGTGGAGGAGGGATTTTGAGACGGGACTGGACTGGAGGAGGGATGCTGAGAGGGGAGTGGAGTGGAGGAGGGATGTTGAGATGGGACTGGACTGAAGGAGGGATGCTGAGAGCGGACTGGAGTGGAGGGGGATTCTGAGAGGGGAGTGGAGTGGAGGAGGGATGCTGAGAGTGGATGGGAGTGGAGGAGAGATGTTGAGATGGGACTGGACTGGAGGAGGTATGCTGAGAGTGGAGTGGAGGAGGGATGCTGAGAGGGGAGTGGAGGGGAGGAGGGATGCTGAGAGTGGAGTGGAGTGGAAGAGGGATGTTGAGACGGGTCTGGACTGAAGGTGGGATGCTGAGAGGGGAGTGGAGTGGAGGAGGGATGCTGAGAGTGGATGGGACTGGAGGAGAGATGTTGAGACGGGACTGGACTGGAGGAGGTATGCTGAGAGTGGAGTGGAGGAGGGATGCTGAGAGGGGACTGGAGGAGAGATGTTGAGACAGGACTGGACAGGAGGAGGGATACTGAGATTGGAGTGGAGTGGAGGAGGGATGCTGAGAGGGGACTGGAGTGGAGGAGGGATGCTGAGTGGTGACGAGTGGAGGAGGGATGTTGAGACGCGACTGGAGTGCAGGAGGGATGCTGAGTGGGGAGTGGAGGGGAGGAGGGATGTTGAGAGGGGAGTGGAGAAGGGATGCTGAGAGTGGAGTAGAGTGGTGGAGTGATGCTGAGAGGGGAGTGGAGTGGAGGAGGGATGCTGAGAGTGTAGTGGAGTGGAGGAGGGATGCTGAGAGGGGAGTGGAGTGGAGGAGTGATGCTGAGAGCGGACTGGACTGGAGGATGGATGCTGAGAGGGGAGTGGAGGGGAGGAGGGATCTTGAGAGGGGAGTGGAGTGGAGGAGGGATTCTGAGAGGGGAGTGGAGTGGAGGAGGGATGCTGAGAGCGGACTGGACTGGAGGAGGGATGCTGAGAGGGGAGTGGAGGGGAGGAGGGATGTTGAGAGGGGAGTGGAGGAGTGATGCTGAGAGGGGAGTGGAGTGGAGGAGGGATGTTGAGGCGGGACTGAACTGGAGGAGGGATGCTGAGAGGGGAGTGGAGTGGAGGAGGGATGCTGAGAGGGGACTGGAGTGGAGGACGTATGCTGAGAGGGGAGTGGACGAGGGATGCTGAGAGGGGAGTGGAGTGGAGGAGGGATGTTGAGACGGGACTGGACTGGAGGAGGGATTCTGAGAGGTGAGTGGAGTGGAGGAGTGATGCTGAGAGAGGACTGGAGTGGAGGAGGGATGCTGAGAGGGGTGTGGAGTGGTGGAGTGATGCTGAGAGGGGAGTGGAGTGGAGGAGGGATGCTGAGAGTGTAGTGGAGTGGAGGAGGGATGCTGAGAGGGGAGTGGAGTGGAGGAGTGATGCTGAGAGCGGACTGGACTGGAGGATGGATGCTGAGAGGGGAGTGGAGGGGAGGAGGGATCTTGAGAGGGGAGTGGAGTGGAGGAGGGATTCTGAGAGGGGAGTGGAGTGGAGGAGGGATGCTGAGAGCGGACTGGACTGGAGGAGGGATGCTGAGAGGGGAGTTGACGGGAGGAGGGATGTTGAGAGGGGAGTGGAGGAGGGATGCTGAGAGTGGAGTGGATTGGAGGAGAGATTTTGAGACGGGACTGGACTGAAGGAGGGATGCTGAGAGGGGACTGGAGTGGAGGGGGATGCTGAGAGGGGAGTGGAGTGGAGGAGGGATTTTGAGACGGGACTGGACTGGAGGAGGGATGCTGAGAGTGGATTGGACTGGAGGAGGGATGCTGAGAGGGGAGTGGAGTGGAGGAGGAATGCTGTGAGGGGACTGGTGTGCGGAGAGATGCTGAGAGTGGAGAGTAGTGGAGGAGGGATTCTGAGAGGGGAGTGGAGTGGAGCAGGGATGCTGAGAGGAGAGTGGAGGAGGGATGCTGAGAGGGGAGTGGTGTGGAGGAGGCATGTTGAGACGGGACTGGACTGGAGGAGCGATGCTGAGAGGGGACGAGTGGAGGAGAGATGTTGAGAGGGGAGTGGAGGAGGGACTATGAGAGGGTAATGGAGTGGAGGAGGGATGTTGAGACGGGACTGGACTGGAGGAGGGATGCTGAGAGGGGAGTGGAGGGGAGGGGATGCTGAGAGGGAACTGGAGTGGAGGAGGGATGTTGAGACAGGACTGGAGTGCAGGAGGGATGCTGAGAGGGGAGTGGAGGAGAGATGTTGAGACAGGACTGGACAGGAGGAGGGATGCTGAGAGTGGAGTGGAGGGGAGGAGGGATGCTGAGAGGGGACTGGAGTGGAGGAGGGATGCTGAGAGGGGATTGGACTGGAGGAGGGATGCTGAGAGGGGAGTGGAGTGGAGGAGGGATTCTGAGAGTGGAGTGGAGTGGAGGAGGGATGTTGAGATGGGATTGGACTGGAGGAGGGATACTGAGAGGGGAGTGGAGTGGAGTAGGAATGCTGAGAGGGGACTGGAGTGGAGGAGAGATGTTGAGACGGGACTGGACTGAAGGAGGGATGCTGAGAGGGGAGTGGTGTGGAGGAGGGCTGTTGAGACGGGACTGGACTGGAGGAGGGATGCTGAGAGGGGACGAGTGGAGGAGAGATTTTGAGAGGGCAGTGGAGTAGGGACTATGAGAGGGTACCGGAGTGGAGGAGGGATGTTGTGATGGGACTGGACTGGAGGATGGATGCTGAGAGGGGAGTGGAGTGGAGGAGGGATGCTGAGAGTGGACGGGATTGGAGGAGGGATGCTGAGAGGGGAGTGGAGGGGAGGAGGGATGCTGAGTGCGGAGTGGAGTGCAGGAGGGATGTTGAGACGGGTCTGGACTGAAGGAGGGATGCTGAGAGGGGTCTGGAGTGGAGGTGGATGCTGAGAGGGGAGTGGAGTGGAGGAGGGATGCTGAGAGGTGATGGGACTGGAGGAGAGATGTTGAGACGGGACTGGACTGCAGGAGGTATGCTGAGAGTGGAGTGGAGGAGCGATGCTGAGAGGGGACTGGACTGGAGGAGGGATGCTGAGAGGGGACGAGTGGAGGAGAGATGTTGAGACGGGACTGGACTGGAGGGATGCTGAGAGGGGAGTGGAGTGGAGGAGGGTTGCTGAGAGGGGATTGGAGTGGAGGAGAGATGTTGAGATGGGACTGGACTGGAGGAGGTATGCTGAAGTGGAGTGGAGGAGGGATGCTGAGAGGGGACTGGACTGGAGGAGGAATGCTGAGAGGGAATGGGAGTGGAGGAGGGATGCTGAGAGGGGAGTGGAAGGGAGGAGGGATGCTGAGAGGGGAGTGGACTTGAGGAGGGATGTTGAGACGGGACTGGACTGGAGGAGGGATGCTGACAGGGGAGTGGAGTGGAGAAGGGATGCTCAGAGTGGACTGGAGTGGAGGAGGGATGCTGAGAGGGGAGTTGAGCGGAGGAGGGATGCTGAGAGGGGAGTGGAGTGGAGTGGAGGAGGGATGCTGAGAGTGGAGTGGAGTGGAGGAGGGATGCTGAGAGTGGACTGGAGTGGAGGAGGGATGCTGAGAGGGGAGTTGAGTGGAGGAGGGATGCTGAGAGAGGACTGGACTGAAGGAGGGATGCTGAGAGGGGAGTGGAGTGGAGGAGGGATGCGGAGAGGGGACTGGAGTGGAGGTGGATGCTGAGAGGGGAGTGGAGTGGAGGAGGGATGCTGAGAGGGTATGGGACTGGAGGAGAGATGTTGAGACGGGACTGGACTGGAGGAGGTATGCTGAGAGGGGATGGGAGTGGAGGAGGGATGCTGAGAGTGGAGTGGAGGAGGGATGCTGTGAGGGGACTGGACTGGAGGAGGAATGCTGAGAGGGGATGGGAGTGGAGGAGGGATGCTGAGAGTGGAGTGGAGGAGGGATGCTGAGAGGGGACTGGACTGAAGGAGGGATGCTGAGAGGGGAGTGGAGTGGAGGAGGGATGCTGAGAGGGGACTGGAGTGGAGGTGGATGCTGAGAGGGGAGTGGAGTGGAGGAGGGATGCTGAGAGGGGATGGGACTGGAGGAGAGATGTTGAGACGGGACTGGACTGGAGGAGGTATGCTGAGAGGGGATGGGAGTGGAGGAGGGATGCTGTGAGGGGAGTGGAGGTGAGGAGGGATGTTGAGATGGGACTGGACTGGAGGAGGGATTCTGAGAGGGGAGTGGAGGAGGGTTGATGAGAGGGCAGTGGAGTGGAGGAGAGATGTTGAGACGGGACTGGACTGGAGGAGGGATTCTGAGAGGGGAGTGGAGTGGAGGAGGGATGCTGAGAGGGCAGTGGAGTGGAGGAGGGATTTTGAGACGGGACTGGACTGGAGGAGGGATGCTGAGAGGGGAGTGGAGTGGAGGAGGGATGTTGAGATGGGACTGGACTGAAGGAGGGATGCTGAGAGCGGACTGGAGTGGAGGGGGATTCTGAGAGGGGAGTGGAGTGGAGGAGGGATGCTGAGAGTGGATGGGAGTGGAGGAGAGATGTTGAGATGGGACTGGACTGGAGGAGGTATGCTGAGAGTGGAGTGGAGGAGGGATGCTGAGAGGGGAGTGGAGGGGAGGAGGGATGCTGAGAGTGGAGTGGAGTGGAAGAGGGATGTTGAGACGGGTCTGGACTGAAGGTGGGATGCTGAGAGGGGAGTGGAGTGGAGGAGGGATGCTGAGAGTGGATGGGACTGGAGGAGAGATGTTGAGACGGGACTGGACTGGAGGAGGTATGCTGAGAGTGGAGTGGAGGAGGGATGCTGAGAGGGGACTGGAGGAGAGATGTTGAGACAGGACTGGACAGGAGGAGGGATACTGAGATTGGAGTGGAGTGGAGGAGGGATGCTGAGAGGGGACTGGAGTGGAGGAGGGATGCTGAGTGGTGACGAGTGGAGGAGGGATGTTGAGACGCGACTGGAGTGCAGGAGGGATGCTGAGTGGGGAGTGGAGGGGAGGAGGGATGTTGAGAGGGGAGTGGAGAAGGGATGCTGAGAGTGGAGTAGAGTGGTGGAGTGATGCTGAGAGGGGAGTGGAGTGGAGGAGGCATGCTGAGAGTGTAGTGGAGTGGAGGAGGGATGCTGAGAGGGGAGTGGAGTGGAGGAGTGATGCTGAGAGCGGACTGGACTGGAGGATGGATGCTGAGAGGGGAGTGGAGGGGAGGAGGGATCTTGAGAGGGGAGTGGAGTGGAGGAGGGATTCTGAGAGGGGAGTGGAGTGGAGGAGGGATGCTGAGAGCGGACTGGACTGGAGGAGGGATGCTGAGAGGGGAGTGGAGGGGAGGAGGGATGTTGAGAGGGGAGTGGAGGAGTGATGCTGAGAGGGGAGTGGAGTGGAGGAGGGATGTTGAGGCGGGACTGAACTGGAGGAGGGATGCTGAGAGGGGAGTGGAGTGGAGGAGGGATGCTGAGAGGGGACTGGAGTGGAGGACGTATGCTGAGAGGGGAGTGGACGAGGGATGCTGAGAGGGGAGTGGAGTGGAGGAGGGATGTTGAGACGGGACTGGACTGGAGGAGGGATTCTGAGAGGTGAGTGGAGTGGAGGAGTGATGCTGAGAGAGGACTGGAGTGGAGGAGTGATGCTGAGAGGGGAGTGGAGTGGAGGAGGGATGCTGAGAGTGTAGTGGAGTGGAGGAGGGATGCTGAGAGGGGAGTGGAGTGGAGGAGTGATGCTGAGAGCGGACTGGACTGGAGGATGGATGCTGAGAGGGGAGTGGAGGGGAGGAGGGATCTTGAGAGGGGAGTGGAGTGGAGGAGGGATTCTGAGAGGGGAGTGGAGTGGA
Organism: Hemitrygon akajei; assembly: GCF_048418815.1. Taxonomy (NCBI): domain Eukaryota; kingdom Metazoa; phylum Chordata; class Chondrichthyes; order Myliobatiformes; family Dasyatidae; genus Hemitrygon; species Hemitrygon akajei. The sequence goes on along the minus strand of NW_027331976.1, from coordinate 1,824,915 downwards.
GGAGGGATGCTGAGAGCGGACTGGACTGGAGGAGGGATGCTGAGAGGGGAGTTGACGGGAGGAGGGATGTTGAGAGGGGAGTGGAGGAGGGATGCTGAGAGGGGAGTGGAGTGGAGGAGGGATGTTGAGGCGGGACTGAACTGGAGGAGGGATGCTGAGTGGGGACTGGAGTGGAGGATGGATGCTGAGAAGGGAGTGGAGGGGATGAGGGATGCTGAGAGTGGAGTGGATTGGAGGAGAGATTTTGAGACGGGACTGGACTGAAGGAGGGATGCTGAGAGGGGACTGGAGTGGAGGGGGATGCTGAGAGGGGAGTGGAGTGGAGGAGGGATTTTGAGACGGGACTGGACTGGAGGAGGGATGCTGAGAGTGGATTGGACTGGAGGAGGGATGCTGAGAGGGGAGTGGAGTGGAGGAGGAATGCTGTGAGGGGACTGGTGTGCGGAGAGATGCTGAGAGTGGAGAGTAGTGGAGGAGGGATTCTGAGAGGGGAGTGGAGTGGAGCAGGGATGCTGAGAGGAGAGTGGAGGAGGGATGCTGAGAGGGGAGTGGTGTGGAGGAGGCATGTTGAGACGGGACTGGACTGGAGGAGCGATGCTGAGAGGGGACGAGTGGAGGAGAGATGTTGAGAGGGGAGTGGAGGAGGGACTATGAGAGGGTAATGGAGTGGAGGAGGGATGTTGAGACGGGACTGGACTGGAGGAGGGATGCTGAGAGGGGAGTGGAGGGGAGGGGATGCTGAGAGGGAACTGGAGTGGAGGAGGGATGTTGAGACAGGACTGGAGTGCAGGAGGGATGCTGAGAGGGGAGTGGAGGAGAGATGTTGAGACAGGACTGGACAGGAGGAGGGATGCTGAGAGTGGAGTGGAGGGGAGGAGGGATGCTGAGAGGGGACTGGAGTGGAGGAGGGATGCTGAGAGGGGATTGGACTGGAGGAGGGATGCTGAGAGGGGAGTGGAGTGGAGGAGGGATTCTGAGAGTGGAGTGGAGTGGAGGAGGGATGTTGAGATGGGATTGGACTGGAGGAGGGATACTGAGAGGGGAGTGGAGTGGAGTAGGAATGCTGAGAGGGGACTGGAGTGGAGGAGAGATGTTGAGACGGGACTGGACTGAAGGAGGGATGCTGAGAGGGGAGTGGTGTGGAGGAGGGCTGTTGAGACGGGACTGGACTGGAGGAGGGATGCTGAGAGGGGACGAGTGGAGGAGAGATTTTGAGAGGGCAGTGGAGTAGGGACTATGAGAGGGTACCGGAGTGGAGGAGGGATGTTGTGATGGGACTGGACTGGAGGATGGATGCTGAGAGGGGAGTGGAGTGGAGGAGGGATGCTGAGAGTGGACGGGATTGGAGGAGGGATGCTGAGAGGGGAGTGGAGGGGAGGAGGGATGCTGAGTGCGGAGTGGAGTGCAGGAGGGATGTTGAGACGGGTCTGGACTGAAGGAGGGATGCTGAGAGGGGTCTGGAGTGGAGGTGGATGCTGAGAGGGGAGTGGAGTGGAGGAGGGATGCTGAGAGGTGATGGGACTGGAGGAGAGATGTTGAGACGGGACTGGACTGCAGGAGGTATGCTGAGAGTGGAGTGGAGGAGCGATGCTGAGAGGGGACTGGACTGGAGGAGGGATGCTGAGAGGGGACGAGTGGAGGAGAGATGTTGAGACGGGACTGGACTGGAGGGATGCTGAGAGGGGAGTGGAGTGGAGGAGGGTTGCTGAGAGGGGATTGGAGTGGAGGAGAGATGTTGAGATGGGACTGGACTGGAGGAGGTATGCTGACGTGGAGTGGAGGAGGGATGCTGAGAGGGGACTGGACTGGAGGAGGAATGCTGAGAGGGAATGGGAGTGGAGGAGGGATGCTGAGAGGCGAGTGGAAGGGAGGAGGGATGCTGAGAGGGGAGTGGACTTGAGGAGGGATGTTGAGACGGGACTGGACTGGAGGAGGGATGCTGACAGGGGAGTGGAGTGGAGAAGGGATGCTCAGAGTGGACTGGAGTGGAGGAGGGATGCTGAGAGGGGAGTTGAGCGGAGGAGGGATGCTGAGAGGGGAGTGGAGTGGAGTGGAGGAGGGATGCTGAGAGTGGAGTGGAGTGGAGGAGGGATGCTGAGAGTGGACTGGAGTGGAGGAGGGATGCTGAGAGGGGAGTTGAGTGGAGGAGGGATGCTGAGAGAGGACTGGACTGAAGGAGGGATGCTGAGAGGGGAGTGGAGTGGAGGAGGGATGCGGAGAGGGGACTGGAGTGGAGGTGGATGCTGAGAGGGGAGTGGAGTGGAGGAGGGATGCTGAGAGGGTATGGGACTGGAGGAGAGATGTTGAGACGGGACTGGACTGGAGGAGGTATGCTGAGAGGGGATGGGAGTGGAGGAGGGATGCTGAGAGTGGAGTGGAGGAGGGATGCTGTGAGGGGACTGGACTGGAGGAGGAATGCTGAGAGGGGATGGGAGTGGAGGAGGGATGCTGAGAGTGGAGTGGAGGAGGGATGCTGAGAGGGGACTGGACTGAAGGAGGGATGCTGAGAGGGGAGTGGAGTGGAGGAGGGATGCTGAGAGGGGACTGGAGTGGAGGTGGATGCTGAGAGGGGAGTGGAGTGGAGGAGGGATGCTGAGAGGGGATGGGACTGGAGGAGAGATGTTGAGACGGGACTGGACTGGAGGAGGTATGCTGAGAGGGGATGGGAGTGGAGGAGGGATGCTGAGAGTGGAGTGGAGGAGGGATGCTGTGAGGGGAGTGGAGGGGAGGAGGGATGTTGAGAGGGGACTGGAGTGGAGGGGGGATGCTGAGAGGGGACGAGTGGAGGAGAGATGTTGAGATGGGACTGGACTGGAGGAGGGATTCTGAGAGGGGAGTGGAGGAGGGTTGATGAGAGGGCAGTGGAGTGGAGGAGAGATGTTGAGACGGGACTGGACTGGAGGAGGGATTCTGAGAGGGGAGTGGAGTGGAGGAGGGATGCTGAGAGGGCAGTGGAGTGGAGGAGGGATTTTGAGACGGGACTGGACTGGAGGAGGGATGCTGAGAGGGGAGTGGAGTGGAGGAGGGATGTTGAGATGGGACTGGACTGAAGGAGGGATGCTGAGAGCGGACTGGAGTGGAGGGGGATTCTGAGAGGGGAGTGGAGTGGAGGAGGGATGCTGAGAGTGGATGGGAGTGGAGGAGAGATGTTGAGATGGGACTGGACTGGAGGAGGTATGCTGAGAGTGGAGTGGAGGAGGGATGCTGAGAGGGGAGTGGAGGGGAGTAGGGATGCTGAGAGTGGAGTGGAGTGGAAGAGGGATGTTGAGACGGGTCTGGACTGAAGGTGGGATGCTGAGAGGGGAGTGGAGTGGAGGAGGGATGCTGAGAGTGGATGGGACTGGAGGAGAGATGTTGAGACCGGACTGGACTGGAGGAGGTATGCTGAGAGTGGAGTGGAGGAGGGATGCTGAGAGGGGACTGGAGGAGAGATGTTGAGACAGGACTGGACAGGAGGAGGGATGCTGAGATTGGAGTGGAGTGGAGGAGGGATGCTGAGAGGGGACTGGAGTGGAGGAGGGATGCTGAGTGGTGACGAGTGGAGGAGGGATGTTGAGACGCGACTGGAGTGCAGGAGGGATGCTGAGTGGGGAGTGGAGGGGAGGAGGGATGTTGAGAGGGGTGTGGAGAAGGGATGCTGAGAGTGGAGTAGAGTGGTGGAGTGATGCTGAGAGGGGAGTGGAGTGGAGGAGGGATGCTGAGAGTGTAGTGGAGTGGAGGAGGGATGCTGAGAGGGGAGTGGAGTGGAGGAGTGATGCTGAGAGCGGACTGGACTGGAGGATGGATGCTGAGAGGGGAGTGGAGGGGAGGAGGGATCTTGAGAGGGGAGTGGAGTGGAGGAGGGATTCTGAGAGGGGAGTGGAGTGGAGGAGGGATGCTAAGAGCGGACTGGACTGGAGGAGGGATGCTGAGAGGGGAGTGGAGGGGAGGAGGGATGTTGAGAGGGGAGTGGAGGAGTGATGCTGAGAGGGGAGTGGAGTGGAGGAGGGATGTTGAGGCGGGACTGAACTGGAGGAGGGATGCTGAGAGGGGAGTGGAGTGGAGGAGGGATGCTGAGAGGGGACTGGAGTGGAGGACGTATGCTGAGAGGGGAGTGGACGAGGGATGCTGAGAGGGGAGTGGAGTGGAGGAGGGATGTTGAGACGGGACTGGACTGGAGGAGGGATTCTGAGAGGTGAGTGGAGTGGAGGAGTGATGCTGAGAGAGGACTGGAGTGGAGGAGGGATGCTGAGAGGGGTGTGGAGTGGTGGAGTGATGCTGAGAGGGGAGTGGAGTGGAGGAGGGATGCTGAGAGTGTAGTGGAGTGGAGGAGGGATGCTGAGAGGGGATTGGAGTGGAGGAGTGATGCTGAGAGCGGACTGGACTGGAGGATGGATGCTGAGAGGGGAGTGGAGGGGAGGAGGGATCTTGAGAGGGGAGTGGAGTGGAGGAGGGATTCTGAGAGGGGAGTGGAGTGGAGGAGGGATGCTGAGAGCGGACTGGACTGGAGGAGGGATGCTGAGAGGGGAGTGGACGGGAGGAGGGATGTTGAGAGGGGAGTGGAGGAGGGATGCTGAGAGGGGAGTGGAGTGGAGGAGGGATGTTGAGGCGGGACTGAACTGGAGGAGGGATGCTGAGAGGGGACTGGAGTGGAGGATGGATGCTGAGAAGGGAGTGGAGGGGATGAGGGATGCTGAGAGTGGAGTGGATTGGAGGAGAGATTTTGAGACGGGACTGGACTGAAGGAGGGATGCTGAGAGGGGACTGGAGTGGAGGGGGATGCTGAGAGGAGAGTGGAGTGGAGGAGGGATTTTGAGACGGGACTGGACTGGAGGAGGGATGCTGAGAGTGGATTGGACTGGAGGAGGGATGCTGAGAGGGGAGTGGAGTGGAGGAGGAATGCTGTGAGGGGACTGGTGTGCGGAGAGATGCTGAGAGTGGAGAGTAGTGGAGGAGGGATTCTGAGAGGGGAGTGGAGTGGAGCAGGGATGCTGAGAGGAGAGTGGAGGAGGGATGCTGAGAGGGGAGTGGTGTGGAGGAGGCATGTTGAGACGGGACTGGACTGGAGGAGCGATGCTGAGAGGGGACGAGTGGAGGAGAGATGTTGAGAGGGGAGTGGAGGAGGGACTATGAGAGGGTAATGGAGTGGAGGAGGGATGTTGAGACGGGACTGGACTGGAGGAGGGATGCTGAGAGGGGAGTGGAGGGGAGGGGATGCTGAGAGGGAACTGGAGTGGAGGAGGGATGTTGAGACAGGACTGGAGTGCAGGAGGGATGCTGAGAGGGGAGTGGAGGAGAGATGTTGAGACAGGACTGGACAGGAGGAGGGATGCTGAGAGTGGAGTGGAGGGGAGGAGGGATGCTGAGAGGGGACTGGAGTGGAGGAGGGATGCTGAGAGGGGATTGGACTGGAGGAGGGATGCTGAGAGGGGAGTGGAGTGGAGGAGGGATTCTGAGAGTGGAGTGGAGTGGAGGAGGGATGTTGAGATGGGATTGGACTGGAGGAGGGATACTGAGAGGGGAGTGGAGTGGAGTAGGAATGCTGAGAGGGGACTGGAGTGGAGGAGAGATGTTGAGACGGGACTGGACTGAAGGAGGGATGCTGAGAGGGGAGTGGTGTGGAGGAGGGCTGTTGAGACGGGACTGGACTGGAGGAGGGATGCTGAGAGGGGACGAGTGGAGGAGAGATGTTGAGAGGGCAGTGGAGTAGGGACTATGAGAGGGTACCGGAGTGGAGGAGGGATGTTGTGATGGGACTGGACTGGAGGATGGATGCTGAGAGGGGAGTGGAGTGGAGGAGGGATGCTGAGAGTGGACGGGAGTGGAGGAGGGATGCTGAGAGGGGAGTGGAGGGGAGGAGGGATGCTGAGTGCGGAGTGGAGTGCAGGAGGGATGTTGAGACGGGTCTGGACTGAAGGAGGGATGCTGAGAGGGGTCTGGAGTGGAGGTGGATGCTGAGAGGGGAGTGGAGTGGAGGAGGGATGCTGAGAGGTGATGGGACTGGAGGAGAGATGTTGAGACGGGACTGGACTGCAGGAGGTATGCTGAGAGTGGAGTGGAGGAGCGATGCTGAGAGGGGACTGGACTGGAGGAGGGATGCTGAGAGGGGACGAGTGGAGGAGAGATGTTGAGACGGGACTGGACTGGAGGGATGCTGAGAGGGGAGTGGAGTGGAGGAGGGTTGCTGAGAGGGGATTGGAGTGGAGGAGAGATGTTGAGATGGGACTGGACTGGAGGAGGTATGCTGAGAGGGGAGTTGAGTGGAGGAGGGATGCTGAGAGAGGACTGGACTGAAGGAGGGATGCTGAGAGGGGAGTGGAGTGGAGGAGGGATGCTGAGAGGGGACTGGAGTGGAGGTGGATGCTGAGAGGGGAGTGGAGTGGAGGAGGGATGCTGAGAGGGTATGGGACTGGAGGAGAGATGTTGAGACGGGACTGGACTGGAGGAGGTATGCTGAGAGGGGATGGGAGTGGAGGAGGGATGCTGAGAGTGGAGTGGAGGAGGGATGCTGTGAGGGGACTGGACTGGAGGAGGAATGCTGAGAGGGGATGGGAGTGGAGGAGGGATGCTGAGAGTGGAGTGGAGGAGGGATGCTGTGAGGGGAGTGGAGGGGAGGAGGGATGTTGAGAGGGGAGTGGAGTGGAGGAGGGATGCTGAGAGGGGACTGGAGTGGAGGTGGATGCTGAGAGGGGACTGGACTGGAGGAGGGATTCTGAGAGGGGAGTGGAGGAGGGTTGCTGAGAGGGGAGTGGAGTGGAGGAGGGATGCTGAGAGGGCAGTGGAGTGGAGGAGGGATTTTGAGACGAGACTGGACTGGAGGAGGGATGCTGAGAGGGGAGTGGAGTGGAGGAAGGATGTTGAGATGGGACTGGACTGAAGGAGTGATGCTGAGAGCGGACTGGAGTGGAGGGGGATTCTGAGAGGGGAGTGGAGTGGAGGAGGGATGCTGAGAGTGGATGGGTGTGGAGGAGAGATGTTGAGATGGGACTGGACTGGAGGAGGTATGCTGAGAGTGGAGTGGAGTGGAGGAGAGATGTTGATGCGGGACTGGACTGGAGGAGGGATGCTGAGAGGGGAGTGGAGTGGAGGAGGGATGCTGAGAGGGGACTGGAGTGGAGGAGGGATGCTGAGAGGGGAGTGGACGAGGGATGCTGAGAGGGGAGTGGAGTGGAGGAGAGATGTTGAGACGGGACTGGACTGGAGGAGGGATTCTGAGAGGGGAGTGGAGTGGAGGAGGGATGCTGAGAGGGCAGTGGAGTGGAGGAGGCATTTTGAGACGAGACTGGACTGGAGGAGGGATGCTGAGAGGGGAGTGGAGTGGAGGAGGGATGTTGAGATGGGACTGGACTGAAGGAGGGATGCTGAGAGCGGACTGGAGTGGAGGGGGATTCTGAGAGGGGAGTGGAGTGGAGGAGGGATGCTGAGAGTGGATGGGAGTGGAGGAGAGATGTTGATGCGGGACTGGACTGGAGGAGGGATGCTGAGAGGGGAGTGGAGTGGAGGAGGGATGCTGAGAGGGGACTGGAGTGGAGGAGGGATGCTGAGAGGGGAGTGGACGAGGGATGCTGAGAGGGGAGTGGAGTGGAGGAGGGATTTTGAGACTGGCCTGGACTGGAGGAGGGATGCTGAGAGGTGACTGGAGTGGAGGTGGGATGCTGAGAGGGGACTGGAGTGGAGGAGAGATGTTGAGGGGACTAGACTGAAGAAGGGATGCTGAGAGGGGAGTGGAGTGGAGGAGGGATGCTGAGAGGGGATGGGAGTGGAGGAGAGATTTTGAGAAGGGACTGGACTGAAGGAGGGATGCTGAGAGGGGAGTGGAGGGGAGGAGGGATGCTGAGAGTGGAGTGGAGTGGAGGAGGGATGCTGAGAGGGGAGTGGAGTGGAGGAGGGATGCTGAGAGCGGACTGGACTGGAGGATGGATGCTGAGAGGGGAGTGGAGGGGAGGAGGGATGTTGGGAGGGGAGTGGAGGAGGAATGCTGAGAGGGGAGTGGAGTGGAGGAGGGATGCTGAGAGTGGAGTGGAGTGCAGGAGCGATGCTGAGAGGGGAGTGGAGTGGAGGATTGATGCTGAGAGCGGACTGGACAGGAGGATGGATGCTGAGAGGGGAGTGGAGTGGAGGAGGGATGCTGAGAGCGGACTGGACTGGAGGATGGATGCTGAGAGCGGACTGGACTGGAGGAGGGATGCTGAGAGGGGAGTGGAGGGGAGGAGGGATGTTGAGAGCAGAGTGGAGTGGAGGAGGGATGCTGAGAGGGGAGTGGAGTGGAGTAGGGATGCTGAGAGCGGATTGGACTGGAGGAGGGATGCTTAGAGGGGAGTGGAGTGGAGGAGGGATGATGAGATGGGACTGGAGTGCAGGAGGGATGCTGAGTGGGGAGTGGAATGGATGAGGGATGCTGAGAGGGGACTAGAGTGGAGGTGGGATGCTGAGAGGGGACTGGAGTGGAGGAGAGATGTTGAGGGGACTAGACTGAAGAAGGGATGCTGAGAGGGGAGTGGAGTGGAGGAGGGATGCTGAGAGGGGATGGGAGTGGAGGAGAGATGTTGAGACGGGACTGGACTGAAGGAGGGATGCTGAGAGGGGAGTGGAGGGGAGGAGGGATGTTGGGAGGGGAGTGGAGGAGGAATGCTGAGAGGGGAGTGGAAGGGAGGAGGGATGCTGAGAGTGGAGTGGAGTGGAGGAGGGATGCTGAGAGGGGAGTGGAGTGGAGGAGGGATACTGAGAGTGGACTGGACTGGAGGAGGGATGCTGAGAGGGGAGTGGAGGGGAGGAGGGATGTTGGGAGGGGAGTGGAGGAGGAATGCTGAGAGGGGAGTGGAGTGGAGGAGGGATGCTGAGAGTGGAGTGGAGTGCAGGAGCGATGCTGAGAGGGGAGTGGAGTGGAGGAGAGATGTTGATGCGGGACTGGACTGGAGGAGGGATGCTGAGAGGGGAGTGGAGTGGAGGAGGGATGCTGAGAGGGGAGTGGAGTGGAGGAGGGATGCTGAGAGGGGACTGGAGTGGAGGGGGATTCTGAGAGGGGAGTGGAGTGGAGGAGGGATGCTGAGAGTGGAGTGGAGTGGAGGAGGGATACTGAGAGTGGACTGGACTGGAGGAGGGATGCTGAGAGGGGAGTGGAGGGGAGGAGGGATGTTGGGAGGGGAGTGGAGGAGGAATGCTGAGAGGGGAGTGGAGTGGAGGAGGGATGCTGAGAGTGGAGTGGAGTGCAGGAGCGATGCTGAGAGGGGAGTGGAGTGGAGGAGAGATGTTGATGCGGGACTGGACTGGAGGAGGGATGCTGAGAGGGGAGTGGAGTGGAGGAGGGATGCTGAGAGGGGACTGGAGTGGAGGGGGATTCTGAGAGGGGAGTGGAGTGGAGGAGGGATGCTGAGAGTGGAGTGGAGTGCAGGAGCGATGCTGAGAGGGGAGTGGAGTGGAGGAGAGATGTTGATGCGGGACTGGACTGGAGGAGGGATGCTGAGATGGGAGGGGAGTGGAGGAGGAATGCTGAGAGGGGACTGGAGTGGAGGGGGATTCTGAGAGGGGAGTGGAGTGGAGGAGGGATGCTGAGAGTGGATGGGAGTGGAGGAGAGATGTTGATGCGGGACTGGACTGGAGGAGGGATGCTGAGAGGGGAGTGGAGTGGAGGAGGGATGCTGAGAGGGGACTGGAGTGGAGGAGGGATGCTGAGAGGGGAGTGGACGAGGGATGCTGAGAGGGGAGTGGAGTGGAGGAGGGATTTTGAGACTGGCCTGGACTGGAGGAGGGATGCTGAGAGGTGAGTGGAGTGGAGGTGGGATGCTGAGAGGGGATGGGAGTGGAGGAGAGATTTTGAGAAGGGACTGGACTGAAGGAGGGATGCTGAGAGGGGAGTGGAGGGGAGGAGGGATGCTGAGAGTGGAGTGGAGTGGAGGAGGGATGCTGAGAGGGGAGTGGAGTGGAGGAGGGATGCTGAGAGCGGACTGGACTGGAGGATGGATGCTGAGAGGGGAGTGGAGGGGAGGAGGAATGCTGAGAGTGGAGTGGAGTGGAGGAGGGATGCTGAGAGGGGAGTGGAGTGGAGGAGGGATGCTGAGAGCGGACTGGACTGGAGGATGGATGCTGAGAGGGGAGTGGAGGGGAGGAGGGATGTTGGGAGGGGAGTGGAGGAGGAATGCTGAGAGGGGAGTGGAGTGGAGGAGGGATGCTGAGAGTGGAGTGGAGTGCAGGAGCGATGCTGAGAGGGGAGTGGAGTGGAGGATTGATGCTGAGAGCGGACTGGACAGGAGGATGGATGCTGAGAGGGGAGTGGAGTGGAGGAGGGATGCTGAGAGCGGACTGGACTGGAGGATGGATGCTGAGAGCGGACTGGACTGGAGGAGGGATGCTGAGAGGGGAGTGGAGGGGAGGAGGGATGTTGAGAGCGGAGTGGAGTGGAGGAGGGATGCTGAGAGGGGAGTGGAGTGGAGTAGGGATGCTGAGAGCGGATTGGACTGGAGGAGGGATGCTTAGAGGGGAGTGGAGTGGAGGAGGGATGATGAGATGGGACTGGAGTGCAGGAGGGATGCTGAGTGGGGAATGGAATGGATGAGGGATGCTGAGAGGGGACTAGAGTGGAGGTGGGATGCTGAGAGGGGACTGGAGTGGAGGAGAGATGTTGAGGGGACTAGACTGAAGAAGGGATGCTGAGAGGGGAGTGGAGTGGAGGAGGGATGCTGAGAGGGGATGGGAGTGGAGGAGAGATGTTGAGACGGGACTGGACTGAAGGAGGGATGCTGAGAGGGGAGTGGAAGGGAGGAGGGATGCTGAGAGTGGAGTGGAGTGGAGGAGGGATGCTGAGAGGGGAGTGGAGTGGAGGAGGGATACTGAGAGTGGACTGGACTGGAGGAGGGATGCTGAGAGGGGAGTGGAGGGGAGGAGGGATGTTGGGAGGGGAGTGGAGGAGGAATGCTGAGAGGGGAGTGGAGTGGAGGAGGGATGCTGAGAGTGGAGTGGAGTGCAGGAGCGATGCTGAGAGGGGAGTGGAGTGGAGGATTGATGCTGAGAGCGGACTGACCAGGAGGATGGATGCTGAGAGGGGAGTGGAGTGGAGGAGGGATGCTGAGAGCGGACTGGACTGGAGGATGGATGCTGAGAGCGGACTGGACTGGAGGAGGGATGCTGAGAGGGTAGTGGAGGGGAGGAGGGATGTTGAGAGCGGAGTGGAGTGGAGGAGGGATGCTGAGAGGGGAGTGGAGTGGAGTAGGGATGCTGAGAGCGGACTGGACTGGAGGAGGGATGCTTAGAGAGGAGTGGAGGGGAGGAGGGATGCTGAGAGGGGAGTGGAGTGGAGGAGGGATGCTGAGAGCGGACTGGACTGGAGGAGGGATGCTGAGTGGGGAGTGGAGAGGAGGAGGGATGTTGAGAGGGGGGTGGAGGGGAGGAGGGATGCTGAGAGGGGACTGGAGTGGAGGAGGGATGCTGAGATGGGACTTGACTGAAGGAGGGATGCTGAGAGGGGTGTGGAGTGGTGGAGTGATGCTGAGAGGGGAGTGGAGTCGAGGAGGGATGCTGAGAGGGGAGTGGAGTGGAGCAGGGTTGTTGAGAGAGGGCTGGAGTGGAGGAGGGATGTTGAGAAGGGGCTGGAGTGGAGGGGTGATGCTGAGAGAGGGCTATGGACAGTTGGGGGTTGTGGAAATTTCCAGATCTTTCCCTCCAAATTACATATTGCCAATCCTTGGAAATACATTGCTGCTCCTTCAGTGTCACTGGGTCAAAACCCTGGAACTCCGGATCATCATTGTGGGTGTCCCCACACATCAAGGATTGCAACAGGCCAAGGACAGTCCACCACCACCACTTTCTCAAGGGAACCTCTGGAGGGGCAGTTATACACTGGCTCAGCCTCTGAAACTTACGTCCCTTCGAGGAATAAAAATAAATTTTGTTGCCCAGGGGTTGCTGAGGGTGAAAGTGCAGATGGGGGTTGTGGTTGGCAGAGAAAGAGGATGGGGAACGTGAGCTGTACATTAACACTGAACATCGTTCTGTCCCTCGGTCACAGACTCCGCACTCGGTGATCCGTGTGTAACCCACACCGTCCTGGATCAGCCCTGGAGGAGCACGGATTGTTCCAACACTGAGTGTACCGGTGTACAATGGAGGGGTGATGGAAATCTTGCTGTGGGATGGTACAGATTTAGCAGGTAAAGTGGGGAGATAATCACTGAGAAACTGGACACAGAAGGGGAATGTAAACAGGGGAACAAGGGGTGTGTGGATGGGAAATGCAGGGAGACCGGGATCATCAGTGACTACACTGAGATGGGGAGTAAATACAGGGAGAGGGGAGATCCCACATTCTCGGGGTAGAGACAAGGGGGAGGTACAACAGAGAGGGAATTCCCAGGATTGGGGTGTTATTGACCAGGGACAAGGTACGGACAGGGTGAGTGTAATTTCCCATGTCTCTCTGAGTGAATAAACTCCCTCAGATCAGGGACTGACTCTCTGATTGTTGTTTCAGTTCCGGAGGATGGAAGATTCCGGAGACGGTTGTTCCACACTATCGCTGCTCCGGGTACTACTCAGGCTGGTTAAACGGTAGGGTCAGAGTTTACATCAGTGGGGCTCGGTTATTTTTGGGGAGAGTCAAACTGATGACCCGGATCTCTTCAGATAGGTTTCAGTGAGATCCCCCAGACGTTTGACAAGGTCCCTCATGGGAGGCTCATTCAGAAGATGAAGGTGCTGCTGCGGGGAGGGTGGGGTGGAGAGGGAGAGGGCAGCAGCTCAGTGCTGACTGAGGCCGGACCGGACCGTGGGTTGTGAACCACTGATTTACAGTGGGTCCTGATTCACATTCCCCGCTGTACTGTGGGACCGGGTACATTTTACAGTGTTTATAAATCTCATTCCAGGTCCCCATCCCAACGTGGGAGAGGGGGAGGTGACCAGGACCGTCTGCTTCACCCGGGGTGGAGACACCTGTTCCTGGAGCCTGGAGATCAATGTGAAAAACTGCTCCGGTTACTTTGTGTATTGGCTGTGGTCTACACCCTGGAGTACCGCTGTGTACTGTACAGGTAGGTCACCATTCCCCAGTGACACAGCAGTGTGGTAGTTGTGGGGAAATTCTGGGACGTCCTGAGTCACCAACACACACCACGGGCTGAGTTTTCCAGTCGGCTGCCCTGCCCGTGGTCTGTGATCACCTTTCCCGTATCCCCCTTCACACCGGGGTCAGAATGAAACTGCCCAGTCTGACCTGTGACAGAGATCATAGAACACAGAACAGTACAGCACAGCACAGGCCCTTCGGCCCACAATGTTGTGTCAGCTGCCGGGAGAGAGTCTACCCATCCCCTGGAGTGAGGGAGGGTGAGGCTGACAGGAAATGGAGGGAGTGAGGCTGACAGGAAATGGAGGGAGTTAGGGGAGGGAGGGTGAGACTGACAGGAAATGGAGGGAGTGAGGGGAGGGTGGAGTGAGGCTGACAGGAAATGGAGGGAGTGAGGGGAGGGTGGAGTCAGGCTGACAGGAAATGGAGGGAGTGAGGGGAGAGGGTGGAGTGAGTCTGACATGAAATGGAGGGAGTGAGGGGTGAGGGAGGGTGAGGCTGACAGTAAATGGAGGGAGTGAGGGGAGAGGGTGGAGTGAGTCTGACAGGAAATGGAGGGAGTGAGGGGAAGAAAGGGAGGGGCAGAGGGAGGGGGTAAGAGGGAGAGGGGGATTTTATCTGCTCCTATCGCCGATACATAAATCTCAAAACGTTGTTTAAATTTTCTCCAGTTCCCCAACAAATGAAGTGTCGGTGCCGGTCGCAGCCCTTCCATTTGTAAAACTGTTAGCAAACACCAAAACAGTGCAAACTCAGTTTTTTCCGATTATCTTCGATTCTCCCGGAGAAAACGGATTATATTTCCAGACCAACTTCTGTCTCTATGTCATGTTCGTTATATTAATACGTTCCGTGGGTTTCTAATAACGAAACTTATTCTGGAAGAATAGAATTTTATTGACAACAGCAGCAAAACCAGACGAGTCTCACAGTGCCATGCTTCTCGATGTTTCTCGATCTCTCTCAGATTTCTGCGCATGCTCAGAACTCTCTCCAATCACGGTCTTACACGTCATATCTCCACCACAGGGAGCGCCCGAGGTGTGGGGTACAGGGGGAGGGGCAGAGGGAAAGAGGGAGATGGGCAGAGGGGAGGGGGAGAGGGAAAGACGAGGGGGAGAGGGAGAGGGAAAGAGGGAGGGGGAGAGGGAGAGGGAAAGAGGGGAGGGGGAGAGGGAAAGAGGGAGGGGGAGAGGGAAAGAGGGAGATGGGCAGAGTGAATGGGGAGAGGTAGGGAGAGGGAAAGACGAGGGGGAGAGGTAGGGAGAGGGAAAGAGGGAGGGGGAGAGGGAAAGAGGGAGATGGGCAGAGGGAATGGGGAGAGGTAGGGAGAGGGAAAGACGAGGGGGAGAGGGAGAGGGAAAGAGGGAGGGGGAGAGGGAAAGAGGGAGATGGGCAGAGGGAATGGGGAGAGGTAGGGAGAGGGAAAGACAAGGGGGAGAGGGAGAGGGAAAGAGGGAGGGGGAGAGGGAAAGAGGGAGGGGGAGAGGTGGGGAGAGGGAAAGAGGGAGGGGGAGAGGGAAAGAGGGAGGGGGAGAGGTGTGAAGAGGCTGAGGGGGAGAGAGGGGAGAGGGAAAGAGGGAGAGGCAGAGGGGAGGGGGAGAGAGGGGAGAAGGAAAGGGGGAGAGGCAGAGGGGAGGGGAGGGGGAGACGGGGAGAGGCTGAGGTGATGGGCAGAGGACAGCGGGAGATGGGGAGTGGACGAGGAGAGTGGGAGTGACGTTGAGGCAGAGGGGAGAGGGAGATGGTGAAGGTCCGAGGAGAGGGGGAGATGGTGAGGGTTCGAGGGGAAGGGGAGATGGGGAGTGGGGGTGACGTTGAGTCCGAGGGGAGAGGGAGATGGTGAGGGTCTGAGGGGAGGGGGAGATGGTGAGGGTCTGAGGGGAGGGGGAGATGGTGAGGGTCCGAGGAGAGGGGGAGATGGGGAGATGCAGAGGGGAAGGGGAGACGGAGAGAGATTAGTGAAAGGGACACTCCAACTGGGGGAAGGAAGGAGTGACTGACTGGAGAGTGATTCAGACAGAGAGAGGGACACGTGACAAGATGGGTTTGGCAGACAAGGGTTGGAGGTATTAAACAGGAAATTAGAGGGGATCAGAGACAAGTGAGCTGAGTCTGGGTTTGACCACCACCCCAGCAGGGTCTGCGAGCTCCGGTACAGATTCCCAGTCGGACACAACTCAGGAAATCCGGATATCAGTGACTGGAGAGCCTGATTTGGGTTTGACCCCCACCCCAGCAGGGTCTGCGAGCTCGGGTAACTGTGGTGGGGATCACTGAAGGGAACGATCTTTCTCTCCTTCAGCCCCAAATATTCATCTGGGCTTTGACTGAGAGTAGTGACCGGTCACAGACATTCACCAGGGAGAGTTAGTGAACAGGGACTGGATGGTTTTGGTATCTCTTCAGATCAGAGACCTCCTTTTCAAATTGTTGTCCCAGTGTCTCCCATTTCAATTCAATTTCCCATTCCCATTCCCACGTGTCTGTCCAAGGACTCCTGCACTCACCTGATGAGGCCAGAATCAGGATGGAGGGGTAACACCTCACATTCCTTCTGGGACGGGAGTGGAGGAGGGATGTTGAGAAGGGACTGGACAGGAGGAGGGATGCTGAGAGGGGGCTGGAGTGCAATAGGGATTGCTAAGAAGGGATTGGTACGGAGGAAGGATGCTGAGAGGGGATTGGAGTGGAGGGGGATTTTAAGAGGGGAGTCGAGTGGAAGAGAGATGTTGAGATGGGACTGCAGTGGAGGGGGGATGCTGAGGGGAGTGGAGTGGAGGGGGGATTGGAGTGGAGGAGTGATGTTGATTGGGGATTGGAGTGGAGGAGGATGCTGAGAGGGGACTGGACTGGAGGAGGGATGCTGAGAGGGGAGTGGGGTGGAGGGGGATGCTGAGAGGGGAGTGGGGTGGAGTGGGATGCTGAGAGGGGATTTGAGTGGAGGAGGGATGCTGAGAGGGGGCTGGAGTGGAGGAGGGATGCTGAGAGGGGATTGGAGTGGAGGAGGGATGATGAGAGGGGATTGGAGTGGAGGAGGGATTCTGAGAGGGGACTGGAGTGGAGGAGGGATGCTGAGAGGGGGCTGGAGTGGAGGAGGGATGCTGAGAGGGGAGTGGAGTGGAGGAGGGATGCTGAGAGGGGACGGGAGTGGAGGAGGGATGCTGAGAGTGGAGTGGAGGAGAGATGTTGAGAAGGGACTGGACTGGAGGAGGGATGCCGAGAGGGGAGTGGAGAGGAGGAGGGATGTTGAGACGGGACTGGACTGGAGGAAGGATGCTGAGAGGGGAGTGGAGTGGAGGAGGGATGTTGAGACGAGACTGGACTGGAGGAGCGATGCTGAGAGGTGAGTGGAGTGGAGGAGGGATGCTGAGAGGGCACTGGAGTAGAGGAGGGATGCTGAGAGGGGACTGGAGTGGAGGAGGGATGCTGAGAGGGGAGTGGAGGGGATGAGCGATGCTGAGAGTGGAGTGGATTGGAGGAGGGATGTTGAGACGGGACTGGACTGAAGGAGGGATGCTGAGAGGGGTCTGGAGTGGAGGGGGATGCTGAGAGGGGAGTGGAGTGGCAGAGGGATATTGAGACGGGACTGGACTGGAGGAGGGATGCTGAGAGGGGAGTGGAGTGGAGGAGGGATGCTGAGAGGGGAGTGGAGTGGAGGAGGGATGCTGAGACTGGAGTGGTCTGGAGGAGGGATGCTGGGAGTGGAGTGGGGGAGGGATGCTGAGAGGGGAGTGGAGTGGAGGAGGGATGCTGAGAGGGGATGGGAGTGGTGGAGAGATGTTGAGACGGGACTGGACAGAAGGAGGGATGCTGAGAGAGGAGTGGAGGGGAGGAGGGATGCTGAGAGTGGAGTGGAGTGGAGGAGGGATGCTGAGAGGGGAGTGGAGGGGAGGAGGGATGCTGAGAGGGGACTGGAGTGGAGGAGGGATGCTGAGAGGGGAGTTGAGTGGAGGAGGGATGCTGAGAGCGGACTGGACTGAAGGAGGGATGCTGAGAGGGGACTGGACAAGGAGGAATGCTGAGAGGGGATTGGAGTGGAGGAGGGATGTTGAGACGGGACTGGAGTGGAGGAGGGATGCTGAGAGGGGAGTGGTGTGGAGCGGGGATGATGAGAGGGGACTGGAGTGGAGGAGGGATGTTGAGACGGGACTGGACTGGAGGAGGGATGCTGAGAGGGGAGTGGACTGGAGGAGGGATGCTGAGAGGGGACTGGAGTGGAGGAGGGATGCTGAGAGGGGACTTCAGTGGCGGAGGGATGCTGAGACGGGTGGAGTGGAGGACAGATGTTGAGACGGGACTGGACTGGAGGAGGGATGCTGAGAGTGGAGTGGACTGGAGGAGAGATATTGAGAGGGGACTGGACTGGAGGAGGGATGCTGAGAGGGGAGTGGAGTGGAGGAGGGATGTTGAGAGGGGGCTGGAGTGGAGGAGGGGTGTTGAGAGGGGCTGGAGGGGTGATGCTGAGAGAGGGCTATGGACAGTTGGGGGTTGTGGAAGTTTCCAGATCTTTCCCTAGAAATTACAGATTGCCATGCCTTGGAAATACATTGCTGCTCCTTCAGTGTCACTGGGTCAAAACCCTGGAACTCCGGATCATCATTGTGGGTGTCCCCACACATCAAGGATAGCAACAGGCCAAGGACAGGCCACCACCACCACCTTCTCAAGGGAACCTCTGGAGGGGCAGTTATACACTGGCTCAGCCTCTGAAACTCACGTCCCTTCGAGGAATAAAAATAAATATTGTTGCCCAGGGGTTGCTGAGGGTGGAAGTGCAGATGGGGGTTGTGATTGGCAGAGAAAGAGGATGGGGAACGTGAGCTGTACATTAACACTGAACATCGTTCTGACCCTCAGTCACAGACTCCGCACTCGGTGATCCGTGTGTAACCCACACCGTCCTGGATCAGCCCTGGAGGAGCACGAATTGTTCCAACACTGAGTGTACCGGTGGACAATGGATGGATGATGGAAATCTTGAAGTGGGATGGTACAGATTTAACAGGTAAAGTGAGGAAATAATCACTGAGAAACTGGACACAGAGGGGAATGTAAACAGGGGAACAAGGGGTGAGTGAATGGGAAATGCAGGGAGACCGGTATCATCAGTAACTAAACTGAGATGGAGTGTAAATACAGGGAGAGGGGAGATCCCACATTCTCGGGGTAGAGACAAGGGGGAGGTACAACAGAGAGGGAATTCCCAGGATTGGGGGGTTATTGACCAGAGACAGGGTACGGACAGGGTGAGTGTAATTTCCTATGTCTCTTTGAGTGAATAAACATCCTCAGATCAGGGACTGACTCTCTGATTGTTGTTTCAGTTCTGGAGGATGGAAGATTCCAGAGACGGTCGTTCCACAGGATCGCTGCTCTGGGGAGAAACCAGGCTGGTTAAACGGTAGGGACAGAGTTTACATCAGTGGGGCTCGGTTATTTTTGGGGAGAGTCAAACTGATGACCCGGATCTCTTCAGATAGGTTTCAGTGAGATCCCCCAGACGTTTGACAAGGTCCCTCATGGGAGGCTCATTCAGAAGATGAAGGTGCTGCTGTGGGGAGGGTGGGGTGGAGAGGGAGAGGGCAGCAGCTGACTGAGGCCGGGCCGGACCGTGGGTTGTGAACCACTGATTTACAGTGGGTCCTGATTCACATTCCCCGCTGTACTGTGGGACTGGGTACATTTTACAGTGTTTATAAATCTCATTCCAGGTCCCCATCCCAACGTGGGAGAGGGGGAGGTGACCAGGACCGTCTGCTTCACTGTGGGTGGAGACACCTGTTACTGGAGACGGGGGATCAATGTGAAAAACTGCTCCGGTTACTTTGTGTATTGGCTGTGGTCGACAACATGGAGTAACTCTGTGTACTGTACAGGTAGGTCACCGTTCCCCAGTGACACAGCAGTGTGGTAGTTGTGGGGAAATTCTGGGACGTCCTGAGTCACCAACACACACCACGGGCTGAGTTTTCCAGTCGGCTGCCCTGCCCGTGGTCTGTGATCACCTTTCCCGTATCCCCCTTCACACCGGGGTCAGAATGAAACTGCCCAGTCTGACCTGTGACAGTGATCATAGAACACAGAACAGTACAGCACAGCACAGGCCCTTCGGCCCACAATGCTGTGTCAGCTGCCGGGAGAGAGTCTATCCATCCCCTGGAGTGAGGGAGGGTGAGGCTGACAGGAAATGGAGGGATTGAGGGGAGGGAGGGTGAGGCTGACAGGAAATGGAGTGGAGGGATTGAGGGGAGAGTGAGGGGAGGGGGGGAGTGAGGCTGACAGGAAATGGAGGGAGCAGGGGTGAGAGTGAGGGGAGGGGGTAGTGAGTCTGACAGGAAATGGAGGGAGCAGGGGTGAGAGTGAGGGGAGGGGGGTAGTGAGTCTGACAGGAAATGGAGGGAGCAGGGGTGAGAGTGAGGGGAGGGTGGAGTGAGGCTGACAGGAAATGGAGGGAGCAGGGGTGAGAGTGAGGGGAGGGTGGAGTGAGGCTGACAGGAAATGGAGGGAGTGAGGGGAAGAAAGGGAGGGGCAGAGGGGAGGTGGAGGGGGTAAGAGGGAGAGGCCTGATTTTATCTGCTCCGATCGCCGATACATAAATCTCAAAACGTTGTTTAAATTTTCTCCAGTTCCCCAACAAATGAAGTGTCGGTGCCGGTCGCAGCCCTTCCATTTGTAAAACTGTTAGCAAACACCAAAACAGTGCAAACTCAGTTTTTTCCGATTATCTTCGATTCTCCCGGAGAAAACGGATTATATTTCCAGACCAACTTCTGACACTATGTCATGTTCTTTATATTAATACGTTCCGTGGGTTTCTAATAACGAAACATATTCTGGAAGAATAGAATTTTATTGACAACAGCAGCAAAACCAGACGAGTCTCACAGTGCCATGCTTCTCGATGTTTCTCGATCTTTCTCAGATTTCTGCGCATGCTCAGAACTCTCTCCAATCACGGTCTTACACGTCACATCTCCACCACAGGGAGCGCCCGAGGTGTCGGGGGTACAGGGGGAGGGGCAGAGGGAAAGAGGGAGATGGGCAGAGGGGAGGGGGAGAGGGAAAGACGAGGGGGAGAGGGAGAGGGAAAGAGGGAGAGGGAGAGGGAAAGAGGGGAGGGGGAGAGGGAAAGAGGGAGGGGGAGAGGTAGGGAGAGGGAGGGGGAGAGGGAAAGAGGGAGATGGGCAGAGGGAATGGGGAGAGGTAGGGAGGGAAAGATGAGGGGGAGAGGTAGGGAGAGGGAAAGAGGGAGGGGGAGAGGGAAAGAGGGAGATGGGCAGAGGGGAGGGGGAGAGGGAAAGACGAGGGGGAGAGGGAGAGGGTGTGGGAGTCAGGGAAAGAGGGAGGGGGAGAGGGAAAGAGGGGGGGGAGAGGGAAAGAGGGAGGGGAGAGGTAGGGAGAGGGAAAGAGGGAGGGGGAGAGGGAAAGAGGGAGGGGGAGAGGTAGGGAGAGGGAAAGAGGGAGGGGAGAGGTGGGGAGAGGGAAAGAGGGAGGGGGAGAGGTGGGGAGAGGGAAAGAGGGAGCGGGAGAGGGAAAGAGGGAGGGGGAGAGGTAGGGAGAGGGAAAGGGAGGGGGAGAGGTGGGGAGAGGGAAAGAGGGAGGGGGAGAGGTAGGGAGAGGGAAAGAGGGAGGGGGAGAGGTGCGAAGAGGCTGAGGGGGAGAGAGGGGAGAGGGAAAGAGGGAGAGGCAGAGGGGAGGGGGAGAGAGGGGAGAGAGAAAGAGGGAGAGGCAGAGGGGAGGGGGAGACGGGGAGTGGGAGTGACGTTGAGGCAGAGGGGAGGGGGAGATGGTGAAGGTCCGAGGAGAGGGGGAGATGGTGAGGGGTCGAGGGGTAGGGGAGACGGGGAGTGGGGGTGACGTTGAGGCCGAGGGGAGAGGGAGATGGTGAGGGTCTGAGGGGAGGAGAAATGGTGAGGGTCCGAGGGGAGAGGGAGATGGTGAGGGTCCGAGGAGAGGGGGAGACGGGGAGATGCAGAGGGGAAGGGGAGATGGGGAGAGATTAGTGAAAGGGACACTCCAACTGGGGGAAGGAAGGAGTGACTGACCGGAGAGTGATTCAGACAGAGAGAGGGACACGTGACAAGATGGATTTGGCCGACAAGGGTTGGAGGTATTAAACAGGAAATTAGAGGGGATCAGAGACAAGTGAGCCGAGTCTGGGTTTGACCACCCCCCCAGCAGGGTCTGCGAGCTCGGGTACAGATTCCCAGTCGCACACAACTCAGGAAATCCAGATATCAGTGTCTGGAGAGCCTGATTCGGGTTTGACCACCCCCCCAGCAGGGTCTGCGAGCTCGGGTAACTGTGGTGGGGATCATTGAAGGGAACGATCTTTCTCTCCTTCAGCCCCAAATATTCATCTGGGCTTTGACTGAGAGTAGTGACTGGTCACAGACATTCACCAGGGAGAGTTGCTGAACAGGGACTGGATGGTTTTGGTATCTCTTCAGATCGGAGACCTCCTTTCCAAATTGTTGTCCCAGTGGCTACCCATTTCAATTCAACTTCCCATTCCCATTCCCAGGTGTCTGTCCAAGGGCTCCTGCACTCACCTGATGAGGCCAGAATCTGGATGAAGGGGTAACACCTCACATTCCTTCTGGTTCGGGAGTGGAGGAGGGATGTTGAGAAGGGACTGGACTGGAGGAGGGATGCTGAGAGGGGGCTGGAGTGCAATAGGGATTGCTAAGAAGGGATTGGTATGGAGGAAGGATGCTGAGAGGGGATTGGAGTGGAGGGGGATTTTAAGAGGGGAGTCGAGTGGAGGAGAGATGTTGAGATGGGACTGCAGTGGAGGGGGGATGCTGAGGGGAGTGGAGTGGAGGGGGGATTGGAGTGGAGGAGTGATGTTGATTGGGGATTGGAGTGGAGGAGGATGCTGAGAGGGGACTGGACTGGAGGAGGTATGCTGAGAGGGGAGTGGGGTGGAGTGGGATGCTGAGAGGGGATTGGTGTGGAGGAGGGATGCTGAGAGGGGATTTGAGTGGAGGAGGGATTCTGAGAGGGGGCTGGAGTGGAGGAGGGATGCTGAGAGGGGGCTTGAGTGGAGGAGGGATGCTGAGAGGGGAGTGGAGTGGAGGAGGGATGCTGAGAGGGGACGGGAGTGGAGGAGGGATGCTGAGAGTGGAGTGGAGGAGAGATGTTGAGACGGGACTGGACTGGAGGAGGGATGCTGAGACGGGACTGGACTGGAGGAGGGATGCTCAGAGGGGAGTGGAGGAGAGATGTTGAGACGGGACTGGACTGGAGGAGGGATGCTGAGATGGGAATGGAGTGGAGGAGGGATGCTGAGAGGGGATTGGAGTGGAGCAGGGATGTTGAGACGGGACTAGAGTGGAGGAGGGATGCTGAGAGGGGAGTGGTGTGGAGGGGGGATGATGAGAGGGGACTGGACTGGAGGAGGGATGCTGAGATGGGAGTGGAGGGGAGGAGGGATGCTGAGAGGGGACTGGAGTGGAAGAGGGATGCTGAGAGGGGAGTGGAGTGGAGGAGGGATGCTGAGAGGGGAGTGGAATGGAGGAGCGATGCTGAGGGGGTGTGGAGGAGAGATGTTGAGACGGGACGACTGGAGGAGGGATGCTGAGAGGGGAGTGGAGGAGAGATGTTGAGACGGGACTGGACTGGAGGAGGGATGCTGAGATGGGAGTGGAGGGGAGGAGGGATGTTGAGACGGGACTGGACTGGAGGAGGGATGCTGAGAGGGTACTGGAGTGGAGGAGGGATGCTGAGAGGGGAGTGGAGTGGAGGAGGGATGCTGAGAGTGGAGTGGAGTGGAGGAGGAATGCTGAGAGGGGAGTGGAATGGAGGAGCGATGCTGAGGGGGTGTGGAGGAGAGATGTTGAGACGGGACGACTGGAGGAGGGATGCTGAGAGGGGAGTGGAGGAGAGATGTTGAGACGGGACTGGACTGGAGGAGGGATGCTGAGATGGGAGTGGAGGGGAGGAGGGATGTTGAGACGGGACTGGACTGGAGGAGGGATGCTGAGAGGGTACTGGAGTGGAGGAGGGATGCTGAGAGGGGAGTGGAGTGGAGGAGGGATGCTGAGAGTGGAGTGGAGTGGAGGAGGAATGCTGAGAGGGGAGTGGAGGGGAGGAGGGATGCTGAGAGGGGATTGGAGTGGAGCAGGGATGTTGAGACGGGACTGGAGTGGAGGAGGGATGCTGAGAGGGGTGTGGAGGGGGGATGATGAGAGGGGACTGGACTGGAGGAGGGATGCTGAGATGGGAGTGGAGGGGAGGAGGGATGCTGAGAGGGGAGTGGAGTGGAGGAGGGATGCTGAGAGGGGAGTGGAGTGGAGGAGGGATGCTGAGAGGGGAGTGGAATGGAGTAGCGATGCTGAGGGGGGTGTGGAGGAGAGATGTTGAGACGGGACGACTGGAGGAGGGATGCTGAGAGGGGACTGGAGTGGAGGAGGGATGTTGAGACGGGACGACTGGAGGAGGGATGCTGAGAGGGGACTGGAGTGGAGGAGGGATGTTGAGACGGGTGTGGAGGGGGGATGATGAGAGGGGACTGGACTGGAGGAGGGATGCTGAGATGGGAGTGGAGGGGAGGAGGGATGCTGAGAGGGGAGTGGAGTGGAGGAGGGATGCTGAGAGGGGAGTGGAGTGGAGGAGGGATGCTGAGAGGGGAGTGGAATGGAGGAGGGATGCTGAGAGGGGAGTGGAGGGGAGATGTTGAGACGCAACTGGACTGGAGGAGGGATGCTGAGAGGGGAGTGGAGTGGAGGAGGAATGCTGAGAGGGGAGTGGAGGGGAGGAGGGATGCTGTGAGGGGAGTGGAGGGGAGGAGGGATGTTGAGACAGGACTGGACTGGAGGAGGGATGCTGAGAGGGGACTGGACTGAAGGAGGGATGCTGAGAGGGGACTGGACTGAAGGAGGGATGCTGAGAGGGAATTGGAGTGGAGGAGGGATGTCGAGACGGGACGAGTGGAAGAGGGATGCTGAGAGGGGAGTGGTTTGGAGGGGGGATGATGAGAGGGGACTGGAGTGGAGGAGGGATGTTGAGACGGGGCTGGACTGGAGGAGGGATGCTGAGAGGGGAGTGGAGTGGAGATGTTGAGACGCAACTGGACTGGAGGAGGAATGCTGAGAGGGGAGTGGAGTGGAGGAGGGATGCTGAGAGGGGAGTGGAGGGGAGATGTTGAGACGCAACTGGACTGGAGGAGGGATGCTGAGAGTGGAGTGGAGTGGAGGAGGAATGCTGAGAGGGGAGTGGAGGGGAGGAGGGATGCTGTGAGGGGAGTGGAGGGGAGGAGGGATGTTGAGACGGGACTGGACTGGAGGAGGGATGCTGAGAGGGGACTGGAGTGGAGGAGGGATGCTGAGAGGGGATTGGAGTGGAGGAGGGATGCTGAGAGCGGACTGGACTGAAGGAGGGATGCTGAGAGGGGACTGGACTGAAGGAGGGATGCTGAGAGGGGATTGGAGTGGAGGAGGGATGTTGAGACGGGACGAGTGGAAGAGGGATGCTGAGAGGGGAGTGGTGTGGAGGGGGGATGATGAGAGGGGACTGGAGTGGAGGAGGGATGTTGAAACGGGACTGGACTGGAGGAGGGATGCTGAGAGGGGAGTGGACTGGAGGAGGGATGCTGAGAGGGGACTTCAGTGGAGGAGGGATGCTGAGAGGGGAGTGGTGTGGAGGGGGGATGATGAGAGGGGACTGGACTGGAGGAGGGATGCTGAGATGGGAGTGGAGGGGAGGAGGGATGCTGAGAGGGGACTGGAGTGGAAGAGGGATGCTGAGAGGGGAGTGGAGTGGAGGAGGGATGCTGAGAGGGGAGTGGAATGGAGGAGCGATGCTGAGGGGGTGTGGAGGAGAGATGTTGAGACGGGACGACTGGAGGAGGGATGCTGAGAGGGGAGTGGAGGAGAGATGTTGAGACGGGACTGGACTGGAGGAGGGATGCTGAGATGGGAGTGGAGGGGAGGAGGGATGTTGAGACGGGACTGGACTGGAGGAGGGATGCTGAGAGGGTACTGGAGTGGAGGAGGGATGCTGAGAGGGGAGTGGAGTGGAGGAGGGATGCTGAGAGTGGAGTGGAGTGGAGGAGGAATGCTGAGAGGGGAGTGGAATGGAGGAGCGATGCTGAGGGGGTGTGGAGGAGAGATGTTGAGACGGGACGACTGGAGGAGGGATGCTGAGAGGGGAGTGGAGGAGAGATGTTGAGACGGGACTGGACTGGAGGAGGGATGCTGAGATGGGAGTGGAGGGGAGGAGGGATGTTGAGACGGGACTGGACTGGAGGAGGGATGCTGAGAGGGTACTGGAGTGGAGGAGGGATGCTGAGAGGGGAGTGGAGTGGAGGAGGGATGCTGAGAGTGGAGTGGAGTGGAGGAGGAATGCTGAGAGGGGAGTGGAGGGGAGGAGGGATGCTGAGAGGGGATTGGAGTGGAGCAGGGATGTTGAGACGGGACTGGAGTGGAGGAGGGATGCTGAGAGGGGTGTGGAGGGGGGATGATGAGAGGGGACTGGACTGGAGGAGGGATGCTGAGATGGGAGTGGAGGGGAGGAGGGATGCTGAGAGGGGAGTGGAGTGGAGGAGGGATGCTGAGAGGGGAGTGGAGTGGAGGAGGGATGCTGAGAGGGGAGTGGAATGGAGTAGCGATGCTGAGGGGGGTGTGGAGGAGAGATGTTGAGACGGGACGACTGGAGGAGGGATGCTGAGAGGGGACTGGAGTGGAGGAGGGATGTTGAGACGGGACGACTGGAGGAGGGATGCTGAGAGGGGACTGGAGTGGAGGAGGGATGTTGAGACGGGTGTGGAGGGGGGATGATGAGAGGGGACTGGACTGGAGGAGGGATGCTGAGATGGGAGTGGAGGGGAGGAGGGATGCTGAGAGGGGAGTGGAGTGGAGGAGGGATGCTGAGAGGGGAGTGGAGTGGAGGAGGGATGCTGAGAGGGGAGTGGAGTGGAGGAGGGATGCTGAGAGGGGAGTGGAGTGGAGGAGGGATGCTGAGAGGGGAGTGGAATGGAGGAGGGATGCTGAGAGGGGAGTGGAGGGGAGATGTTGAGACGCAACTGGACTGGAGGAGGGATGCTGAGAGGGGAGTGGAGTGGAGGAGGAATGCTGAGAGGGGAGTGGAGGGGAGGAGGGATGCTGTGAGGGGAGTGGAGGGGAGGAGGGATGTTGAGACAGGACTGGACTGGAGGAGGGATGCTGAGAGGGGACTGGACTGAAGGAGGGATGCTGAGAGGGGATTGGAGTGGAGGAGGGATGTTGAGACGGGACGAGTGGAAGAGGGATGCTGAGAGGGGAGTGGTTTGGAGGGGGGATGATGAGAGGGGACTGGAGTGGAGGAGGGATGTTGAGACGGGACTGGACTGGAGGAGGGATGCTGAGAGGGGACGAGTGGAGGAGAGATGTTGAGACGGGACTGGACTGAAGGAGGGATGCTGAGAGGGGATTGGAGTGGAGGAGGGATGCTGAGAGCGGACTGGACTGAAGGAGGGATGCTGAGAGGGGACTGGACTGAAGGAGGGATGCTGAGAGGGGATTGGAGTGGAGGAGGGATGCTGAGAGCGGACTGGACTGAAGGAGGGATGCTGAGAGGGGACTGGACTGAAGGAGGGATGCTGAGAGGGGATTGGAGTGGAGGAGGGATGTTGAGACGGGACGAGTGGAAGAGGGATGCTGAGAGGGGAGTGGTGTGGAGGGGGGATGATGAGAGGGGACTGGAGTGGAGGAGGGATGTTGAAACGGGACTGGACTGGAGGAGGGATGCTGAGAGGGGAGTGGACTGGAGGAGGGATGCTGAGAGGGGACTTCAGTGGAGGAGGGATGCTGAGACAGGAGTGGAGTGGAGGACAGATGTTGAGACGGAACTGGACTGGAGGAGGGATGCTGAGAGTGGAGTGGAGGAGAGATGTTGAGACGGGACTGGACTAGAGGAGGAATGCTGAGAGTGGAGTGGAGGAGAGATATTGAGGCGGGACTGGAGTGGAGGAGGGATGCTGAGAGGGGACTGTACTGGAGGAGGGATTTTGAGACGGGACTGGACTGGAGGAGGGATGCTGAGAGGGGAGTGGAATGGAGGAGGGATGTTGAGAGGGGGCTGGAGTGGAGGAGGGGTGTTGAGAGGGGGCTGGAGGGGTGATGCTGAGAGAGGGCTATGGACAGTTGGGGGTTGTGGAAGTTTCCAGATCTTTCCCTCCAAATTCCATATTGCCATGCCTTGGAAATACATTGCTGCTCCTTCAGTGTCACTGGGTTAAAACCCTGGAACTCCAGATTATCATTGTGGGTGTCCCCACACATCAAGGATTGCAACAGGCCAAGGACAGGCCACCACCACCACCTTGTCAAGGGAACCTCTGGAGGGGCAGTTATACACTGGCTCAGCCTCTGAAACTCACGTCCCTTCGAGGAATAAAAATAATTATTGTTGCCCAGGGGTTGCTGAGGGTGGAAGTGCAGATGGGGGGTTGTGATAGGCAGAGAAAGAGGATGGGGAACGTGAGCTGTACATTAACACTGAACATCGTTCTGTCCCTCAGTCACAGACTCCGCAGTCGGTGATCCGTGTGTAAACCACACCGTCCTGGATCAGCCCTGGAGGAGCACGGATTGTTCCAACACTGAGTGTACCGGTGGACAATGGAGGGGTGATGGAAATCTTGCTGTGGGATGGTACAGATTTAACAGGTAAAGTGAGGGGATAATCACTGAGAAACTGGACGCAGAAGGGGAATGTAAACAGGGGAACAAGGGGTGTGTGGATGGGAAATGCAGGGAGACCGGGATCATCAGTGACTACACTGAGATGGGGAGTAAATACAGGGAGAGGGGAGATCCCACATTCTCGGGGTAGAGACAAGAGGGAGGTACAACAGAGAGGGAATTCCCAGGATTGGGGGGTTATTAACCAGAGACAGGGTACGGACAGGGTGAGTGTAATTTTCCATGTCTCTCTGAGTGAATAAACTCCCTCAGATCAGGGACTGACTCTCTGATTGTTGTTTCAGTTCCGGAGGATGGAAGATTCCGGAGACGGTCGTTCCACGGGATCACTGCTCCGGGGAGAACCCAGGCTGGTTAAACGGTAGGGTCAGAGTTTACATCAGTGGGGCTCGGTTATTTTTGGGGAGAGTCAAACTGATGACCCGGATCTCTTCAGATAGGTTTCAGTGAGATCCCCCAGACGTTTGACAAGGTCCCTCATGGGAGGCTCATTCAGAAGATGAAGGTGTTGCTGTGGGGAGGGTGGGGTGGAGAGGGAGAGGGCAGCAGCTCAGTGCTGACTGAGGCCGGACCGGACCGTGGGTTGTGAACCACTGATTTACAGTGGGTCCTGATTCACATTCCCCGCTGTACTGTGGGACCGGGTACATTTTACAGTGTTTATAAATCTCATTCCAGGTCCCCATCCCAACGTGGGAGAGGGGGAGGTGACCAGGACCGTCTGCTTCACCAATGGTGAAAACACCTGTTACCAGAGACGGGAGATCAGGGTGAAAAACTGCTCAGGTTACTTTGTGTATCGGCTGGGGCCGTCACTCTCGAGTAACTCTGTGTACTGTACAGGTAGGTCACCGTTCCCCAGTGACACAGCAGTGTGGTAGTTGTGGGGAAATTCTGGGACGTCCTGAGTCACCAACACACACCACGGGCTGAGTTTTCCAGTCGGCTGCCCTGCCCGTGGTCTGTGATCACCTTTCCCGCATCCCCCTTCACACCGAGGTCAGAATGAAACTGCCCAGTCTGACCTGTGACAGAGATCATAGAACACAGAACTGTACAGCACAGCACAGGCCCTTCGGCCCACAATGCTGTGTCAGCTGCCGGGAGTGAGTCCACCCATCCCCTGGAGTGAGGGAGGGTGAGGCTCACAGGAAATGGAGGGAGTGAGGGGAGAGGGGAGTGAGGCTGACAGGAAATGGAGGGAGCAGTGGTGAGAGTGAGGGGAGGGTGGAGTGAGGCTGATAGGAAATGGAGGGAGCGGGGTGAGAGTGAAGGGAGGGGGGAGTGAAGCTGACAGGAAATGGAGGGAGTGAGGGGAGTGTGGAGTGAGGCTGACAGGAAATGGAGGGAGTGAGGGGAGAGGGTGGAGTGAGGCTGACATGAAATGGAGGGAGTGAGGGGACAGGGGAGTGAGACTGACAGGAAATGGAGGGAGCAGGGGTGAGAGTGAGGGGAGAGGGTGGAGTGAGGCTGACAGGAAATGGAGGGAGTGAGGGGAGAGGGTGGAGTGAGGCTGACAGGAAATGGAGGGAGTGAGGGGAGAGGGTGGAGTGAGGCTGACAGGAAATGGAGGGAGTGAGGGGAGAGGGTGGAGTGAGGCTGACAGGAAATGGAGGGAGTGAGGGGAGAGGGTGGAGTGAGGCTGACAGGAAATGGAGGGAGTGAGGGGAGAGGGGAGTGAGGCTGACAGGAAATGGAGGGAGTGAGGAGAGGGTGGAGTGAGGCTGACAGGAAATGGAGGGAGTGATGGGAGGGGAGGGTGGAGTGAGTCTGACATGAAATGGAGGGAGTGAGGGGAAGAAAGGGAGGGGCAGAGGGGAGGGGGAGGGGGTAAGAGGGAGAGGCCTGATTTTATCTGCTCCGATCGCCGATACATAAATCTCAAAACGTTGTTTAAATTTTCTCCAGTTCCCCAACAAATGAAGTGTCGGTGCCGGTCGCAGCCCTTCCATTTGTAAAACTGTTAGCAAACACCAAAACAGTGCAAACTCAGTTTTTTCCGATTATCTTCGATTCTCCCGGAGAAAACGGATCTGCGGATGCTCAGAACTCTCTCCAATCACGGTTTTACACGTCATATCTCCACCACAGGGAGCGCCCGAGGTGTGGGGTATAGGGGGAGGGGCAGAGGGAAAGAGGGAGATGGGCAGAGGGGAGGGGGAGAGGTGGGGAGAGGGAAAGAGGGAGGGGGAGAGAGGGAGAGGCAGAGGGGATAGGGAGAGAGGGAGAGGCAGAGGGGAGGGGGAGATGGGGAGAGAGAAAGAGGGAGAGGCAGAGGGGAGAGGGGAGGGGGAGAGGCAGAGGGGAGGGGGAGATGGGGAGGGGTCGAGGGGAAGGGGAGACGGGGAGTGGGAGTGACGTTGAGGCAGAGGGGAGAGGGAGATGGTGAGGGTCCGAGGAGAGGGGGAGATGGTGAGGGTCCGAGGAGAGGGGGAGATGGGGAGGGGTGGAGTGGAAGGGGAGACGGGGAGTGGGGGTGATATTGAGGCCGAGGGTAGAGGGAGATGGTGAGGGTCTGAGGGGAGGGGGAGATGGTGAGGGTCCGAGGAGAGGGGGAGATGGTGAGGGTCCGAGGAGAGGGGGAGATGGGGAGATGATGAGGGGAAGGGGAGACGGGGAGTGGGAGTGATGTTGAGGCCGAGGGTAGAGGGAGATGGTGAGGGTCTGAGGAGAGGGGGAGATGGTGATGGTCCGAGGAGAGGGGGAGATGGGGAGGGGTCGAGGGGAAGGGGAGACGGGGAGATGATGAGGGGAAGGGGAGACGGGGAGTGGGAGTGATGTTGAGGCCGAGGGTAGAGGGAGATGGTGAGGGTCTGAGGAGAGGGGGAGATGGTGAGGGTCCGAGGAGAGGGGGAGATGGGGAGGGGTCGAGGGGAAGGGGAGACGGGGAGATGATGAGGGGAAGGGGAGACGGGGAGTGGGAGTGATGTTGAGGGGAGGGGGAGATGGTGAGGGTCTGAGGAGAGGGGGAGATGGTGAGGGTCCGAGGAGAGGGGGAGACGGGGAGGGGTCGAGGGGAAGAGGAGACGGGGAGATGATGAGGGGAAGGGGAGACGGGGAGTGGGGGGTGACGTTGAGGCCGAGGGTAGAGGAAGATGGTGAGGGTCTGAGGGGAGGAGAAATGGTGAGGGTCCGAGGAGAGGGGGAGATGGGGAGATGGTGAGGGTCCGAGGAGAGGGGGAGATGGGGAGATGCAGAGGGGAAGGGGAGACGGGGAGAGATTAGTGAAGGGGACACTCCAACTGGGGGAAGGATGGAGTGACTGACCGGAGAGTGATTCAGACGGAGAGAGGGACACGTGACAAGATGGGTTTGGCCGACAAGGGTTGGAGGTATTAAACAGGAAATTAGAGGGGATCAGAGACAAGTGAGCCGAGTCTGGGTTTGACCATCACCCCAGCAGGGTCTGCGAGCTCTGGTACAGATTCCCAGTCGGACACAACTCAGGAAATCCGGATATCAGTGACTGGAGAGCCTGATTCGGGTTTGACCACCCCCCCAGCAGGGTCTGCAAGCTCCGGTAACTGTGGTGGGGATCTTTGAAGGGAACGATCTTTCTTTCCTTCAGCCCCAAATATTCACCTGGGCTTTGACTGAGAGTAGTGACCGGACACAGACATTCACCAGGGACAGTTGCTGAACAGGGACTGGATGGTTTTGGTATCTCTTCAGATCAGAGACCTCCTTTCCAAATTGTTGTCCCAGTGGCTACCCATTTCAATTCAATTTCCCATTCCCGTTCCCACGTGTCTGTCCAAGGACTCCTGCACTCACCTGATGAGGCCAGAATCAGGATGGAGGGGTAACACCTCACATTCCTTCTGGGACGGGAGTGGAGGAGGGATGTTGAGAAGGGACTGGACTGGAGGAGGGATG
Organism: Hemitrygon akajei; assembly: GCF_048418815.1. NCBI lineage: Eukaryota > Metazoa > Chordata > Chondrichthyes > Myliobatiformes > Dasyatidae > Hemitrygon > Hemitrygon akajei. Next base: position 1,793,313 of record NW_027331976.1, on the reverse strand, counting down.
CTGAGAGGGGAGTGGAGTGCAATAGGGATTGCTAAGAAGGGGTTGGTGTGGAGGAAGGATGCTGAGAGGGGAGTGGAGTGGAGGAGAGATGTTGAGATGGGACTGCAGTGGAGGGGGGATGCTGAGGGGAGTGGAGTGGAGGAGGATGCTGAGAGGGGACTGGACTGGAGGAGGGATGCTAGAGGGGAGTGGGGTGGAGGGGGATGCTGAGAGGGGATTGGTGTGGAGGAGGGATGCTGAGAGGGGATTTGAGTGGAGTAGGGATGTTGAGAGGGGGCTGGAGTGGAGGAGGGATGCTGAGAGGGGATTGGAGTGGAGGAGGGATGATGAAATGGGTAGGCCATTTAGAACAGAGATGTGGAAAAACTTTTTCACCCAGAGAGTGGTGGATATGTGGAATGCTGTGCCCCAGAAGGCAGTGGAGGCCAAGTCTCTGGATGCTTTCAAGAGAGAGTTAGATGGAGCTCTTGAGATAGCGGGGTCAAGGGGTATGGGGAGAGGGCAGGAATGGGGTACTGATTGTGTATGATCAGCCATGATCACAGTGAGTGGCGGTGCTGGCTAGAAGGGCCGAATGGCCTACTCCTTCACCTGTTGTCAATTGAGTGGGGGATGGAGTGTAGGAGGGAATCTGAGAGGTGGCTGGAGTGGAGGGGTGATGCTGAGAGAGGGCTATGGACAGTTGGGGGTTGTGGAAATTTCCAGATCTTTCCCTCCAAATTACATATTGCCATGCCTTGGAAATACATTGCTGCTCCTTCAGTGTCACTGGGTCAAAACCCTGGAACTCCGGATCATCATTGTGGGTGTCCCCACACATCAAGGATTGCAACAGGCCAAGGACAGGCCACCACCACCACCTTCTCAAAGGAACCTCTGGAGGGGCAGTTATACACTGGCTCAGCCTCTGAAACTCACGTCCCTTCGAGGAATAAAAATAAATATTGTTGCCCAGGGGTTGCTGAGGGTGGAAGTGGAGATGGGGGGTTGTGATTGGCAGAGAAAGAGGATGGGGAACGTGAGCTGTACATTAACACTGAACATCGTTCTGTCCCTCAGTCACAGACTCCACACTCGGTGATCCGTGTGTAACCCACAGCGTCCTGGATCAGCCCTGGAGGAGCACGAATTGTTCCAACACTGAGTGTACCGGTGGACAATGGATGGGTGATGGAAATCTTGCTGTGGGATGGTACAGATTTACCAGGTAAAGTGAGGAGATAATCACTGAGAAACTGGACACAGAAGGGGAATGTAAACAGGGGAACAAGGGGTGTGTGAATGGGAAATGCAGGGAGACCGGGATCATCAGTGACTACACTGAGATGGGGAGTAAATACAGGGAGAGGGGAGATCCCACATTCTTGGGGTAGAGACAAGGAGGAGGTACAACAGAGAGGGAATTCCCAGGATTGGGGGGTTATTGACCAGAGACAGGGTACGGTCAGGGTGAGTGTAATTTCCCATGTCTCTCTGAGTGAATAAACTCCCTCAGATCAGGGACTGACTCTCTGATTGTTGTTTCAGTTCTGGAGGATGGAAGATTCCGGAGACGGTTGTTCCAGAGGATCACTGCTCCGGGCAGTACCCAGGCTGGTTAAACGGTAGGGTCAGAGTTTACATCAGTGGGGCTCGGTTATTTTTGGGGAGAGTCAAACTGATGACCCGGATCTCTTCAGATAGGTTTCAGTGAGATCCCCCAGACGTTTGACAAGGTCCCTCATGGGAGGCTCATTCAGGAGATGAAGGTGCTGCTGTGGGGAGGGTGGGGTGGAGAGGGAGAGGGCAGCAGCTCAGTGCTGACTGAGGCTGGACCGGACCGTGGGTTGTGAACCACTGATTTACAGTGGGTCCTGATTCACATTCCCTGCTGTACTGTGGGACCGGGTACATTTTACAATGTTTATAAATCTCATTCCAGGTCCCCATCCCAACGTGGGAGAGGGGGAGCTGACCAGGACTGTCTGCTTCACCCGGGCTGGATACACCTGTTTCGGGAGACGGGGGATCAATGTGAAAAACTGCTCCGGTTACTTTGTGTATTGGCTGCAGCCGGCACCCTCGAGTTACTACGCTGTGTACTGTACAGGTAGGTCACCGTTCCCCAGTGACACAGCAGTGTGGTAGTTGTGGGGAAATTCTGGGACGTCCTGAGTCACCAACACACACCACGGGCTGAGTTTTCCAGTCGGCTGCCTTGCCCGTGGTCTGTGATCACCTTTCCCGTATCCCCCTTCACACCGAGGTCAGAATGAAACTGCCCAGTCTGACCTGTGACAGAGATCATAGAACACAGAACAGTACAGCACAGCACAGGCCCTTCAGCCCACAATGCTGTGTCAGCTGCCGGGAGAGAGTCTACCCATCCCCTGGAGTGAGGGAGGGTGAGGCTGACAGGAAATGGAGGGAGTGAGGGGAGATGTGGAGAGAGGGTGGAGTGAGGCTGACAGGAAATGGAGGGAGTGAGGGGAGAGGGGAGTGAGTCTGACATGAAATGGAGGGAGTGAGGGGAGAGGGGAGTGAGTCTGACATGAAATGGAAGGAGTGAGGGGAGAGGGGGGAGTGAGTCTGACAGGAAATGGAGGGAGTGAGGGGAGAGAGGCTGACAGGAAATGGAGGGAGTGAGGGGAGAGGGGAGTGAGTCTGACATGAAATGGAGGGAGTGAGGGGAGAGGGTGGAGTGAGTCTGACAGGAAATGGAGGGAGTGAGGGGAGAGGGTGGAGTGAGGCTGCCTGGAAATGGAGGGAGTGAGGGGAGAGGGTGGAGTGAGGCTGACAGGAAATGGAGGGAGTGAGGGGAGAGGGGGAGTGAGGCTGACAGGAAATGGAGGGAGTGAGGGGAGGGAGGGTGAGGCTGACAGGAAATGGAGGGAGTGAGGGGAGGGTGGAGTGAGGCTGACAGGAAATGGAGGGAGCAGGGGTGAGAGTGAGGGGAGGGTGGAGTGAGGCTGACAGGAAATGGAGGGAGTGAGGGGAGGGTGGAGTGAGGCTGACAGGAAATGGAGGGAGTGAGGGGAGAGGGGGGAGTGAGGCTGACAGGAAATGGAGGGAGCAGGGGTGAGAGTGAGGGGAGGGTGGAGTGAGGCTGACAGGAAATGGAGGGAGTGAGGGGAGGGTGGAGTGAGGCTGACAGGAAATGGAGGAAGTGAGGGGAGAGGGGGGAGTGAGGCTGACAGGAAATGGAGGGAGTGAGGGGAGGGTGGAGTGAGGCTGACAGGAAATGGAGGGAGTGATGGGAGGGGAGGGTGGAGTGAGTCTGACAGGAAATGGAGGGAGTGAGGGGAAGAAAGGGAGGGGCAGAGGGGAGGTGGAGGGGGTAAGAGGGAGAGGCCTGATTTTATCTGCTCCGATCGCCGATACATAAATCTCAAAACGTTGTTTAAATTTTCTCCAGTTCCCCAACAAATGAAGTGTCGGTGCCGGTCGCAGCCCTTCCATTTGTAAAACTGTTAGCAAACACCAAAACAGTGCAAACTCAGTTTTTTCCGATTATCTTCGATTCTCCCGGAGAAAACGGATTATATTTCCAGACCGACTTCCGACACTATGTCATGTTCTTTATATTAATACGTTCCGTGGGTTTCTAATAACGAAACATATTCTGGAAGAATAGAATTTTATTGACAACAGCAGCAAAACCAGACGAGTTTCACAGTGCCATGCTTCTCGATGTTTCTCGATCTTTCTCAGATTTCTGCGCATGCTCAGAACTCTCTCCAATCACGGTCTTACACGTCACATCTCCACCACAGGGAGCGCCCGAGGTGTGGGGTAGAGGGGGAGGGGCAGAGGGAAAGAGGGAGATGGGCAGAGGGGAGGGGGAGAGGTAGGGACAGGGAAAGAGGGAGGGGGAGAGGTAGGGACAGGGAAAGAGGGAGGGGGAGAAGTAGGGAGAGGGAAAGAGGGAGGGGGAGAGGTGGGGACAGGGAAAGAGGGAGGGGGAGAAGTAGGGAGAGGGAAAGAGGGAGGGGGAGAGGTAGGGAGAGGGAAAGGGGGAGAGGGAAAGAGGGAGGGGATAGGTAGGGAGAGGGAAAGAGGGAGGGGGAGAGGTGGGGAGAGGGAAAGAGGGAGAGGCAGAGGGGAGGGGGAGAGGGGAGAGGGAACGAGGGAGAGGCAGAGGGGAGGGGGAGACGGGGAGAGAGAAAGAGGGAGAGGCAGAGGGGAGGGGGAGATGGGGAGAGAGAAAGAGGGAGGGGGAGAGAGGGAGAGGCAGAGGGGAGGGGGAGACGGGGAGAGAAAGAGGGAGAGGCAGAGGGGAGGGGGAGAGAGGCAGAGGGGAGGGGGAGACGGGGAGAGAGAAAGAGGGAGAGGCAGAGGGGAGGGGGAGATGGGGAGAGAGAAAGAGGGAGAGGCAGAGGGGAAGGGTGAGACGGGGAGAGAGAAAGAGGGAGGTGGGGAGAGGGAGAGGCAGAGGGAAAGAGGGAGATGGGCAGAGGGGAGGGGGAGAGGTAGGGAGAGGGAAAGAGGGAGGGGGAGAGGTAGGGAGAGGGAAAGAGGGAGGGGGAGAGGTGGGGAGAAGGAAAGAGGGAGGGGGAGAGGGGAGGGGGAGAGAGGCAGAGGGGAGGGGGAGACGTGGAGCGAGGAAGAGGGAGAGGCAGAGGGGATGGGGAGAGAGGGAGAGGCAGAGGGGAGGGGGGAGAGAGGCAGAGGGGAGGGGGAGACGGGGAGAGAGAAAGAGGGAGAGGCAGAGGGGAGGGGAGACGGGGAGAGAGAAAGAGGGAGAGGCAGAGGGGAAGGGTGAGACAGGGAGATAGAAAGAAGGAGGTGGGGAGAGGGAGAGGCAGAGGGGAGGGGGAGAGAGGCAGAGGGGAGGGGGAGAGAGGCAGAGGGGAGGGGGAGACGGGGAGAGAGAAAGAGGGAGAGGCAGAGGGGAGGGGGAGAGAGGCAGAGGGGAGGGGGAGACGGGGAGAGAGAAAGAGGGAGAGTCAGAGGGGAGGGGGAGATGGGGAGAGAGAAAGAGGGAGAGGCAGAGGGGAATGGGAGACGGGGAGAGAGAAAGAGGGAGAGGCAGAGGGGAGGGGGAGATGGGGAGAGAGAAAGAGGGAGAGGCAGAGGGGAGGGGGAGACGGGGAGAGAGAAAGAGGGAGAGGCAGAGGGGAGGGGAGACGGGGAGAGAGAAAGAGGGAGGGGGAGAGAGGGAGAGGCAGAGGGGAGGGGGAGATGGGGAGAGAGAAAGAGGGAGAGGCAGAGGGGAGGGGGAGACGGGGAGAGGCTGAGGTGATGTGCAGAGGACAGGGGGAGATGGGGAGTGGACGAGGAGAGTGGGAGTGACGTTGAGGCAGAGGGGAGGGGGAGATGCTGAGGTCCGAGGAGAGGAGGAGATGGTGAGGGTCTGAGGAGAGGGGGAGACGGGGAGGGGTCGAGGGGAAGGGGAGACGGGGGAGTGGGAGTGATGTTGAGGCCGAGGGGAGAGGGAGATGGTGAGGGTCTGAGGGGAGGGGGAGATGGTGAGGGTCTGAGGAGAGGGGGAGATGGTGAGGGGTCGAGGGGAAGGGGAGACGGGGAGATGCAGAGGGGAAGGGGAGATGGGGAGAGATTAGTGAAAGGGACACTCCAACTGGGGGAAGGAAGGAGTGACTGACCGGAGAGTGATTCAGACAGAGAGAGGGACACGTGACAAGATGGGTTTGGCCGACAAGGGTTGGAGGTATTAAACAGGAAATTAGAGGGGATCAGAGACAAGTGAGCTGAGTCTGGGTTTGACCACCACCCCAGCAGGGTCTGCGAGCTCCGGTACAGATTCCCAGTCGGATAGAACTCAGGAAATCCGGATATCAGTGACTGGAGAGCCTGATTTGGGTTTGACCACCCCCCCAGCAGGGTCTGCGAGCTCGGGTAACTGTGGTGGGATCACTGAAGGGAACGATCTTTCTCTCCTTCAGCCCCAAATATTCATCTGGGCTTTGACTGAGAGTAGTGACTGGTCACACACATTCACCAGGGAGAGTTGCTGAACAGGGACTGGATGGTTTTGGTATCTCTTCAGATCAGAGACCTCCTTTCCAAATTGTTGTCCCAGTGGCTACCTATTTCAATTCAATTTCCCATTCCCATTCCCACGTGTCTGTCCAAGGACTCCTGCACTCACCTGATGAGGCCAGAATCAGGATGGAGGGGTAACATCTCACATTCCTTCTGGGTAGCCTCCATCCTGACGACATAAACATTGATTTCTGTAATTTCTGGTAATTTCTACCCCTACCACTTCTCTCGATCTCCATCCCCACTCTGGCTCCCATCTTGGTCCTTCTCTTCTCCTCATCTGTCCATCATCTCCCTCTGTTCCCCCTCCTCCAATCCTTGTCTCTCAAATCCTTCTCCTCACATCCCCCTCTCTCAGCATTCACTCTGTCTGCATCACTCTCTTTTCAGTCTCTCCTTTCCTCCCTCCATTTGGAGTGTCACTCTCACTGATCTCTCTGCCCAACTCACCTCACACAATCATCACTCCCTCTTCACTCGCCTCATTCCTCCCACTCCAGCATCCCACCTCTCTCTCCAGCCCTCTCTCCAGTGTGTTTTCACCCATTTCCTTCTGTCCACGTACTGAATTACTCAAATCCCTCTCTTGTCGTTTCTGTGTCTCATCAGTCACCGTGTAACTCCTCACAGTCAATCCTCACTTCCTCTCTGTGACCATCCTCCCCTCTCACCTCCATCACTCCTCCCCTCCCTCCTCTGTCACTCAGTCATTCCACCCCTCTCTGCCCTATCGTGTTTGAGCGGTGGACTGACAGGCTGGATTGCGTGTGTCTGTACACTGCCGGGAGACAGTACCATCGACTGCTGGATATTGTCTCTCAGGGTCTTGGACTGTGTATGATTTCCTTTTCAAGTGAATATGCTTCTTTGCTCGATATTTTGAACTCTGTTACTCAATGTTTTGGAATGTTTGCTTGCTATTTTGAATGTTTTGTACCTCGTCCCCAGAGGAATGCGGTCTCGTTCGGCTGTATCCATGTATGGTTTGAATGATAATTAAGCTTAATTTGATTTGATTTGTAGACCTATTGTGATAGGCAAATCACAGTGGGTCCAGATCCTCGCTCTGGCACGAGTTGATTCTAGTCATGAGTAATTCAGTATGTGGACAGCAGAAAATGGGTGAGAGGGGTGGAGAGGGAGGTGCAATGTGGGAGATGTGAGGACAGGGATTTGAGAGACAAGGGTAGAGGTATTAAAGACCAAAGGAGAGGGGAGTGTGTGTATTTCAGAGGACAGATTTGACCTGGACTTGAGCCTCCTGTTCCTGCCATTGAGTTCCTACCTGATTGAAGGTAAAACTTGTTTACTACTTTACCCTTCCATTGTATCTTTACTTATTGCAGAACCTCTGTCGGACACAACTCGGGAACGCCAGGGATCGGTGACCGGAGAACCTGGTCTGGGTTTGACCACCAGCCCAGCAGGGTCTGTGAGCTCAGGTACAGATTCCCAGTCAGATAGAACTTGGGAAGCCCAGGAAACAACGACAGGAGAGCCTGGTCTGGGTTTGACCAGCAGCCCAGCAGGGTCTCTGAGCTCAGGTATTCATGATGGGGTTTGTGAGGGTCAATGAATAGAACGATCTTTCCCTCCTTTAGTCCTCGATATTCATCTGGACTTTGTCTGAGAGACGTGTCCAGTCACAGAAACTTTGGGAGGGAGAGGTAGTGAATGGTGTCTAGATGGTTTTCGTTTCTTTTCAGATTAGAGACTTCTTTGTTAAATTCTTGTTCCGGTGGCTAACCAATGTAATTCTACTTACCATTCCCTTCTGATATGACTGTCCACGGCCTCCTCTGACTTGATGAGACCACCCCCAGGTTTGAAGAGCAACACCACATAGTCTGTCAGGGTCACCACCAACCTGATGGCATGAATATCGATTTCTCTTACATCCTGTAAATACTTCTCCCTCCCACTTCCCTCTTTTTCCATTCCCATTCTAGCTCTCCTCTTAGCCCTTCCCCTCTCCTCATCTGCCCATCTCCTCCCTCTGGTCCCCCTCCTCCATCTATTTAATCCGTTGTCCACTGTCCTGTCTCGTTGGATTTCACCTGCTTCATCCCTTTACCTTTTCCACATATCACCTCCCAGCTTCTCGCATCATCCTGCTCACGTTCCCAGACATCTTCTCACTGCCTGGCTTCACCTATCACCTGCCAGCTTGTACACTCTCCACCTTCTTATTCGGGCTTCTGCCCCTTCCTTTCCAGTCCTGAAGAAGTAACTTGGCCCAAAACATCAACTGTTTATTCTCCTCCAGTGGTGCTGATGGACCTTCAGCATTATCAGTGCATTGTTCTGAATTCCCAGCATCCGGAGAAATGCTCGTCTGTACAACTGCTTGTCCCTGTTGTGATGTTTAAGGTCTGTCAATCTCCCGTGTCTGTGTTACTTTGTTCCAGACCTGGAGACTTCAACACTGGAACAGTCTACAGGATTGTCTACTGGAGAGCACAGACAGGAACTGTCCTCTGTCCCAGCGGGAGACACATCCTCAGGTACCAAGTCTCATGTCAGTCTGTGTTCATTCAGTCTCTGTCACTCCGTGAGGTTGAACCTCCCATGGACCAGTTCACCTACTGGATGTACAGTGCATTGTGGGTAAGGGTGTGAATGATGGAGTCAGTGGTTCCTCTCTCCTGTCTGTTGGGTTGGGTTTGGTGAGTCGTGAGAGATGAGGCTCTGTTGGGGGTTGGAGAGAGTAGGCTGGGAGGAATGAGTGGAGAGGTGTGGAGTGACTGAGTGGTACTAGAGGGAGGGGAGGAGTGATGGAGGTGAGAGGGGAGGATGGTCACAGAGAAGAAGGAAGGAATGACTGTGAAGAGTTACACGGTGACTGATGAGGCATAGAAACGACTGCCGTGGGAATTGAGTAATTCACTACGTGGACAGAAGGAAATGGGTGAAAACACACTGGAGAGAGGGATGGAGAGAGAGGTGGGATGCTGGAGTGGGAGGAATGAGGCGAGTGAAGAGAGAGTGATGACTGTGTGAGGAAAGTTGGGCAGAGAGATCAGTGAGAGTGACACTCCAAATAGAGGGAGGGATGGAGAGACTGAAAAGTGAGTGATGCAGACAGAGTGAATGCCGAGAGGGAGATGTGAGGAGAGGGATTTGAGAGTGAAGGTTAGAGGTATTACAGAGCAAAGGATAGGGGAGTGTGTGTATTTCAGTGGACAGATTTGGATGCTGGTGATGGGTGGGGGAATAAATTTTGCTTACTGTAAGAGACATCGATATTCATACGAATCGGTAGGAGGCTACCCGTATAAGGTGTTGCTCCTCCACATTGAGGGTGGCCTCATCTTGACCCAAGATGCACCTCCACACCTCTGCAACATCTGTTCACAGGTTGTGGCTTTCCATTCCAAGACATCAGAGATGTCCTCCTCATTTAAAGAACAGAGTTTCCCCTCCCTCACCCACAACTCCTCCATTTCACGTACATCTGCACTCACTCTACCTTCCCACCGTCATAATAGTGATCGTCCTTCTTGTCCTCATCTACCACCCATCAGCCTCCCTCTCCAACAAATTATGCTCTGAAACTTCAGCCATATCCAAAGAGATCAGACCACGAAACATATCTTTACCTCCCCCCCCCCCCCCCCCCACCACCCCTCTGCTTTTCACAGTGGTCGCTTCTTCAACAATTGCCTTCTCCATTCATCCCTTCCCACTAATCTCCCTCCCAGCACTTACCCCTGCAAGTGGCCTAAGTGCTACCCCTGCCCCGACACCTCCTCCATCTTCTCCATTCAGGGCCCCAAACAGGTGAGGCAACACATCAACCGTGAATCTGCTGTCTGTTGTGTCCAGTGTTCCCAGTGTGGCCTCCTCTACAATGGTAAGACCTGTCGTAAGCTGGAGGAACAGCTTCTCGAGCACCTCCGCACTATCCACCATAAGCGGGATTTCCTGATGGCCAAATATTTTAATGACTATTTCCATTCCCGTTCCGACATGTTGATCCATGGTCTCCTCTTGTGCCAAGATGAGGCCACCCTCAAGGTCAAGGAGCAACACATTATATTCCTTCTGTACTCTCTAACCTGCTGGTATGAATATCGATTTCTCCTTCTGCTGAACAAAATCCCCCCCTCCTCCTCCTACTTCCTCTATTCTCCACTCTGACCTTTTATTTCTTCTCACCCAACTGTTACTTACCCCTGGTTTACATCCTCCTCTCCTTTATCCTATTGTCCACTCTGGTCTCCTATCAGATTCTTTCTTCTTCAGCCCTTGACATTTTCCACCCACCTGGCTTCACCTATCACCTTCCAGCCAACCTCTCTCCCCTACCCCCAACTTTTAATTCAGGCATTTTCCCCCTTCCCTCTCAGTCCTGAAGAAGTGTCTTGGTCTGAATCATTGAGAGTTTACTCTTTTCCACAGATGTTGCCTGACCTGCTCAATTCCTCCAGCATTTTGTGTGTGTTGCTTTGGATGTCTGGCATCTGCTGATTTTCTCATGTTTGTTAGAGTAATAAACAAGTGCATCGATAATAAATTTAATCTGAACTTTAATCTTTGATGCATCTGCTTTTGAAAATGTCCTCGATGATGGGGAAGATAGAGCCCATGATGGAGCTGGCTGAGTTTACAACCCTCAGCAGCTTTTTCTGATCCTGTGCAGTGGCCCCTCCACACCAGACAGTGATACAACCCGTCAGAATCCTCTCCACGGTACATCTGTAGAAATTTGCTGGAGTCTTTGGTAACAAGGCAAATCTCCTCAATCTCCTAATGAGATATAGCTTCTGGTGTGCCTTCTTCATGATTGTGTCACTGTGTGGGGCCCAGAATAAATCTTCAGTAATGTTGATGGAATCTCTCCACCCACCACCTCCCAACCCATTCCAGATTATTTACATCCACTGACCAATTTACATTTATGAAATGTTACTTTGTATCTGTCATAATGAAACATCCTTTGTTCCCTCACGAAAAATTAACCTGTGAGATGTTTCTGTTAGAATTGTAATGATTGGAACACCAGTAGACAATTATTCAGAAGATATGATGTAGGAAAGTGTAAATCAGCCCAGCAGCCCCATGATAGTGATTGATGGTGTCTGGGGAGTGTTGTACAATAGATGGTCAAGATGCTGTCTGGGGAGTGTTGTACAATAGATGGTCAGGATGGTGTCTGGGGAGTGCTGTACAATAGATGGTCAAGATGGTGTCTGGGGAGTGTTGTACAATAGATGGTCAGGATGGTGTCTGGGGAGTGCTGTACAATAGATGGTCAAGATGGTGTCTGGGGAGTGTTGTACAATCGATGGCCAGGATGGTGTCTGGGGTGTGTTGTACAATCGATGGTCAAGATGGTGTCTGGGGAGTGTTGTACAATAGAAGTTCAAGATGGTGTTTGGGAGTGTTGTACAATCGATGGTCAAGATGGTGTCTGGGGAGTGTTGTCCAATAGATGGTCAAGATGGTGTCAGGGGAGTATTGTACAATAGATGGTCAAGATGGTGTCTGGGGAGTGTTGTCCAATAGATGGTCAAGATGGTGTCAGGGGAGTATTGTACAATAGAAGGTCAAGATGGTGCCCAGCTTAGCTCTCCATCAAGATCGTGCCTCAGGTTTAGTTGTTTTTGTAAGTTTGTAGAGATGGTATTGGGGACAGTGTGGGAAGTTAGTCATCAGGTTAGCGTTTAGGGAGAAGCATGTGGAGGAATTAGAGGTCAGGCCTTCATGCCATATCCGAAGGGACTTGAGGAGACCAGGGATTTTGAAGATGACCTCGATGGTGGGGAGGCCAGTGACCATGATGGCGCTGGTTGAGTTTACAACCCTCAGTAACTTTTTTCAATCTTGTGCTTCGGTATCTCCATATCAGACGGTGATGCAGCCAGTTACAATGCTCTCTATAGAAATCTGCTATGTCTTCAGTCATAATTTATTATTATAAACTGATTATTATTAGAGCATTAAAAAACATTATTAGAATATTAGAATTACTATGGCAAGAAGTACAGACAGACATTGTTTACCCTTCTTGCTGCCTCAGTAAAGCAGCCAGCGTAATCAAAGACCCCACCCCGGACATTCTCTCATCTCCCCTCCCATTGGGCAGTAGATACAAAAGTCTGAAAACACGTACCATCAGGCTCAAAGACAACTTCTACCCCCACTGTCATCAAACTCTTCAACAGACATCTTGAATGATAAGAGGATCTGTCCTGGGACAAGCACATGAGTGTCATTACAAAGAAGGCATTGCAGCTCCTCTACTTTCTGAGAAGTTTGCACAGATTCAGTCTGTCACCTAAAGCTTTGATAAACGTCTGTAGACGTGTGGTGGAGAGTATTTCTGACTGGTTGCATGACAGCCTGGTCTGGAAACACCAATTTCCAAGATCAGAACAGTAGTGGATGCAGCTTAGTCCATCACAGGAAAAGCCCTCCCCACCATTAAACACATCTACAAGCAGCATCCATCATCAAGGACCCCACCATCCAGTCCATGCTGTCTTCTCACTGCTGCCAACGGGAAGGAGGTACAGGAGCCTTAGCTCCCACACTACCCCTCAAACCATCAGGCTCCTGAACCAGTGTGGATAATGTCAATATTTATCTCAGTGTTTCTTAAATACCCCTAATATATCTGAATCTACCACCACCCCTGGCAGGACGTCCATGCGCCCACCACTCTGTGTGTGTAAAAAATAAAGAAAACAACTTAGCTTTGAAAATTATGGCCCCTGGTATTAGCCACATCCATCCTGGGGAAATAAATAGCTGGCTGTCCATTCGATCCATTCCTCTTCCCATCCTTTACACCTTTATCAAGTCCCCTCTCATCCTCCTTCACTCCAGTGATAAAAGCCTGAGCACACTCTCGAAAGCTTCCACATCCTTCCCATAATGAGGTGAGCAGAACCACCCAACCCAGTCTGCCCTGACACACATGGGGAGCAGGGAAACATTGTAAAGGCCACGGTGGGGAGGAAGGGAATGGGGAAGAGTGAAGGCGAGTGGAGGGGTAGGAGGGGAAAGACTGGGGTGGAGGGAAGACCATGGGGAGAGGAAGGAGGGTGGGGAGGGGGCATTAGGGGAAGGGAAAGTGGAGGGAGACCGGAGGTGGGGGATAGGATCAAGGTCTGGTGTGTGGGATGAAGCAAGGTGATTAGAGGTGTGGGGGGGAGTCATTCCCTTCTTATCCCTCCCTTCTTTTCAATGTCCCCTCCTCTCTTCCCTTTATGATCTTCACATGACAGGGTGACAGGTCACATTGCAGGAAGGATGTGGAAGCTTCAGAGAGAGTGCAGAATAGATTTACCAGGACAATATCTGGATTAGAGAGCAGGTCTTGTGAAGAGAGGTCGAGTAAGTGCGGGCTTTTTCTTTCAAGTTAAGGAGAATGAGAGGTGATTGATGGAGGTGTACAAGATGGTAAGAGGCAGAGATCAAGTGGACAGCCAGACTTTTCCCCAGGGAGGAAGTAACTAATACCAGGGGGTGTAATTTTAAAGTGACTGGAGGGAAGTATAGGGTAGATGTCAGAAATTGTTCTTTACACAGAGAGTGGTGGGTGTGTGAAACACCCTGCAAGGGGAGGTAGTGCAGACAGATACGTTAGGTGCATTTAACAAACTTATAGGTACGTGGGTGACAGAAACATGGAGGTTTTGTAGGAGGAAAGGGTGAGATTGATCTCAGAGTAGGTCTGCACAGAATTTTGGGGAAATTCTGGAACATCCTGAGTCACCAACACACCACGGGCTGAGTTTTCTAATCGGCTGCCCTACCCGTGGTCTGTGATCACCTTCCCGTATCCCCCTTCAAACCGGGGTCAGAATGAAACTGCCCAGTCTGACCTGTGACAGAGATCATAGAACACAGAACAGTACAGCACAGCACAGGCCCTTCGGCCCACAATGTTGAGCAGACCTAATAGACAATAGACAATAATCTGAGATCAATCTAACCCTCCCCTTTACTTTACTTTTATTGCCACCAAACAATTGATACTAGAGCGTACAATCATCACAGCGATATTTGATTCTGTGCTTTGCGCTCTCTGAAGTACAAATCAAAGTAAATACATACGCCTACATAACCCTCCAGGTTTCTGTCATCCATATACTTATGAGTGTGTTAAACACCCTGAATGTATCTGTCTATACCACCACCCTTTTCCAGGGTGTTCCACACACCCAACACTCTCCATGTGAAGAACTTTACCTCTGACATCCACCCTATACTTTCCTCCAGTCACTTTAAAATTACACGTCCTGGTATTAGTCACTTCTTTCCTGGGAAAAAGTTTGGCTGTCTGTTCAATCTATTGCTCTTACCATCTTGTACACCTCCATCACGTCACCTCTCATCCTCCTTCACTCCAAAGGGAAAAGTCCTCACTCACTCAACCTCTCCTGACAAGACCTGCTCTCTAATCCAAACATCGTCCTTGTAAATCTATTCTGCACTCTCTCTAAAGTTTCCACATCCTTCCTACAATGTGACTTGAGTCCATGTATCCCCCCTGCCCCCCAGGCTGCTCTGTCAGCACATGGTGATCATATGATCATCATGAACAAGGGAGGGGGAGACATTGAGGAGAATGGAGGGGTGAGAGGGGAATGACTGGGGTGGAGGGAAGTGGGAAAGTGGAGAGGAGGGAGAGTGATGGGCAGAGAAGGGGGAGTGAGGAGGAGGGAGGAAAATGAGGACAATAGAGGGAGATTGTAGGTGGGGATGGGAGAAAGGTCTGGGATACAAGATGGAGACTGGAGGGAGGAGGTGTGCTGAGAGGGAGCTTTAGACAGTTGTGGGGGTGGAGGGTGGAGAAACAATGGATGCAGGATGGTCCACAGCTCAGGAATTGGTGGTGGGGATCATCTAAGGGAACACTGATCCCCATGGTCAGTCCCAGAATTTCATCCCGACCCATAGCGATGAAGGAGGAGACAGGCGTTCGAACATTCCAGAGGTCTGATCAGCGTAGGGAGCAGAGCACTGCAAATTAAATAAAAGTACAGAAGGGGCAAACGGGGCGGCCATTGTTGGGAAGTAGGTCAGCGATGAGAGTAGGAGTTGTCAGGCTTTAATAAGAAGAGGCTGAGGCCAAAGAAACAGGTTAAGCGGTCTGGTCTTTGTTACCCATCATACAGTGCAGGCAGGGTGGCAGATATGATTAGTGGAATAGGAAAGATAGAAATATAGAAAACCTGCAGCACAATACAGGCCCTTTGCCTACAAAGCTGTGCCGAACATGTCCTTACCTTAGAACTACCTAGGATTACCCATAGCCTCTATTTTTCTAAGCTCAATGTACCTATCCAGAGTCTCTTAAAATACCCTATCGTATCCGCCTCCACCACCGTTGCCGGCAGCCCATTCCACGCACTCACCACTCTCTGAGTAAAAAACTTACCCCTGACATCTCCTTTGTACCTACTTCCAAGCACCTTAAAACTATGCCCTCTCGTGCTAGTCATTTCAGCCCTGGGAAAAACCCTCTGACTATCCACACGATCAATGCCTCTCATCATTGAGTACACATCTATCAGGTTACCTCTCATCCTCCGTCACTTCAAGGAGATAAGGCTGAGTTCACTCAACCTATTCTCATAAGGCACGCTCCCCAATCCAGGCAACATCCTTGTAAATCTCCTCTGCACCCTTTCTATGATTTCCACATCCTTCCTGTAGTGAGGTGACCAGAATTGAGCACCATACTCTAAATGGGGTTTGACCTGTGTCCTATATAGCCGCAACATTACCTCTCGGCTTGTAAATTCAATTCCACGATTGATGAAGCCAGTACACCATACGCCTTCTTAACCACAGAGTCAACCTGCACAGCTAATCTGAGCGTCCTTCGGATTCGGACGCCAAGATCCCTCTAATCCTCCATACTGCCAAGAGTCTTACCATTAATACCATATTCTGCCATCATATTTCATCTACCGAAATGAACCACTTCACACTTATCTGGGTTGAACTCCATCTGCCACTTCTCAGCCCAGTTTGGCATCATGTCCCGCTGTAACCTCTGACAGTCCTCCACCCTATCCACAACGCCTCCACCCTTTGTGGCATCAGCAAATTTACTAACCCATCCCTCCACTTCCCCATCCAGGACATTTATAAAAATCACAAAGTGTAAGGGTCCCAGAACAGATCCCTGAGGCACACCACTGGTCACTGGCCTCAATGCAGAATGTGACCCGTCTACAACCACTCTTTGCCTTCTGTTAGCAAAGTAGTTCTGGATCCACAAAGCAATGTCCACTTGGATCCCATGCCTCCTTACATTCTCAGTAAGCCTTTCATGGGGTACCTTATCAAATGCCTTGCTAAAATCCATATACACTACATCTACAGCTCTACCTTCATCAATGTGTTTAGTCACATCTTCATAAAGTTCATTCGGCTCGTAAGGCACCACCTGCCTTTGACAAAGCCATGATGACTATTCATAATCATATAATGCCTCTCCAAATGTTCATAAATCCTGCCTCTCAGGATCTTCTCTATCAAATAACCAACCACTGAAGTAAGACTCACTGTTCTATAATTTCCTGGGCTATTGCTACTCCCTTTCTTGAATAAGGGAGCAACATCCGCAACCCTCCCATCTTCTGGAACCTCTCCTGTCCTCACTGATGATGCAAAGATCATTGCCAGAGGCTCAGCAATCTCCTCCCTTGTTTCCCACAGTAGCCTCGGGTACATCCTGTCTGGTCCCAGTGACTTAACCAACTTAATGCTTTCCAAAGCCTTCAGCACATCCTCGTCCTTAATACCTACATGCTCAAGCTTTTCAGTCCACTGCAAATCATCCCTACAGTCACCAAGATCCTCTTCCATAGTGAATACTGCAGCTAAGTATTCATTAATACCCTGCCATCTCCTCCGGTTCCATACACACTTTGCCACTGTCACACTTGATTTGTCCTATTCTCTCATGTCTTATCCTCTTGGTCTTCACATACTTGTAGAATGCCTTGGGGTTTTCCTTATTCCTATTGGCCAAGACCTTCTCATGGCCCCTTCTGGCTCTCCTAATTTCATTCTTAAACTCCTCCCTGCTAGCCTTATGATCTTCTAGATCTCCATCATTACCTAGTTTTTTGTACGTTTCATAAGCTCTTTTGACTAGATTTACATCAGCCTTTGTGCACCATGGTTCCTGTACCCTACCATCCTTTCCCTGTCTCATTGGAATGTACCTCTGCAGAATTCCACACAAATATCCCCTGAATGTTTGCCACATTTCTGCTGTATATTTCCCTGAGAACATCTGTTCCCAATTTATGATTCCAAGTCCTTCCAGATAGCCTCATATTTCCCTGTACTCCAATTAAACACTTTCCTAACTTGTTTGTTCTTATCCCTCTCTAGTGCTATGGTAAAGGAGATAGAATTGTGATAACTATCTCCAAAATGCTTCCCCACTGAGAGACCTGACACCTGATCAGGTTCATTTCCCAATACCAGATGAAGTACTCTTGTAGGCTTATCTACATATTGTATAAAAGAAACCTGCCTGAAAACAGATAGCGAACTCTATTCCATCTAAATCACTCACTCCAGGGAGATGCCAATCAATATTTGGGAAATTGAAATCTCCCGCCACAACAACCTGTCTCTGTATCTGCTCCTCAATGTCCCTTTTACTATTGGATGGTCTATAAAAAGCACCCAGTAGAGCAATTGACTCATTCCTGTCCCTAACTTCCACCCACAGAAACTCCATAGACAATCCCTCCATGACTTCCTCCCTTTCTGTAGCCGTGACACTATCTCTGATCAACAGTGCCACATCCCCACCTCTTTTTCTTCCCTCCCTGTCCTTTCGGAAACCTCTAAAGCCTGGCACTTGAAGTAGCCATTCCTACCCCTGCACCATCCAAGTCTCTGTAATGGCCACAACATCATAGCTCCAAGTACTGATCCACGCTCTAAGCTCATCCACTTTATTCATAATACTCCTCGCATTAAAATAGACACATCTCAAACCATCGGTCTGAGCGCGTCCCTTCTCTATCACCTGCCTATCCTCCCTTTCGCACTGTCTCCAAGCTTTCTCTATTTGTGACCCAACCTCCCTTTCCTCCGTCACTTCAGTTTGGTTCCCACACCCCGGCAATTCTATTTTAAGCTCTCCCCCGCATAGCCTTTGCAAACCCACCTGCCAGGATATTTGTCCCCGTCAGATTCAAGTGCAACCCGTCCTTTTTATACAGGTCACACCCACCCCAAAAGAGGTCCCAATGATCCAGAAATCTGAATCCTTTCCCCCTGCTCCAAACTCTCAGCCACACATTTATCCTCCACCTCATTCTATTCCTATACTCACTGTCACGTGGCACAGGCAGTAATCCGGAGATTACTACCTTTGAGGTCCTGCTTCTCAACTTCCTCCCTAACTCCCTGTAGTCTGTTTTCAGGACCTCCTCCCTTTTCTTGCCTATATCGCTGGTACCAATATGGACCACAACCTCTGGCTGTTCTCCTTCCCACTTAAAGATATAGTGGACGCAATCAGAAACATCCCGGATCCTGGCACCTGGGAGGCAAACTACCATCCGCTTTTCTTTTCTGCGTGCACAGAATCGCCTGTGTGGCCCCCTAACTATAGAGTCCCCTATCACTGCCGCCATCCTCTTCCTTTCCCTACCCTTCTGAGCCACAGAGCCAGACTCTGCCCCAGAGGCGTGGCCACTGTTGCCTCCTCCAGGTAGGCCGTCTCCTCCAGCAGTACTCAAACAGGAGTACTTATTCTTAAGGGGGACCACCACAGGGGTACTCTATAGCATCTGCCTCTTGCCCTTCCCTCTCCCGACTGTTACCCACTTCTCTGTCTCCCGAGGCCCTGGAGTGACTGCCTGCCTATAGTTCCTCTCTATGGTCCCTCTGTAGGATGTGGGAATTCCTGGAACCGGATAGTCTCCCTGATGACTGCACCTGCGGGAGGTGCAGCCGATTCCAGCTCCTGAAAGACCCCATAAAGGAGCTGGAGCTGGAGATGGATGAACTTAGGAATATCCAGCAGGCAGAACAATTGATAGGTATGACTTTTGAACAGGTGTTAGACCCAGAGTGCAGAATTCGGGGAGCAGATGGGTGAACACCGAGAGAGGTAAAGGGAGAAGGTAGTCAGTGTAGAGTGCCCCTGTGGCCATTCCCCTCATCAACAGGTAGGATACTGCTGAGGGGGATGATCTATCTGGGCAAGGCAGCAGCAGCCAGATCAACAGCACTGTGGTCAGCTCTGAACTTCAGAAGGGGAGGGTGAAGTTAGGCAGAGCAATAGTCACAGTGGACTCGATAGTTCGGGGGACAGACAGGAGATTCTGTGGCAGGAAAAGAGACGCCAGGATAATGTGTTGCTTCCTGGGTGCTGGGGTCCAGGATGTCTCTGAGCGATTGCAGAATATTCTGGAAGGGGAGAGTGAGCAGCTGGAGGTCATGGTACATGTTGGTACCAATGAGACAGGAGAGGGATAGAGGTCATGCACAGTAAGTTTAGGGAGTTAGGAAGGAGGCTGAAAAGCAGGACCTCCACGGTGGTAATCTCCGGATTACTCCTGTTGCCACGAGCTCATGAAGGTCAGAACAGGAAGATAGTGCAGATGGCTGAGGAGATGGTGTAGGAGGCAGGGTTTCAAGTTCTTGGATCTTTGGAACCTTTTCTGGGGAAGGGGTGACCTGTACAAGTGGGACAGGTTGCACCTAAACTGGAGGGGAAACAGTATCCTGGGAGGGAGGTTTGCTAATGCTATTCGGGAGGGTTTAAACTAGTGAAGAGGCAGAGGATGGGGTGGTTGGCGCACAATTAGTGACAGATTGTTGGGAATTTTTGAGAAGGATAGACAGATGATACAGCAAAGAAGCACTCAGCCAGATGGTTTGAGATGTGTCTATTTTAATGCAAAGAGTATCATAAACAAGGCAGATGAACTTGGAGCATGGATCAATACATGGAACTGTGATTTTGTGGCCATTACAGTCTCGGATGTCTCAGGGGCAGGAATGGCTGCTGAGTGTGCCGGGCTTTAGATGTGTGAAAAAGGACAGGTAGAGAGGCAAACGAGGTGGGGGAGTAGCACAAATATTCAGGGATAGTATCATGTTTGCAGAAAATGAGGAAGTCATGGAGTCATTGTGGCTGGAAGTCAGAAACAGGAAAGGGCAATA
This sequence comes from Hemitrygon akajei, assembly GCF_048418815.1. Classification (NCBI taxonomy): domain Eukaryota; kingdom Metazoa; phylum Chordata; class Chondrichthyes; order Myliobatiformes; family Dasyatidae; genus Hemitrygon; species Hemitrygon akajei. The sequence continues at coordinate 1,773,168 of NW_027331976.1, read as the reverse complement.
ACTCTGCTGTTTTTTTTACAGAACCTTCCCCCCCCCCCCCCCCCATAGACATCAAGGAGCAGATAGGGAGGCAGATTCTGGAATGGTGCAATAATAAGAGGGGTGTTGTGATGGGTGATTTTAACTTTCCTTACATTGACTGGCATCTCCTTAGAGCAAGGGGTTTGGATGGGATGGAGTTTGTTAGGTGTGTTCAGGAAGATTTCCTGATGCAGATAAGCCAACTGTGGGAGAGGTTGTGGTTGATCTGGTATCAGGAAATGAACCTGGTCAGCTGTCAGGTCTCTCGGTGGGAGAGCATTTTGGAGATAGTGATTACAACTCTATCTCCTTCACCATGGCGCTGGAGAAGGATAGGAGCAGACAATTTGGGAAAATATTTAATTGTGGTGGTGGTGGTGGGGAGAATATGCTATTAGGCAGGAACTTGGGAACATAAATTGGGAGCAGATGTTCTCAGGGAAAAGCATGGCAGAAATATGGCAAATGTTCAGGGAACATTCGCATGGTGTTCTGCAAGGTTTGTTCCATTGAAGCACAGAAAGTATGGTAGGGTAAAGGAACCATGCTGGACAAAGAATGTAGAAAATCTAGATAAGAGAAAAGAAAAGCGTTAAGAGAAAGGTTCAAGAAACTAGGTACTGTTAGAGCTCTAAAAATTACAAGGGTGCCAGGAAGGAGCTCAGGGTTGAAATTAGGAGAGCTAGAAGGGGCCATGAGAAGGCCTTGGTGAGCAGGATTCAGGAGAACCCCAAGGCATTCTACAAGAATGTGAAGAGCAAGAGGATGAGCCGTGGGAGAATAGGACCAGTCAGGAGCAATAGTGGAAATGTGCATGGAGCCAGAGTAAGTAGCGGAGGTACTTAATGAATTCTTTACTTCAGCGGTCATTACTGAAAAGGACCTTGGCATTTGTGGGAATGACTTACAGTGGACTGAAATACTTGAGTATATAGACATTAAGAAAGAGGCTGTGCTGGAACATTTGAAAAATATTAATTTAGATAAGTCACTGGGTCCAGATGAGATATACCCCAGGCTACAGAGGGAAGTGAGGGAAGAGAGTGCTGAGCCTCTGACGGTGATCTTAGCGTCATCAATGTGGACAGGTAAAGTACCAGAGGATTGGAAGGTTGCAAATGCTGTTCTGTTGTTCAAGAAAGGGAGTAGAGATAATCCAGGAAATTATTGACCAGTGAGTCTGACTTCTGTGATGGGCAAGTTGTTGGAGAAGATCCTGAGAGGTAGGATTTATGAGCATGTGGAGAAACATAATCTGATTCGGGATAGTCAGCATGGCTTTGTCATGGGCAGGTCATGCCTTACGAAACTGATTGAATTATTTGAGGATGTAACAAAACACATTGATGAAGGTAGAGCAGTGGATGCAGTGTATATGGATTTTAGTAAGGCATTTGATAATGCTAGGCTCATTCAGAAAATAGTGAGACATGGGATCCAAGTAGATCTTGCTTTGTGGATCCAGAATCAGCTTGCCCACAGAAGGCAAAGGGTGGTTGTAGATGGTTTGTATTCTGCATGGAGGACAGTGACCAGTGGTGTTCCACAGGGATCTGTTCTGGGACCCCTCCTCTTTATGATTTTTATAAATGACCTGGATGAGGAAGTTGGGGGGGGGGGGTGGTTAGTAAGTTTGCTGATGACACAGAAGTTGGGGATGTTGTAGATAGTCTGGAGCATTGTCAGAGGTTACAGTGCGACATTGATAGGATGCAGGACTGCTCTGAGAAGTGGCAGATGGAGTTCAACTCAGATAAGTGTGAGGTGCGTCACTTCAGTAGGTCAAATTTGAAGACAATATAATATTAATGGTAAGACTAGTGGCAGTGTGGAGCATCTGAGAGATCTTGGGGTCCATGTCAATAGGACACTCAAAGCTGCTACACAATTTGACAGTGTTGTTACAGCTATACAAGACCTTGGTCAGACCCCAATTGGAGTCCAGTGTTCACTTTTGGTCACCTCACTACGGGAAGGAATGGGGATATTATAGAGAGAGTGCAGAGGAGATTTACAAGAATATTACCTAGATTGGGGAGCATGCCTTATGGAATAGGTTGAATGAACTTGGCCTTTTCTTCTTGGAGCAATGGAGGATGAGGTGTGACCTGGTAGAGGGGTATAGGATGATGAGAGGCATTGATCCTGTGAATAGTCAGAGGCTTTTCCCAGTTCTGAAATGGCTAACACGAGGGGGCATAGGTTTAAGGTGCTTGGAAGTAGGTACAAGGGGGATGTCAGGACTAAGTTTTTCACATAGAGAGTGGTGGGTGCGTGGAATGCACTGCCGGTGACGGTGGTAGAGGCAGATACAATAGGGTCTTTTAAGAGGCTCTTAGGTAGGTACTTAGAGCTAGAAACATAGAGGGCTATGTTGTAGGGAAATTCCAGACGGTTTCTAGAGGCTGTTTACATCAGCCTTTGTACACCACGGTTACTGTAGAGAAGGGCCTGTAATGTGCTGTAGATTTCTATGTTCGATGTTCTCTTTGCATTGTTGCCATCAGGAAGAAGTTACAGGAGCCTCAGGACACATACCACCAGGTTCAGAAAAAGTTATTACCCCCTAGACATTAGGCTGCTGAACCAGAGGGGTAAAACTTCACTCACCACTCATCCCACTCATAAACTGTTCCCACAACCTATGGACTCACTCTCAAGAACTCTTCATCTCCTGTTCACAATGTTTATTGCTTATTTATTATTATTATTATTATTATTATTATTATTATTATTTGTATTTTCACTGTGATGATCTTACAGTCTGCTGCATCACTTTTTATTCTGAGATTCTCCGACTCGAGAATCGGCAGAAAACTCCCGCAGTGTTGAGAGAGACAGGGAGAGGGAGAGGGGGAGAGATAGAGAGAGAGATCGACCACAGAGATTTCCATCCATACATCTGCCACAGTGAAATCCTGATGTTCCTTCTCCCATTGTAGTTGAGAGGGGAGGATGGTCACAGAGAGGAGGGAGGAATGACTGTGAGGAGTTACACGGTGACTGATGAGACATAGAAACGATCGGAGTGGGATTTGAGTAATTCAGTACGTGGACAGAAGGAAATGGGTGAAAACACACTGGAGAGAGGGATGGAGAGAGACGTGGGATGGTGGAGTGGGAGGAATGAGGTGAGTGAGGAGAGAGTGATGACTGTGTGAGGAGAGTCAGACAGAGAGATCAGTGAGAGTGACACTCCAACTGGAGGGAAGGAAGGAGAGACTGACAAGAGAGTGAATGCCGAGAGGGAGATGTGAGGAGAGAGATTTGGGAGACGAGGGTAGAGGTAGTCAGATTTGACCTGGACTTGAGCCTCCCATTCCTGCCATTGAGATCCTTCCTGATCGAACGTAAGACCTGTTCACTACTTTGCTCTTCCTTTGTATATCTTCTTATTGCAGATTCTCAGTCAGACACAACTCGGGAACCCCAGGGATCTGTGACCACAGAACTTGGCCTGGGTTTGACCACCACCACAGCAGGGTCTTCAAGCTCACGTACAGATACCCAGTCAGACACAACTCCGGAACCACAGGGCTCGATGACAGGTGAACCTGTTCCGGGTTTGACCACCACACCAGCTGGGTCTGTGAGCTCAGGTAAAGATCCCTATTTCAGTTCAACTTCCCATTCCCAGTTGTCTATCCAAGGCCTCCTCTACTGACATGATGAGGCCAAACTCAGACTGGAGGGCCAACAACTCATATTCCATCTGGGTAGCCTGCAAACTAATAGCATGAACATTGATTTCTCTAACTTCCAGTAATTTCTCTCCCCTACCACTTCTCTCTAATTCCATTTTTACTCTGGCTCCCCTCTTAACCCCTCTGTTCTCCTCAGTTGCCCATCAACTCCCTCTGGTCCCCCCCCCCCCCTCCATCTCTTATTCTGTTCACTGCGATTCGATTGCTCCGCCTTCAGCCCTTTACCTCTTCCACATAACACCTCCCAGCTTCTCAAATCAACCCCTCCCTCACCCACCCACCTTCCCACTCACCTGGTTTCACCTGTCACCTGCCAGCTGTACTCCTCCCCACCATTCTGGCTTCTTCCCCCTTCCTCTCCAGTGCTGATGAAGGGTCTCAGCCCAAAACATTCACTGTTTATTCCCCTCCAGAGATGCAGCCTGACCTGCTGAGTTCTTCCAGCATTTTGTGTGTTGCTCTGGATTTTCAGAATCTTTCTTCTTTGTGAACTATTGTCCCTGTTGTGTTGTTTAAGTTCTGTATTGCTTTGTTCCAGACATGAGGGTTTCCACATTGGAACAGTCTAAAGGATCGTCTACTAGAGAAGAGACTCAGAATCTGACCTCTATCCCAGCGGGAGACACATCCTCAGGTACCAAGTCTCATGTCCGTCTGTGTTCATTCAGTCTCTCTCACTCTGTGAGGTTGAACCTCCCATGGATCAGTTCACCTACTGGATGTACAGTGCATTGTGGGTAGGGGAGTGATTTATGGAGTCAGTGGATCCTCTGTCCTGTCTGTTGGGTTGGGTTTGGTGAGTCGTGAGGGATGAGGCTCTGTTGGGGGTTGGAGAGAGTGGGGTGGGAGGAATGAAAAGAGAGGGGTGGAGAGACTGAGAGTGACACAGGAGGGAGGTTTCATATGGCTCCATTTATTATCAGAGAATGTATGCTGTGTAGAACCTGAAGTACTTGATCTTTGCAGACATCCATGCTGGAGTGGGAGGAAAGAGAGAGTGATGACTTTGTGCAGAGAGTCAGACAGAGAGATCAGTGAGAGTGACGCTCCAACTAGAGGGAGGGAAGGAGAGACTGAAAAGCGAGTGATGCAGACAGAGTGAATGATGAGAGAGGGAAATGTGCGGAGAGGGATTTGTGAGACAAGGGTAGAGGAATTAAAGAGCAAAGAAGAGTGAAGTGTATGTATTTCAGAGGACAGATTTGACCTGGACTTGAACCTGCTGTTCCTGCCATTGAGTTCCTACCTGATTGAATTTAAAACTTGTTTACTACTTTCCCCATCCTTTGTATATCTTCTTATTACAGATTCCCAGTCAGACACAACTCATGAACCCCAGCGATCTGTAATGGGAGACCCTGGTCTGGGTTTGACCACCACCCCAGCAGGGTCTGCAAATGCAGGTATGTGCGGTGAGGTCATTGAAGGAACAATCTTTCTCTTCTTCAGCCCCAAATATTCACCTGGGCTCTGACTGAGAGTAGTGACTGGTCACAGACATTCATGAGGGAGAGTTGCTGAACAGGGACTGGATGGTTTTGGTATCTCTTCAGATCAGAGACCTCCTTTCCAAATTGTTGTCCCAGTGGCTACCCATTTCAATTCAACTTCCCATTCCCATTCCCGTTCTCACATGTCTGTCCAAGGACTCCTGCACTGACATGATGAGGTCAATCTTTGATTGGAGGAGCAACAGCTCATACTGTGTCTAGGTAGTGTCCAAACTGACAGCATGAACATTGATTTCTCGAACTTCCAGTAATTTATACCCCTACCAATTCCCTCTCTTTCCATCTCTTTTTGGCTCACTATTTAGCCCTTCTGTTCTGCTCACCTGCCCATCATCTCCCTCCGGACACCCTCTTCACTTCCTTTATTCTATGGTCCATTGTCCTCTCCAATGGGATTAGTCCTCCTTCAGCCCTTTACTTCTTCTATGTATCACCTCCAAGCTTCTCAAATCATCCCCTCCCTCACCCACCCACCTTGCCACTCACCTGCCAGCTTTACTCCTCCCCACCTCTTTATTCTGGCTTCTTCCCCTTCCTCTCCAGTGCTGATGAATGGTCTCAGCCCAAAACATTCGCTGTTTATTCCCCTCCAGAGATGCAGTCTGACCTGCTGAGTTCTTCCAGCATTTTGTGTGTTGCTCTGGATTTTCAGCATCTGCAGAATCTCTCATCTTTATGAATTATTGTCCCTGTTTAATCTCTGCCACTCTCCCATGTCTCTGTTACTTTGTTCCAGGCCTGGAGACTTCAACACTGGATCAGTCTACAGGATTGTCTACTGGAGAACACACCCAGGAACTGTCCTCTGTCCCAGCAGGAGACACATCCTCAGGTACCAAGTCTCATGTCTGTCTGTGTTCATTCAGTCTCTGTCACTCTGTGAGGTTGAACCTCCCATGGATCAGTTCACCTACTGGATGTACAGTGCATTGTGGGTAGGGGTGTGAATGATGGAGTCAGTGGTTCCTCTGTCCTGTCTGTTGGGTTGGGTTTGGTGAGTCGTGAGGCTCTGCTGGGGGTTGGAGAGAGTGGGGTGGGAGGAAAGAAAAGAGAGGGGTGTAGAGACTGAGAGTGACACAAGAGGGAAGTTTCAAATGGCTCCATTTATTATCAGAGAATGTATGCTGTGTAGAACCTGAAGTACTTGATCTTCGCAGACATCCATGCTGGAGTGGGAGGAAAGAGAGAGTGATGACTGTGTGAGGAGAGTCAGACAGAGAGATCAGTGAGAGTGATGCTCCAACCGGAGGGAAGGAAGGAGGGACTGAAAAGAGAGTGATGCAGACGGAGTGAATGCTGAGAGAGGAGGATGTGAGGAGAGGGATTTGTGAGACAAGGGTAGAGGAATTAAAGAGCAAAGAAGAGTGAAGTGTATGTATTTCAGAGGACAGATTTGACCTGGACTTGAACCTCCTGTTCGTGCCATTGAGTTCCTTCCTGATTGAACGTAAAACTTGTTTACTACTTTCCCCATCCTTTGTATATCTTCTTATTACAGATTCCCAGTCAGACACAACTCATGAACCCCAGCGATCTGTAACGGGAGTCCCTGGTCTGGGTTTGACCACCACCCCAGCAGGGTCTGCAAATGCAGGTATGTGTGGTGAGATCATTGAAGGGAACAATCTTTATCTTCTTCAGCCCCAAATATTCATCTGGGCTCTGACTGAGAGTACTGACTGGTCAGAGACATTCACGAGGGAGAGTTGCTGAACCGGGTCTGGATGGTTTTGGTATCTCTTCAGATCAGAGACCTCCTTTTCAAATTGTTGTCCCAGTGGCTCCCATTTCAATTCAACTCCCCATTCCCGTTCCCACATGTATGTCCAAGGCCTCCGCCACTGACATGATGAGGTCAAACTTTGATTGGAGGGGCAACACCTCATACTGTGTCTGGGTCGTGTCCAAACTGACAGCATGAACATTGATTTCTCGAACTTCCAGTAATTTATACCCCTACCAATTCCCTCTCCTTCCACCTCTCTTTGGCTAACTATTTAGCCCTTCTGTTCTGCTCACCTGCCCTTCATCTCCCTCTGGACACCCTCTTCACTTCCTTTATTCTATGGTCCACTGTCCTCTCCGATTGGATTAGTCCTCCTTCAGCTCTTTACTTCTATGTATCACCTCCAAGCTTCTCAAATCATCCCCTCCCACACCCACCCACCTTCCCACTCACCTGGCTTCACCTATCACCTGCCAGCTTTACTCCTCCCCACCTCTTTATTCTGGCTTCTTCACCCTTCCTTTCCAGTGCTGATGAAGGGTCTCAGCCCAAAACATTCACTGTTTATTTCCCTCCAGAGATGCAGTCTGACCTGCTGAGTTCTTCCAGCATTTTGTGTGTGTTGCTCTGGATTTTCAGCATCTGCAGAATCTCTCATCTTTATGAATTATTGTCCCTGTTTAATCTCTGCCACTCTCCCATGTCTCTGTTAATTTGTTCCAGATCTGGAGGCTTCAACACTGGATCAGTCTACAGGATTGTCTACTGGAGAGCACACCCGGGAACTGTCCTCTGTCCCAGCGGGAGACACATCCTCAGGTACCAAGTCTCATGTCGGTCTGTGTTCATTCAGTCTCTCTCACTCTGTGAGGATGAACCTCCCATGGACCAGTTCACCTACTGGATGTACAGTGCATTGTGGGTAGGGCTGTGAATGATGGAGTCAGTGGTTCCTCTCTCCTGTCTGTTGGGTTGCGTTTGGTAGGTCGTGAGGGGTGAGGCTCTGTTGGGGGTTGGAGAGAGTGGGGTGGGAGGAATGAAAAGACAGGGGTGGAGAGACTGAGAGTGACACAAGAGGGAAGTTTCAAATGGCTCCATTTATTGTCAGAGAATGTATGCTGTGTAGAACCCGAAGTACTGTATCTTCGCAGTCATCCATGCTGGAGTGGGAGGAATGAGAGATTGATGACTGTGTGCGGAGAGTCAGACAGAGAGATCAGTGAGAGTGATGCTCCAACTAGAGGTAGGGAAGGAGAGACTGAAAAGAGAGTGATGCAGACAGAGTGAATGCTGAGAGAGGGAGATGTGAGGAGAGGGATTTGTGAGACAAGGGTAGAGGAATTAAAGAGCAAAGAAGAGTGAAGTGTATGTATTTCAGAGGACAGATTTGACCTGGACTTGAACCTGCTGTTCCTGCCATTGAGTTCCTACCTGATTGAACATAAAACTTGTTTACTACTTTCCCCATCCTTTGTATATCTTCTTATTACAGATTCCCAGTCAGACACAACTCATGAACCCCAGCGATCTGTAACGGGAGACCCTGGTCTGGGTTTGACCACCACCCGAGCAGGGTCTGCAAATGCAGGTATGTGTGGTGGGGATCATTGAAGGGAACAATCATTCTCTTCTTCAGCCCCAAATATTCATCTGGGCTCTGACTGAGAGTAGTGACTGGTCACAGACATTCACGAGGGGAGTTGCTGAACAGGGACTGGATGGTTTTGGTATCTCTTCAGATCAGAGACCTCCTTTTCAAATTGTTGTCCCAGTGGCTCCCATTTCAATTCAACTTCCCATTCCCATTCCCACATGTATGTCCAAGGCCTCCGCCACTGACATGATGAGGTCAAACTTTGATTGGAGGGGCAACACCTCATACTGTGTCTGGGTCGTGTCCAAACTGACAGCATGAACATTGATTTCTTGAACTTCCAGTAATTTATACCCCTATCAATTCCCTCTCCTTCCACCTCTTTTTGGCTCACTATTTAGCCCTTCTGTTCTGCTCACTGCCCATCATCTCCCTCCGGACACCCTCTTCACTTCCTTTATTCTCTGGTCCATTGTCCTCTCCGGTGGGATTAGTCCTCCTTCAGCCCTTGTTCTATGTATCACCTCCAAGCTTCTCAAATCATCTCCTCCCTCACCCACCCACCTTCCCACTCACCTGGCTTCACCTGTCACCTGCCAGCTATACTCCTCCCCACCTCTTTATTCTGGCTTCTTCTCCCTTCCTCTCCAGTGCTGATGAAGGGTCTCAGCCCAAAACATTCACTGTTTATTCCCGTCCAGAGATGCAGCCTGACCTGCTGAGTTCTTCCAGCATTTTGTGTGTGTTGCTCTGGATTTTCAGCATCTGCAGAATCTCTCATCTTTATGAATTATTGTCCCTGTTTAATCTCTACCACTCTCCCATGTCTCTGTTACTTTGTTCCAGACCTGGAGGCTTCCACAAAGGATCAGTCCGATGGATCATCTACAGGACAACCCACCCCATCACCATCCTCTGTCTCAGCAGGACAGACAACTTCAGGTATTAGTTCTTTTGCCATCGGGGTCTCTCAGTCTCTCTCTGTGATGTCGAACTTCTCACAGACCAATTCAGCTGTTGGATGTGCGTCGTAACGGGCTGCCAATGAGTGTTCAGTTATTCATCCCACCTGTCTGTGTGAAATTTCTGCGAAGTTCAAGAGAGCTCACATTTGGTGAAGGCATTTGCTTCGTCATTAGCCACTGGTGACTCAAAGGGAAGGAGGGATAGTTGGGAAGGTAGGGCAGGACAGGAGAGAGCACCAACAAGGGAATGGAGGGGAATGTGTAAGATAGAGTAGTGGAGGGAGGATGGTGACTGGATGGATGGAAATGGGGCGAGTGAATGTAGAAGTGGGTAGAAAGAGGGCTAATTGGAGGGGAAAGGCAGACAAGGAGGGAATGAGGTATGAGAGGGTCCCATAGAGTTGGGGGAGGAGTTGGGGAAGAGGTGGCTGGAGATGAAGTGATGCTGAAGATTCACAGGTCCACAGCTGGACAGTGCAGATCAGGATCAATGCTGGGGATCATTGAAGGAAACTCTGGGAATATTTGTTTCATCGCTCACCGCTGGTGCCTGGAATGTGGTGAATGTTGTTTCAGTGTTTAAAGAGGGCAACGAGGATGGGACATGGATATCGACGGGACTCGGGTTCACTGGCAGATGCTGGGCTATCAAATGGGTTGAGTCGGGATGGGATGGCCGAGGGATTGGAGATTGGTCATCATGTTGGGATCGGAGGAGATGCCTGGAGAATTGTAGCTCCTGTGGTGGGTGGGAATACACAGGACACCTGCTGAATAGTGGACGTTATATGGAGGTTGGGCAGGACTATGGTGCATCAGGGTATTGGGTGGTTTTTGAAGTGTTTGGGAATCAGAGGGCATTAGGGGACTTGGTGGACACAGTGAGAGGGATGATTGAGCTGAGAGTGATGGAGTAAGTGTCAAAGGGATGTTCTGAGAGGTCAGAGAGAAAGACTGACAGATCAGAGGGAAGAAACTAGTGAGAAATGAGAGAAGGGGAGATAGGAACTGTGACAGGATGGAGAGAGAAGGTATGTTGGACCACAGTTGTTGGACAGAGTAATAGAGGAAAGTGGGATGTATTGGGTGAGTAGCAGACAAACTGAGGAGACAGTGTGGTGGTGTCTGGGAGAGGGAGGGATGGAGTGTCTAACAGGAGAAAGATGGAGTGAATTGCGAGGGTTGTGTTTGTGGAGTGGGGGAGAACTAAGGGGAGGGATTTCAGTGTCTCAGATAGGAAGGATGGATGGTTATGAGAGAAGAATGGGGTGTGAGATTAAAGAAGAGGGTTGACTGAAGAGGGAGGTGTGAATGGCCCGGGGGGGGGGGGGGGGGTGGGGAGAATAGTGTGGAGTTTGAGGTTTAACCCATTTGATTTTAGTTGATAGTTTCTTCCTGTGTTGTTACCTCCCATCTCCCCAGTGGTGTTCCCCCACACCACAGTTAGTTCTCTGACTGGTTCACATTCGTAGTGAACTAGTGGGAACCCAGGAAGCAATGACTGAGAACCTGGGCTGGGTTTGTCCACCACCAGATCTGGTGTCAGAGGAGAAGATCACTGAGGGGAATGTTTCTCTCCCTGTTCAATCTGGGAATAGAGATTCATAATTGGAAGTGGCATCACAGGTAGATCGGGTCGTGAAGAGAGCGTTTGGCAGTTTGGCCTTCATAAATCAAAGTATTCGGTCGTGATGTTATGGTGAAGTTGTATAAAGCTTTGGCAGGGCCTGATTTGGAATATTGTCAGCTGCTGGCAGGAAAGACATCAATAAGATTTGACAGAGTTCGGGGAAAATTTACAAGGATATTGCTGGGACTTGAGGACCTGGGTTATAGTGAAAGGTTCAATAGGTTTGGGCTTCATTCCCTGGAATGAAGGAGAATGAGGGGAGATTAGATGGAGGTATATATAATGATGAGGGTACAGGTCGTGTCAATACAAGCTTTTCCACTGACATTACAGAGGTCATGGGTTAAGGGTGAAAGGTGAAATAGTTAAGGGGGAACCTGACAATAGACAATAGATCTAAAGTACTCATTAAATTCTTCTGCCATTTCTCTGTTTCCCATAACAATTTCACCTAATTCATTCTTCAAGGGCCCAACATTGTTCTTAACTATCTTCTTTCTCTTCACATACCTAAAAAAGCTTTTGCTATCTTCCTTTATATTCCTAGCTAGCTTGCGTTCGTACCTCATTTTTTTCTCCCCATATTGTCTTTTTGGTTAAGTTCTGTTGTTCCTTAAAAACTTCCCAATCATCTGTCCTCCCACTCACCTTAGCTCTGTCATACTTCCTTTTTTTTAATGCTATGTAATCTCTGACTTCCTTTGTCAACCACTGTGGCCCCTTTCCCCCCTTTGAATCCTTCCTTCTGTGGGGGATGAACTGATTTTGCACCTTGTGCATTATTCCCAAGAATACCTACCATTGCTGTTCCACTGTCTTTTCTGCTAGGCTATCCATCCAGTCAACTTTAGCCAGCTCCTCCCTCATGGCTCCATAGTTTCCCCTGTTCAACTGCAACACTGACACCTCCGAGCTGCCCTTATCCTTCTCAAATTACAGATAAGAACTTATCATATTATGATCACTACCTCCTAATGGCTCCCTGACTGCAAGATCGCTTATCAAATCCTGTTCATTACATAACACTAAATCCAGAATAGTCTTGTCCCTGGTCGGCTCTCGTACAAGCTGTTCCAAGAATGCATCCCGTAGGCACTCTACAAACTCCCTATCCTGTGGTCCAGCACCAACCTGATTCTCCCAGTTCACCTGCATGTTGAAATCCCCCATAACTACTGCAACATTACCTTTGCCACATGCCAATGTTAACTCCCTATTCAACTTGCACCCAATATCCATGCTACTGTTTGGTGGCCTGTAGACAACACCCATTTGGGTCCTTTTGCCCTTACTGTTCCTCAGTTCTGTCCACACAGACTCTACTTCTCCTGACCCTATGTCCCCCCCTTGCAAAGGACTGAATCTCATTCCTCACCAACAGGGCCACCCCACCCCCTCTGCCCACATTTCTGTCCCTACGATAGCACGTATACCCTTGAACATTCATTTCCCAGGTCTGATCTCCCTGCAGCCATGTCTCCATTATCCCAACAACATCATAGTTACCCATTCGCACCTGGGCTTCAAGCTCATCCGCCTTATTCCTGACACTTCGTGCATTCAGATATAGAATTTTTAGCCCATTTCTCCTCTCTCTGTTTGAATCGCTGTCTATTGTGCTTAACCCAGCTGCCCGAACTCCCATCGGGCTATACGCCCCTAGAATTTTGTTGTCCTTCCTACATTTACTTATTCTTTCAACACATTTAACTCCATGTTCCGTCAGACCATCCCTCTGTACATGTGTCCTCCTTATCACTTGTTCCGCCTCACCTTTCTCTACTACACACTTAATATTCCAGAACCGTGTAGTCCCCCCCTGTCCTTTATTCTTCCTCTCGCCATCCTCTCTCACATTCTGGATCCCCGCCCGCCGCAAATTTAGTTTAAACCCCCCCAAGAAGCACTAGCAAACTTCCCTGCAAGAATGTTAGTACCACTCCAGTTCAGGTGTAAACCGTCCCTTCGGAACAGATCCCACCTTCCCTGGAACAAAGCCCAATTATCTACAAACCTGAAGCCCTCCATCCTGCACCATCCTCTCAGCCACGTATTAATCTTTCTGTTCCTTGCCTCACTGGCACGTGGCACAGGTAGCAATCCAGAGATTGTTACCCTGGGGGTCCTTCTCTTCAGCTTCGCACCTAACTCCCTACGCAGGACCCCCTCACTCATCTGACCCACGTCATTGGTCCCTACATGGACCACAACATCTGGATTCTTGCCCTCCCTCTCGAGAATAACCTGCACCCGATTTGAGATGTCTCGGACCCCGGCAGCAGGGAAGCAACATACCATCCGAGACTCCCGATCTTCCCCACAAAATCTCCTATCCGCCCCCCTGACTATAGAATCCCCTATCAATACCGCTCTCTTCTCTTCCCTCCTCCCCTTCCTAGTCGCGGGTTCAACCTCAGTGCCAGAGTCAGGACCACTGCAGCTTGTTCCTGGTAGGTCATCCCCACCAACAGTATCCAAAACAGTATACTTATTTTTGATGGGAACAGCCACAGGAGTGCTCTTCTCTCTCTGTCTGCTCCCCCTGCCTCTCTTGACTGTCACCCATTTGCCTACCTCCTGTCTTTTCGGTGTGACTACCTCCCGATAACTCTTATCTATCTCTGCCTCTGTCTCCCGACTGATCCGTAGTTCATCCAGCTCCTGCTCCAATTCCCTAACTCGGTCTGATAGGAGCTGCAGCTGGATGCACCTTTTGCAGGTGTGGTCATCAGGGACAACTGTGTTGACCCTGACCTCCCACATACTGCATACGGAGCACACCACTGCTCAAACTGTCTCCCCCATCACCTGATCCCAGATTAGTCAGAATAAATGAAAAACAGGCTACTTGCCGAAGTCCTCTTGAGCCGAAGCCCAGCACTCTGCTCCTGCGCACTCCGCTGCCCGCTCCTGAAAGTGGGCCGCTTTGTAAAGCCCGCGCTCGCCGCTGACGTCACCCGCGCTTGCACAGCTTTACCTTCCTCCTCAGGTATTCTCCAGGTAGGTCCGACGGTCTCGGACCTGAGGGTCAACCTCTTCACTCAGAGGGTACTGAGAGTGTGGAATGAGCTGTCAGTGAAGTGGTGGATGTGGGTTTGAATGCAGCACTGAGGAGACGTTTGGATAAGTACAAGGATGGGAACAGTATGAGGGACTATGGTCCAAGTGTGGGTCAATGAGAATAGGCAGAATAGCAGGTTGCACAGACTAGACCCTGTTGACCCTGTAGCTCAACACTCTGTGTCGGACTGGGGAATACACAAACAACGGAAACCCATTAAAGTCCTTGTGATGTCTGCCGCACATCTCCACAGATCTGGGTGTTTAGTTTGTGTGTGATAGAGATGAGTGGAGGAGGGGTCAGAGGATTAGAGAGTGTGGAGGGGAGGGGATGAGAGAGAGCAGAAGAGATTAGGGACAGGGTAGGAGAGGAGATGAGAGAGGGGAAGTGAGTGTGGGAGAGTGGAAGGAAGGGACAGCATGGGGAGGAGGGAGAAGATAAACAGTGTAGGTCAGGAGAGAATAGAACGGGGGGATGAAGGGGTATAGATGATGGAGGTTGAGAGAGGGTCTGTGGGGTGAAGGGTATGCAGGTAAGTGCTGAAGGAGTAGTGGAGGACTGACAGTGGGGGAGGAAAAGGAGGGAGGGGAGGGCAGGAGAGGGGAATGAAGAGAATGGAGGGGAGATTGTGACAGAGAGAAGAGGGGAGAGTGGAGAATTGTGGATGGAACTGGTGAGTAGTCTGTAGGGGAGTGAGGATAGTGAATGCAGAGAGGAGTGAGGGGGAGTGAAGTAAGAGGGTGGTAAGAAGGAGGGTTGGATGGAGTGAATGACAGATTGGAGGGGAAATTCGGGTCTACGAAGGGGCAATTGAGTGGATGGGGTAAGAGGTGGCTGGAGAGGAAGTGACACTGGAAGTGTACAGACCCACAGCTGGACAGTGTGGGTCAGGAATCAGTGGTGGGGATCATTGAAGAAACACTGATCCCCATGTTGATTCCTGAACTTCGTCCCGACTCCCACTGAAGGGAATGATCAGGGGTGACAGGGAATTGGGAGAGACAGTGGAGAGACCCTGTGTAAAGTTGGTTTCTACACGCACCTATTCCTCTGTTCCTCTGACTCATGATGATTGCTTCAGTGTCTCCACTCTCTCACTCTCTCTGTTCCTCTATTCTACACACAGGTAGTTCCACAGGGAAACAGACCGATGGGTCAGTGTCTGGAGAACACACCCAGAAATCATCCTCTGTCCCAGCAGGAGACACGAGCCCAGGTGTGAATTCTTCTGTCTGTATGGATTCAATCTCACACTGTAAAATACAGCTTCTCAGGGATCAGTTTACCTGCTGGATGCAGGGGATGGGGTGTGAATGATGGAGTGAGAGGTTCCTCTCTCCTCCCTGTGACAAATTTCAGCACCATCCAGGATCACTACAAGGGAGGGTGTTGTACAGTTATAACGTGGGCAGTAATGACCTTGGTCTGAGTTTAGTCCATGGGCCGGGTGAGGTGGGTTGGTGACCAGAGCATGAGGACTCAGCTAGGGTCGTGTTAGGATGGGATGGATGAGGGATCGGACAATGATCATTGTGTGTTGGGGTGGTGGGAAACACTGAGAGGGCCAACGCCCCAATGACCGGGTGGGAACTGACTGGATACCTGGTGAGTCCATGGAGTTAGTGATATTGGGGAGTTTTTGAAGAGTTGGGACATGAGAGTGCATTGTTGGTCTTCGCAGTGGAGAATGGTGAAGTTTTGAAGTAACGTCGTATCTGTATGTAGAGATTGTTTTTGTGACATGTTGAATAGGGTCAGGATTGGGGTTGGAGAGTGTGAGGTGGAATGAGTGAGCAGAGAGGTGTGGATGTTGGACTGGAGATGCTAAAGGAGAGAAGATGATTCATGCTTGACAACTACCTGATAAGACTCTGCACGCTCGGGAAATGGTAGTGGGATTCACTGAAGGGAACCCTCATTGCCATGTTCAGTTGCAGAAATTCATGCTGAGGAGAGAGACCTGGAGTCATGGTGGTTTGGGAGGGAGAGTCAGAATAGGGAAGTGGATATTGTTGGTTTCTTCACACACCCCATCCCCATTCCCTCAGACGCATGTCTTGTCTAATGATCTGTTTCTGTGTTTCCACTCTCATGTTTCTCCATTCCTTTATTCCAGGTTTCTGGACTTACACAGGGAAACAGTCTGAAAGGTCATCCACTGGAGATTTTCCCCAAGAAACTTCTTCAGACCCAACTCGAGATACAGCCTCAGGTACCAAGTCTTGCGAACGTGTGTCATTCCATAACTTTGTAACCTGGAAGTTCTCATGAGCCGATTCAAGTTGAAGTTTATTGTAATTCAACCATGCATTTATATATAGGGAAGTGAAACAATCATTCCTGTGTCAAACTGAGGGCAGTGAGGGGAGGATTGGGAAGGAGAGGCATGGTGTCAGTTTCACCACAGACCCAGTCTCCCATTCCCTGAACTCCTGTCCCACTGTGATGACCTGTTTTGGGTGTTCCTTTATTGCAGACCAGGAGACTTCCACAGGGGAACAGCCCAAAGGATCAACTACTGGAGGGTGTATACAGAAACCGTCCTCCGCCCCAATGGATACCTCAGGTACGAAGTCTTGGGACTGTTGGAGACATTTGATCATTTCCACTCCTCCACTCCCTTCTCCCCCTCTCCCCCATTGCCCCAGTCCCCCACTCCTGTGCCCATTCACCTGCTCGACCTGCAGTGCAGGGCACATGAATGACAGAGTCAGGGAAGACAATGGGCCGAGAGGCCAGTAGGTGGCTGGAGAGCGTAAGTGTGGAGACCAGGGAGAGGGTCAGAGTATCCGGGAGAAAGGGTGTGTGGGGCTGTTATGACAGGAAAGTGATGGGGAGACGGAATAGCATTCATCATTAAAGACACCCATCACTCAGTAATCCCTCTTCACATTGCTATCACAAAGGAAGAGGAACAGGAGCCTGAAGACACACAATCAGCATTTCACGAACAGATTCTTCCCTCCATCATCAGATTTCTGAATGGACAATGAACCCATGATCACTACTTCCATTACTTTGTCCTCTCTTTGTGCACTGCTGGTTTGTAAATGTATGTTCATGTGGGAGGAGATTATGCCGGTGACATTAAACCTGATTCTGAATAGAGAGACCTGATGTCACTGAGGAAGGGAATGACTGGATGTGGTGGGAGGGATGTGTGGGTGAGGAGAGATGATTGGAGTGATTGAGGAGGGAGAGGGTGACTGAGGAGTGGAGGGGGAATAGAGAGACCTGATGTCACTGAGGAAGGGAATGACTAGATGTGGTGGGAGGGATGTGTGGGTGAGGAGAGATGGTCGGAGTGATTGAGGAGGGAGAGGGTGACTGAGGAGTGGAGGGGGAATAGAGAGACCTGATGTCACTGAGGAAGGGAATAACTGGATGTGGTGGGAGGGATGTGTGGGTGAGGAGAGGGTCGGAGTGATTGAGGAGGGAGAGGGTGACTGAGGAGTGGAGGGGGAATAGAGAGACCTGATGTCACTGAGGAAGGGAATGACTAGATGTGGTGAGAGGGATGTGTGGATGAGGAGAGATGGTCGGAGTGATTGAGGAGGGAGAGGGTGACTGAGGAAGGAAATGACTGAATGTGGTCGGAGGGATGTGTGGGTGTGGAGAGATGGTCGGAGTGATTGAGGAGGGGGAGGGTGACTGAGGGGTGGTGAGGGGGAGTGGGAGCTGACTGATGTCTGATACAGCCTGAATACAGAGAGATGGTGAGTGAATGAGGGAGGTTTCTTGCCAGTTTCCATGACGTGTTCATCCAAGAGTCTATTCTCCGTGTGATCATAAGTCTTCACTCCTCGTTAACACACTACACCCAATAGCAGCGGCTCTAATCTTCTGTACCAGTCACCATGTACTGCTCTAATCTTACATGTGGATATAACTGACATCATTTCCCATGTCCATAAAACTGTCCAATGCAGGTAATTGGGAAATCCCACATTCCATGTCTCTGTCTCTCACTCTGGATTCATCCATCTTTCTCTTTCTTTTCTCACTACCACTTTCCACCCTCCTCACTGTCTGCCCCTCCCTCCTTCTCTGCCTCTCCTCACGACCTGTGCACACACTCTCCCTGACCCCACCCCTGCCCTTTTCCCACACTTTCCCTGTCCCTGTCTAAACGAATATTGACATAGATATTTGATGAGGGTGTGGGGAGGAATCAAGGTGTGCAAGGGTGGGCAGTGGGGGAGAAGAGATTGCACGATCGAAGGGACGGAGACGAGGGAGCACATCCTGTGAGCAGCCCTTGACCTGACAGTGGCACCATGTTGACACTGGGCTGTTTTGTTCAGGAGAAGAGGACGGGTGGATTGACGTACAGGTGACAGCGAGTGGAGACATGAGTGAGGAAGAAGTGCGGGAAGCCATTCGAAACAAGGTGAGAGAGTGAGCTGAAAGGGATGGGGTGGAGGGAGGGCGGAACACGGGGACAAATATCCTCTCCTTCCCCTTGCCACCTTCCCCTCCACCACCCAGACCCTCATTTCTGTATCACCCACTCAATTTTCTCTCCTCTCATCCTCCTCTTTCCTCTTAGCTCCCTCCCTCTCTGTCACACCTCTGCCTACTGTCTCGATGCTCCTCTCCTCCCGTCAATCCTTTAACTTCACCTTCCTCGACGATCATTCATCTTTCCTCCTCTGTGGCCGCAGCTCCGGGAGATGTTCGATGATCCGGATCCTCAGATCGAGCTTGTGCAGTGCACGTCGGAGCCTCCAGAGGAGTGAGGGAGTGATCCGTCAACAAGTGAAGGAGTCTGCAGTTCCATCTCCTTGACGCTTTACACCCTCTCCCTTACTCCAGCCTGCCTTTAGACTAGTATACGGCTCACAGAGGGTTAATCCTAGGAGAGCCATGAGATGTTGCTACACTCTGCTGATTCCCCAGTGTGCCGCAGCCTGCGAGCTTTTAGTTGGTCACATTGTGAAGTACGATCCCATTGAGTAGTGACACAAGAAGCCTAGAACTGAGAGTGAGCACACAGACCCGGCCTGTTCCAGGAGGAGCAGATATCCCAAATGATGAGATTAATCACAGAACATCCCAGGTATGGTCCCCATAAACACCGACACCCCTCACTACAGGACTGTCAGTGTGAGACACACACCTTCCGCAGTGTACGGTCTGTAAACACCGACACCCCTCACTACAGGACTGGGTCAGTGTGAGACGTCACACACCTTCCACAGTGTACGGTCTGTAAACACCGACACCCCTCACTACAGGACCGGGTCAGTGTGAGACGTCACACACCTTCCACAGTGTACGGTCTGTAAACACCGACACCCCTCACTACAGGACTGGGTCAGTGTGAGACACACATCTGGGTTTACAATAAAATGGGAAAATTAGCTAATGCTGGGCTTTATTGCATTAATATATCATCAATCACTTGCTCTTAGCTGATTGAACTGAAATATGTGTGAAATAATGAATCACTTTTTGATAAAAACACAGAACCGTGAAGACATCATGGTCTGTGGATGTAGTGAGGAAGATCCCGTATCTCCAGAGGTCCTGAGGAAAGTATCCTGTGCACCTTTGCAGACATCTATGTACACTCGCAGAGCACAGGATAATCCTGCACACACCCACCCAATCAGCAAGACACCCCGACACATCTGTCTGACACAGTCCTGATCTCCATCTCTCCCTCAGACACTCTCTCATTCTCCTGCTCTCCATCTGTCACCCTCATATTCTCCATTCCTTCCTCTGACACTCTCATTCTCCATCTCTCTGACAAACTCTTGTTCTCCATCTTTCTATCTGTCACATTCTCATTCTCCATCGCTCTATCTGACACACTCTCATTCACCATCTCTCCATCAGATGCACTGTCATTCTCCATCTCCCTCTGTTGCACTCTTTTTCTCCATATCTCCTGCTAACACATTCTTGTTCTCCATCCCTCTCTCTGATACACTCTCATTTCCATCTGTTTCACTCTCTGATACACTCTCATTTCCATCTGTTTCTCTCTCTGATACACTCTCATTTCCATCTGTTTCTCTTTCTGATACACTCTCATTTCCATCTCTTTCTCTGATACATTCTCATTTCCATCTGTTTCTCTCTCTGATACACTCTCATTTCCATCTGTTTCTCTCTCTGATATACTCTCATTTCCATCTGTTTCACTCTCTGATACACTCTCATTCCCATCTCTTTCTCTGATACCTTCTCATTTCCATCTGTTTCTCTCTCTGATACTCTCATTTCCATCTGTTTCTCTCTCTGATACACTCTCATTTCCATCTCTTTCTCTGATACATTCTCATTTCCATCTGTTTCTCTCTCTCTGATACACTCTCATTTCCATCTGTTTCTCTCTCTGATATACTCTCATTTCCATCTGTTTCACTCTCTGATACACTCTCATTCCCATCTCTTTCTCTGATACCTTCTCATTTCCATCTGTTTCTCTCTCTGATACTCTCATTTCCATCTGTTTCTCTCTCTGATACACTCTCATTTCCATCTCTTTCTCTGATACAAGCTCATTTTCATCTGTTTCTCTCTCTGATACACTCTCATTTCCATCTGTTTCTCTCTCTGATACACTCTCATTTCCATCTCTTTCTCTGATACATTCTCATTTTCATCTGTTTCTGTCTCTGATACACTCTCATTTCTATCTCTTTCTCTCTCTGATACACTCATTTCCACCTGTTTCTCTCTCTGATACACTCTCATTTCCATTGTTTCTATCTCTGATACTCTCTCATTTCTATCTCTTTCTCTGATATATTCTCATTTCCATCTGTTTCTCTCTCTGATACACTCATTTCCATCTGTTTCTCTCTCTGATACACTCTCATTTCCATCTGTTTCTCTCTCTGATACACTCTCATTTCCATCTCTTTCTCTCTCTGATACACTCATTTCCATCTCTTTCTCTCTCTGATACACTCTCATTTCCATCTTTTTCTCTCTCTGATACACTCTCATTTCCATCTCTTTCTCTCTCTGATACTCTCTCATTTCTATCTCTTTCTCTGATATATTCTCATTTCCATCTGTTTCTCTCTCTGATACACTCTCATTTCCATCTGTTTCTCTCTCTCTCATACACTCTCATTTCCATCTGTTTCTCTCTCTGATACACTCTCATTTCCATCTGTTTCTCTCTCTGATACACTCCCATTTCCATCTGTTTCTCTCTCTGATACACTCTCATTTCCATCTGTTTCTCTCTCTCTGATACACTCTCATTTCCATCTGTTTCTCTCTCTCTGATACACTCTCATTTCCATCTGTTTCTCTCTCTCTGACGCACTCTCATTTCCATCTGTTTCTCTGTCTCTGATGCACTCTCATTTCCATCTGTTTCTCTGTCTCTGATACACTCTCATTTCCATCTTTCTCTGATGCATTCTCACTTCCATCTGTTTCTCTCTCTGATACTCTCCATCTGTTTCTCTCTCTGATACATTCTCATTTCCATGTTTCTCTCTCTGATACACTCTCATTTCCATCTGTTTCTCTCTCTCTGATACACTCATTTCCATCTGTTTCTCTCTCTGATGCACTCTCATTTCCATCTGTTTCTCTCTCTCTGATACACTCTCATTTCCATCTTTCTCTGATGCATTCTCACTTCCATCTGTTTCTCTCTCTGATACTCTCCATCTGTTTCTCTCTCTGATACACTCTCATTTCCATCTGTTTCTCTCTCTGATACACTCTCATTTCTATCTCTTTCTCTCTCTGATACACTCATTTCCACCTGTTTCTCTCTCTGTTACACTCTCATTTCCATTGTTTCTCTCTCTGATACTCTCTCATTTCTATCTCTTTCTCTGATATATTCTCATTTCCATCTGTTTCTCTCTCTGATTCACTCATTTCCATCTGTTTCTCTCTCTGATACACTCTCATTTCCATCTGTTTCTCTCTCTGATACACTCTCATTTCCATCTCTTTCTCTCTCTGATACACTCATTTCCATCTCTTTCTCTCTCTGATACACTCTCATTTCCATCTGTTTCTCTCTCTGATACACTCTCATTTCCATCTCTTTCTCTCTCTGATACTCTCTCATTTCTATCTCTTTCTCTGATATATTCTCATTTCCATCTGTTTCTCTCTCTGATACACTCTCATTTCCATCTGTTTCTCTCTCTCTCATACACTCTCATTTCCATCTGTTTCTCTGTCTCTGATACACTCTCATTTCCATCTGTTTCTCTTTCTCTGATACACTCTCATTTCCATCTGTTTCTCTCTCTGATACTCTCCATCTGTTTCTCTCTCTGATACACTCTCATTTCCATCTGTTTCTCTCTCTCTGATACACTCTCATTTCCATCTGTTTCTCTCTCTCTGACGCACTCTCATTTCCATCTGTTTCTCTCTCTCTGATACACTCTCATTTCCATCTGTTTCTCTCTCTCTGATACACTCATTTCCATCTTTCTCTGATGCATTCTCACTTCCATCTGTTTCTCTCTCTGATACTCTCCATCTGTTTCTCTCTCTGATACATTCTCATTTCCATGTTTCTCTCTCTGATACACTCTCATTTCCATCTGTTTCTCTCTCTCTGAAACACTCATTTCCATCTGTTTCTCTCTCTGATGCACTCTCATTTCCATCTGTTTCTCTCTCTCTGATACACTCTCATTTCCATCTTTCTCTGATGCATTCTCACTTCCATCTGTTTCTCTCTCTGATACTCTCCATCTGTTTCTCTCTCTGATACACTCTCATTTCCAACTGTTTCTCTCTCGCTCTGATACACTCTCATTTCCATCTGTTTCTCTCTCTGATACACTCTCATTTCCATCTGTTTCTCTCTCTGATACACTCTCATTTCCATCTGTTTCTCTCTCTCTCTGATGCACTCTCATTTCCGTCTGTTTCTCTCTCTCTGATACACTCTCATTTCCATCTGTTTCTCTCTCTGATACGCTCTCATTTCCATCTGTTTCTCTCTCTCTGATACACTTTCATTTCCATCTGTTTCTCTCTCTCTGATACACTCTCATTTCCATCTGTTTCTCTCTCTGATACACTCTCATTTCCATCTGTTTCTCTCTCCGATACACTCTCATTTCCATCTGTTTCTCTGTCTCTGATACACTCTCATTTCCATCTGTTTCTCTGTCTCTGATACACTCTCATTTCCATCTGTTTCTCTGTCTCTGATACACTCTCATTTCCATCTGTTTCTCTCTCTGATACACTCTCATTTCCATCTGTTTCTCTCTGATACACTTTCATTTCCATCTGTTTCTCTCTCTCTCATACACTCTCATTTCCATCTGTTTCTCTCTCTCTGATGCACTTTCATTTCCATCTGTTTCTCTCTCTGACACGCTCTCATTTCCATCTGTTTCTCTCTCTGATGCACTCTCATTTCCATCTGTTTCTCTCTCTGATACACTCTCATTTCCATCTGTTTCTCTCTCTGATACACTCTCAATTCCATCTGTTTCTCTCTCTGATACACTCTCATTTCCATCTGTTTCTCTCTCTGATACACTCTCATTTCCATCTGTTTCTCTCTCTGATACACTCTCATTTCCATCTGTTTCTCTCTCCGATACACTCTCATTTCCATCTGTTTCTCTCTCCGATACACTCTCATTTCCATCTGTTTCTCTCTCCGATACACTCTCATTTCCATCTGTTTCTCTCTCCGATACACTCTCATTTCCATCTGTTTCTATCTCTGATACACTTTCATTTCCATCTATTTCTCTCTCTCTGATACACTCTCATTTCCATCTGTTTCTCTCTCTGACACACTCTCATTTCCATCTGTTTCTCTCTCTCTCTGATACACTCTCATTTCCATCTGTTTCTCTCTCTCTGATACACTCTCATTTCCATCTGTTTCTCTCTCTGATACACTCTCATTTCCATCTGTTTCTCTCTCTGACACACTCTCATTTCCATCTGTTTCTCTCTCTGATACACTCTCATTTCCATCTGTTTCTCTCTCTGATACACTCTCATTTCCATCTGTTTCTCTCTCTCTCATACACTCTCATTTCCATCTGTTTCTCTCTCTGATACAC
The DNA here is from genome assembly GCF_048418815.1 of Hemitrygon akajei. Taxonomy (NCBI): domain Eukaryota; kingdom Metazoa; phylum Chordata; class Chondrichthyes; order Myliobatiformes; family Dasyatidae; genus Hemitrygon; species Hemitrygon akajei. Next base: position 1,748,919 of record NW_027331976.1, on the reverse strand, counting down.
TCTCATTTCCATCTGTTTCTCTCTCTGATACACTCCCATTTCCATCTGTTTCTCTCTCTGATACACTCTCATTTCCATCTGTTTCTCTCTCTCTGATACACTCTCATTTCCATCTGTTTCTCTCTCTCTGATACACTCTCATTTCCATCTGTTTCTCTCTCTCTGACGCACTCTCATTTCCATCTGTTTCTCTGTCTCTGATGCACTCTCATTTCCATCTGTTTCTCTGTCTCTGATACACTCTCATTTCCATCTTTCTCTGATGCATTCTCACTTCCATCTGTTTCTCTCTCTGATACTCTCCATCTGTTTCTCTCTCTGATACATTCTCATTTCCATGTTTCTCTCTCTGATACACTCTCATTTCCATCTGTTTCTCTCTCTCTGATACACTCATTTCCATCTGTTTCTCTCTCTGATGCACTCTCATTTCCATCTGTTTCTCTCTCTCTGATACACTCTCATTTCCATCTTTCTCTGATGCATTCTCACTTCCATCTGTTTCTCTCTCTGATACTCTCCATCTGTTTCTCTCTCTGATACACTCTCATTTCCATCTGTTTCTCTCTCTGATACACTCTCATTTCTATCTCTTTCTCTCTCTGATACACTCATTTCCACCTGTTTCTCTCTCTGTTACACTCTCATTTCCATTGTTTCTCTCTCTGATACTCTCTCATTTCTATCTCTTTCTCTGATATATTCTCATTTCCATCTGTTTCTCTCTCTGATTCACTCATTTCCATCTGTTTCTCTCTCTGATACACTCTCATTTCCATCTGTTTCTCTCTCTGATACTCTCTCATTTCCATCTCTTTCTCTCTCTGATACACTCATTTCCATCTCTTTCTCTCTCTGATACACTCTCATTTCCATCTGTTTCTCTCTCTGATACACTCTCATTTCCATCTCTTTCTCTCTCTGATACTCTCTCATTTCTATCTCTTTCTCTGATATATTCTCATTTCCATCTGTTTCTCTCTCTGATACACTCTCATTTCCATCTGTTTCTCTCTCTCTCATACACTCTCATTTCCATCTGTTTCTCTGTCTCTGATACACTCTCATTTCCATCTGTTTCTCTTTCTCTGATACACTCTCATTTCCATCTGTTTCTCTCTCTGATACTCTCCATCTGTTTCTCTCTCTGATACACTCTCATTTCCATCTGTTTCTCTCTCTCTGATACACTCTCATTTCCATCTGTTTCTCTCTCTCTGACGCACTCTCATTTCCATCTGTTTCTCTCTCTCTGATACACTCTCATTTCCATCTGTTTCTCTCTCTCTGATACACTCATTTCCATCTTTCTCTGATGCATTCTCACTTCCATCTGTTTCTCTCTCTGATACTCTCCATCTGTTTCTCTCTCTGATACATTCTCATTTCCATGTTTCTCTCTCTGATACACTCTCATTTCCATCTGTTTCTCTCTCTCTGATACACTCATTTCCATCTGTTTCTCTCTCTGATGCACTCTCATTTCCATCTGTTTCTCTCTCTCTGATACACTCTCATTTCCATCTTTCTCTGATGCATTCTCACTTCCATCTGTTTCTCTCTCTGATACTCTCCATCTGTTTCTCTCTCTGATACACTCTCATTTCCAACTGTTTCTCTCTCGCTCTGATACACTCTCATTTCCATCTGTTTCTCTCTCTGATACACTCTCATTTCCATCTGTTTCTCTCTCTGATACACTCTCATTTCCATCTGTTTCTCTCTCTCTCTGATGCACTCTCATTTCCGTCTGTTTCTCTCTCTCTGATACACTCTCATTTCCATCTGTTTCTCTCTCTGATACGCTCTCATTTCCATCTGTTTCTCTCTCTCTGATACACTTTCATTTCCATCTGTTTCTCTCTCTCTGATACACTCTCATTTCCATCTGTTTCTCTCTCTGATACACTCTCATTTCCATCTGTTTCTCTCTCCGATACACTCTCATTTCCAACTGTTTCTCTGTCTCTGATACACTCTCATTTCCATCTGTTTCTCTGTCTCTGATACACTCTCATTTCCATCTGTTTCTCTGTCTCTGATACACTCTCATTTCCATCTGTTTCTCTCTCTGATACACTCTCATTTCCATCTGTTTCTCTCTGATACACTTTCATTTCCATCTGTTTCTCTCTCTGACACGCTCTCATTTCCATCTGTTTCTCTCTCTGATGCACTCTCATTTCCATCTGTTTCTCTCTCTGATACACTCTCATTTCCATCTGTTTCTCTCTCTGATACACTCTCAATTCCATCTGTTTCTCTCTCTGATACACTCTCATTTCCATCTGTTTCTCTCTCTGATACACTCTCATTTCCATCTGTTTCTCTCTCTGATACACTCTCATTTCCATCTGTTTCTCTCTCCGATACACTCTCATTTCCATCTGTTTCTCTCTCCGATACACTCTCATTTCCATCTGTTTCTCTCTCCGATACACTCTCATTTCCATCTGTTTCTCTCTCCGATACACTCTCATTTCCATCTGTTTCTATCTCTGATACACTTTCATTTCCATCTATTTCTCTCTCTCTGATACACTCTCATTTCCATCTGTTTCTCTCTCTGACACACTCTCATTTCCATCTGTTTCTCTCTCTCTCTGATACACTCTCATTTCCATCTGTTTCTCTCTCTCTGATACACTCTCATTTCCATCTGTTTCTCTCTCTCTGATACACTCTCATTTCCATCTGTTTCTCTCTCTGACACACTCTCATTTCCATCTGTTTCTCTCTCTGATACACTCTCATTTCCATCTGTTTCTCTCTCTGATACACTCTCATTTCCATCTGTTTCTCTCTCCGATACAATCTCATTTCCATCTGTTTCTCTCTCCGATACACTCTCATTTCCATCTGTTTCTCTCTCCGATACACTCTCATTTCCATCTGTTTCTATCTCTGATACACTTTCATTTCCATCTGTTTCTCTCTCTCTGATACACTCTCATTTCCATCTGTTTCTCTCTCTGATACACTCTCATTTCCATCTGTTTCTCTCTCTCTGATACACTCTCATTTCCATCTGTTTCTCTCTCTCTCTGATACACTCTCATTTCCATCTGTTTCTCTCTCTCTGATACACTCTCATTTCCATCTGTTTCTCTCTCTGACACACTCTCATTTCCATCTGTTTCTCTCTCTCTGATACACTCTCATTTCCATCTGTTTCTCTCTCTGATACACTCTCATTTCCATCTGTTTCTCTCTCTGATACACTCTCATTTCCATCTGTTTCTCTCTCCGATACACTCTCATTTCCATCTGTTTCTCTCTCTCTGATACACTCTCATTTCCATCTGTTTCTCTCTCTGATACACTCTCATTTCCATCTGTTTCTCTCTCTGATACACTCTCATTTCCATCTGTTTCTCTCTCCGATACACTCTCATTTCCATCTGTTTCTCTCTCCGATACACTCTCATTTCCATCTGTTTCTCTCTCTGACACAGTCTCATTTCCATTTCTCACATCGAGCAAGTCAGTCGATCTCTAACCATGGATTCCTACAAACGGAGAGAGGGAGATTGGGACAGGGCGTCGGAGAACAGAGTGCAGAGACGGTATAATGTGTCCTCAGTCTGCAAGGGTTTGAAGGGTTGAAATCCAAGGGATCTTTGACATTCCTGAATATTATTTGTGTGTGAAGCTGATGATTTGCATTGCTATTGCTTGTTGTGCTGCTCAATAAACATGGAACTGTCCGAACGCGAGGTTTTGAGAGATGTGTTCCTTTTATATCATCTGTAATTGCGGGTCAATGTGGAGAGCTGAGCATTGGCGCCCTCTGCTGGGGAGAGTGGGCAGGGCAGAAACAGTGGGTGGCGGGAGGTCAGGGAGTGTGTGTACAGGTCATTCGGGTGGGTGGCCGGGGAGGGGGGTGGGCAAGACCCTTCATGATCCTGGGAGAATTTGCAGCGTCTGTCCTGACAGGGTGGGGGTGGTTTGAGTGATAATGAGGAGGTGGAGAAAGAAATTGGACCCTTACTCTCTCAGGTGCCTATTTTGTTCTCCTCCCTTCCTGTAAGCTCATTCTCTCCTTCCCTCTACCCCCACCCCATAGCACCATATCCCTGTATAGGGAAGAGTACGTATATCTGCACACTGTCTGTCTTCATCCTTTCCTCCCGTTTCCCTTCTCTCCTCCAATGTTCTCTCTACCCTTCCCACTCTCTCTCATTCTCCCTCACATACATTCACCCCATCCCTCCCTATCATTTTTATCTCTCTCTCTATCCCATTCTCTTTCACTCCTCCTTTATCTCCCATCCATCTCTCATTCCATTTTCTCTCTTTCATTGCATCTCTTTCTTGTTCTCTCATTCCATCGCTCTCTGAAGACCCGGTTGGATCCCCGTCCCTGGTGTTGTCTCTGTGAAGTTTGCATTTTCTCCCCTCCACCTCCCTCCCTCCCTCAGTCCAGATGTGTAGGGAACAAATTCTCTCTCACCTCCCTGGTAAATGTGCGTCCTTCAGTCTGACCCTGTCCTCTGGTACGAGGCTCCCGTTTCCTCCCTCCACCTTTCCCACCCTCTCATTCTACCTCACTATATATTTCTATCTCATTTTCTCAACCACTCTATCCTTTCTCATAACCTTCTTTCCCTCCCATTCACACACCATTTTCCCTCCTCCTCATTCCTCTATCTTCACTTTATCTTATTCTCCCATCCTTTTGTCTCCAGATCCCATCCTCACTCCATCTTTCCCTTTTCGATTATCTCACTCCAACTCTCTCTCCAGCTTCTCTCCATCTTTTCACCTCTCCACTCCATCTCTCCACCCCTCCTCCCCCCCCCCCCCGTTCTTCTGTCCACCTCTCCCTCTCTCCACCAGCCGTGCTTTCTCCAGGGGAGCCCGCAGTGAGCCTCAGCACCCCCTCTAGCTCAGCACAACCCCAGTTCAGGGTAGGATCCAGTTTCCCCCTCAGGGATCGGGCCTGGATGTCGCCGGTGGTCCTGGATCCTCATCTACTTCCGCTGGGCTTTGATGATCTCCGGGAACTCGGGTTTGAGCCCTCTCCCTCCCCTCCTCCCACCCAACCTGGAATCCGTCCACAAATGGCAACCCGGCCAATTCCCTACACGGGGCCGCTGAGAGAGGGTTAATTACTCGGTCTGGGAGAGGAGGCGTTAATTTAAAAAGCAGGGTGTTAATGACCGGGGCCAAAGGAGCAGGGTGTTAATGTACGGGGACGAAAGAGGAGGGTGTTAATGTACGGGGCCAAAGGAGCAGGGTGTTAATGTCTGGGGACGAAAGAGGAGGGTGTTAATGTGCGGGGACGAAAGAGGAGGGTGTTAATGACCGGCGACGAAAGAGGAGGGTGGTAATGTCTGGGGACGAAAGAGGAGGGTGTTAATGTACGGGGACGAAAGCGGAGGGTGTTAATGACCGGGGACGAAAGAGGAGGGTGGTAATGTCTGAGGACGAAAGAGGAGGGTGGTAATGTCTGGGGACGAAAGAGGAGGGTGTTAATGACCGGGGACGAAAGAGGAGGGTGGTAATGTCTTCGGACGAAAGAGGAGGGTGTTAATGTACGGGGACGGAAGCGGAGGGTGTTAATGTACGGGGACAAAAGAGGAGGGTGGTAATGTCTGGGGACGAAAGAGGAGGGTGTTAATGTACGGAGGCGAAAGAGGAGGGTGTTAATGTCCGGGGACGAAAGAGGAGGGTGTTAATGTACGGGGTCGAAAGAGGAGGTTGTTAATGCGCCAGGCCAAAAGAGGGTGTTAATGTACAGGATCAAAGGAGGAGGGTCTTTATATCTGGGGCCAAAGGAACAGGTTGTTCATGTCCAGGGCCAAAAGAGGAGGGTGTTAATGTCCGGGGACGAAAGAGGAGGGTGTTAATGTCTGGGGGCAAAAGAGGAGGGTGTTAAGGTCCGGGGACGAAAGAGGAGGGTGTTAATGTCTGGGGGCAAAAGAGGAG